>NC_083339.1:140321587-140684388 GCF_019175385.1 Lycium barbarum
GTAATAAACGCAACCCCAACTATTGACGTGGCATAGAGAACCAAACTCTTGGTGGGCAGTTCCAAAATATTGGTCAAACAGGCTATTACTTATGTTATCCTATTAGTTCACTTTTCTACAGATGGTCACGTGATTTTTTTTTTTTTTTGGTCAATATGTTGGATTGATGATATGGTAGCTTTGTTCGCTAGTAATACCTATAAATAAAGATTTCTAGTATATAGAAGAATCTCACGAGGAGGAGCTTGTGATAATATGACTTCAATTAAAACAACCTATTTATTTGTTAGTCACACCTATAAATATAAAGATTTCAAGTATGTAGAAAATTTGATTATTTCCTCATGAGGAGCCTGTGATCATATGACTTCAATGAAACAACTCATTTATTCTCTCTCCCCATCTCTCTGAGTTGATGAATTTTTGCCAGGGGGTTCAAAAAATTAGTTCACTTTTTTTATAGATGTTCATGTGATTGTGTGTGTGTGTTTTTGTCAATATGTTGGATTTATGATGTGATAGCTTTGTTTGCTAGTCATACCTATAAATATAAAGATTTCTATTATATAGAAAATTTGATTATTCCCTCACGAGGAGCTTGTGACAATATGACTTCAATAAAAACAACCTATCTATTCTGACTACCCATCTCCCTGAGTTGATGAATTTTTGCAAGGGGGTTCAAAAAATTAGTTCACTTTTCTATAGATGTTCATGTGATTTTTTTTTTTGGATCAATATGTTGGATTTATGATATTGTAGCTTTATTTTGCTAGTCATACCTGTAAAGATAAAGATTTCTAGTATATAGAAAATTTGATTATCCCTTGTGATAATATGACTTCAATGAATTAACCTATCTATTCTCACTCCCATCTCCACGAGATGGTGAAATTTTGCCAAAGGAGTTAAAAAAAAATATCAAAGAAACAAGAAATTGTTGTAAGCAAGACTCAAACCTACATGCTCTACGAAAATATATGCCCCCCCCCCCCCCCCCCCTTTACCACTAAGCACAGTCTTTGGTTTGTGTTAAGGGGGCTTAGAGACTATGAACTCATAGGGAGCTGGAATGAACTTGATTAGCTGGGTGTTCAACATTTAATATGTACACATAAAACATAAATTTGATCCTATATAAAATATATAATTTTTGATGTAGATCCCCATGCTTGAAATTTAGCTACTTCTCAATAATAAAGGTGCCTCTTAACCCTTATGTCTCAATAAATTCTTCTTCTTGTAACATCGGATTTAGTCGTGTTGTTCATTTCCTCCTGACTCAAAAAACTGTAAATATTCGAAAATGTAAGTCTCAAATGTCTCTTCTCCACATTAGATAAGACTCCAAAAGTTGATTTTATTTCCAATACCTACCTATAAGTTATGATGCCAATGAAGTCCTATTCTTTCATAGTATTCCTCCAAACTCTACGTCCAAATAGAAGTGTGAAGTTTTAAGTCCTCTGCCCCTATTTCATGATTCCATACTTATCCCCAAGCCGTCGTATATCTCCATAATGTGGCTCTATTTCTTTGCCTTAAAAAAATATTCTTTCTTGAACTGTTGAATCAAAAAATTGGTCTTTTTGCATTGCTCAGCCACGTAGAGTTCAATGCCAAAATAGCATACATATTAAGCACACGAGAAAAAGCACAATAACCCTGAAAATGTTACGGATTTCAAACCCAAAATTAGTTAAAAACCCAATCAATGTGAATGAATCCAGTGGAGATTACAATTTGGAGAGGCTCTCTGCAGTGGCGGAACCAGAATTTTCATCCAGGGGTTCAAAAATTCTAAAAGGTAAATACACAAAGAAGCCAGGGGGTTGAACATCTACTATATATACATAACAAAATAATTTTAACTTTGAAAATACACTGTAATTTTTTGCCGAGGGAGTTCGGATCTGGAACCAATGTGGCTCCGCCCCTGGCTCTCTGCATGTCAGCCATTCTTCAATTTGGCCACAAGCTTATAAGTACTTTTTAGCTTATCTACATGGTTTTGTAAATATTGGAGTGCTTATAAGCCAACATGTCAAAAGTCATAAATTAGTCATCCCAACTTATGACTTTTCAACTTATAAGCAATTTTAGTTTGATCAACATGTCAAAAGTCATAAATTAGTCATCACCAACTTATGACTTTTCAACTTATAAGCAATTTTAGTTTGATCAAGTATTTTATTATTGGAAAAAGGGTCAAATACCTCTCTACTTTTATTTATTGATCAGTTTTATCTTCCGCTATAAGCTGGGGATATTTTTGCCCCTGTTGTTACTAAAGTTACCAAAAATACACCTCATTTGACGGAAACTCTCAAATCAACCCAAATAACCCGATTTAAATTGAAATTACCCACTCCCACTCTTTTAACCCGACCCGCGACCCACTAAACTAAACCAAGTTAAATCCCAACCCACTAAACTAAGCCAGTTCATCGTCGTGGTCTGATTAGGCCTTTGCCACCTCCACGTGAATTTGGAAAATGACCTTTAACTTACGGACAATGTGTAGATTTGTATTATCAAGATGCATGGTGGGAAGGTGTGATATTTGACGATGAAGAAGGTGACGAGGAGCGAAAAGTTTTCTTTCCAGAAATGGGTGATGAAATGAAGGCTCAAGTGGACAAGCTTCGTATAATTCAAGATTGGGATGCGCTTAGAACTTGATATCATGAGCATAGAACTTCAATGGCAAGTTCTGAAAATTCCCGCAATTGACCTCCCTCTACAAAGACCTGTGAGGAAGTCAGTTTAGAAAAAAATTGCTTGATAGTTAACTTGGTACTATTATGCACAACTTCCTTCACCAATTTCCTCTAAATATTTGTAGAAGACATCCACCACTGCTTGAGAAATTTATCATAATCATTCTTCAGTTGCACTTCATACCAAAATTGTTTCACTGATATTAAGCGCGGGTGTAGCTTCTCAATATCCTCAATCACTTCAATGAAAATTCAAGAACCATGAGACTCCTATTCATCTGTAACCTCGTCCCTATCTTGAGTTATACGAAGCTTGTCCAGTTGAGCCTTCATTTCATCACCCATTTCTGGAAAGAAATTTTTCCGCTCATCTCACCTTCTTCACGGTCAAATATCACACCTTCCCATGAGGTTCCTTGATTTTCCTTGAAGTGATTGAGGAGATTGAGCAGCTACACCTGCGCTTAATCTCGGTGAAACAAATTTGGTATGAAGTGCAACTGAAGAATGACTATGATGAATTTCTCAAGCAGTGGTGGACATCTTCTCTGATAGATATTTGGAGGAAATTGGTGAAGGAAGTTGTGCATAATAATACCAAGTTAACTATCAAGCAATTTTTTCCTGAACCGAACTCCTCATAGGTCTTTGTAGAGGGAGGCCAATGCGGGAATTTTCAGAACTTGCCCTTGAAGTTCTAAGCTTATGATATCAAGTTCTAAGTTCATCCCAATCTTGAGTTATACGAAACTTGCCACTTGAGCCTTCATTTCATCACCCATTTCTGGGAAGAAAATTTTAAGCTCCTTGTCACCTTCTTCATAGTCAAGTATCACAATTTTCCACTAGATATCTTGATAATACAAATCTACACACTGTCTATAAGTTAAACGCCATTTTCCAAATTCACATGGAGGTGGAAAAGGCCTAATCACACCACGACGATGAACAGGCTTAGTTTAGTGGGTTGGGGTTTAATTTGGTTTAGTTTAGTGGGTTGAGGGTCAGGTAAAATAATGGGAACGGGTAATTTCAATTGAAATCATGTTATTTGGGTGGATTTGGGGGCTTCAGTCAAATGAGAGATATTTTTGATAATTTTAGTAACGGCAGGGGAAAAAACAACCCCAGCTTGTAACGGAAGTTAAAAATGACCAATAAATGAAAGTAGATGGGTATTTTTTTTACCCTTTTTTCTTTATTATTTGATCTGTGATTATTTTTTCTAGTTCTTAAAATATCTTTCCCAAAATAAAATTTCTAACTTTCTCTTTACTTTGTATTCATCGTTCCTCCTTTTTTTTTTTTTTTGCGCCGATACTTTTGAATTAATAATCTTTTGCTAAAATTATAGGGGTATTTTAGTTATTCTAACAAAAGAACAGCTTATCAACATTTCTTTACCAACTAAATCAATTGCTTATTAGTAATTTCAACACTTCAATACACACATAACTGATTATTTGTAAATTAATTCAACACTTAAACTTATCAACTATATAAAATCAGCTAATCCAAACGAGCTTACTTCTAAACACCAGCCCCACTTGTCTACCCTCTTATATATAATCAGCATTTGATGTATCTGAACTCGCATTTTCTTCTTTGGGTGTTCTTTATTTACTTGAAAAAGAAAAAAGAAAAAAAGAGGCCAATTGTCTCAATAAGATTCTTCTTAAACTGTCGAAACAAAAATTTCGTGTCTTTCTGCACTTTGCACAGCCACGTTGAATTCAATGCCAAAAGCCCAAAATAGCAGTCAAGATTAAGCACACTAATACAAGAAAGAAAAGCACAATAACCCTGAAAATTAGTTCAAAACACAATAAATGTGAATGAAGCCAGTGTAGATTATTACAATCTAGAGAGGCTCTCTGCATGTCAGCAAATTTTCCAATTTGGTCCCAATTTTACTTCCAAAATACAAACCCCACCTGTTTCCCCTCTTATATAATCAGTATTTTGTTGTATCTGAGCTGCATTTTCTTCCTTGGGTGTTCTTGATTTTGAGGTTCTTGAAAAAAAAGAGGGCAATTGATACAAGTTTAATTGGGTTTTGAGATTGAGAGGATTGCTGGTGTGACATGGATGATTCTTCTTCACAGAAAGAAATTAAGGATGGCCTAAAAGATTATGGGATTAGCCTCATCAATCCTCCTTCTTCCAGTGAAGAACTACTCAATCTACTTGATATCAAGATTCAATTTTTGTTCTTTTTCATGTTCTTTACATACAAAGTACTAGTTTTATCTGTGTTTTTTATTTCCTCTTTTTCTGTGTTCTCAGTTTAGATTGATTTGATTTTGATAAGGGTAAGATTCTTTTTTTTTTTTGTTTTTTTTTTTTTTGTTTTTAGGGGAATGATTGTTTGTTGATTAGATAGATTTGGTGCCTAGTTTTTCTTCTGTTTTAGGTTGTTTTTTTAGGTCCAAATAGAAACTTTTTGTTCTTAACTTAGTAAATGACATGGTTTTGAATCAGAATTGGAGGAATTGAAGTGGTATATGTAGTTTTGGTATGATGATTTTGGAATTAAAATGAAAAGGACAATCATTTTAGACTGACTTGATGTTGATAAGGATAATATTTTTTTCGGGGAATGGTTGTTTGTCAATTAGATAAATCTGGTCCCTAGTTTTTCTTCTGTATCAGGATGATTTTTTTAGGTCCAAATAGAAACTTTTTGTTCTTAACTTATTAAATGACATGGTGTGAACCAGAATTGGAGCAATGGAAGTGGCAAAGTAGTTTTAGTGTGATGATTTTGGAATGAAAATGAAAATGACAATCATCTTTTAATAGATGAAAACATGAATTCCACCATAGAGCAATTTCCCCATGTTCGCGACTTAAATCTTTATAAATTGGCTTTGTGATTTCTTGAAGCTGTTTGCTCGTATTCCTTAATTTATGGTTGCTGCAAGTTGACTCCGTTACACCCTTTTGTGTCTTTTAGAAAGTAGAATCTCTATTGATAAAGGTAGGTCAAGCACCTACCGATTCAATGAAAGATGCACTTCGACCAGTAATGAGAGCTATGGTCGGAAGTGAACTTTTAAAGCATGCTGATACGGATGTCAAAGTTTCTGTTGCATCTTGTATCAGTGAGCTTTCTAGAATAACTACTTCGCGGCAACCTTATGATGCTGGACTAATGAAGGTATCCAAGATAAAACATTCTTGTTTGTTGTTCTGTTTTCCTAATTCATACACACATATATATGGAGAGAGAGCACACAAACTAGATTAGGTAATGCCACTTGCTCAAACATTTATATCCGTTACCTGTTGTTTTCACACGGATGTATTGAAAAATCTCAGGAAATTTTCCAACTTACTGTAAGGATATTTGAAGAGTTGTCTCATCCAGGCCGTTGTTTTCATAAGGCTGTGAATGTTCTTGAAATTGTTGCAGATGTCAAGGCGCCTGTGTGATGTTGTTGTATCCTTTTGGTAACAAGTTAAATTCTCGGTCATTTGTTGGACTTCTTCTTCCAAGCATTCTGTAGGATGACAAGAAGTAGTACTTGTTGGTTAGATGTGCTGAAAAAAATGCTTGAATTTTATATCGTTGAGAAATAGATGTAGTTCCAATTTTGCACTTCAGAAAGAAGTTGTCTAATTATTCCATGAATCTATTTGTTGAGTCTTTTTCAGATCAAACATTGAAATAAAGAAGGAACAAGGTTGGAAAATTAAGATGTTTCATATTTGAAAAGGGACATATGTCGCATTGAAAAGCCTGCAATATGAGAGTTTCAATTATGTCTTTTCTTAAATGAGAAAAAAAAATGCTTAAATATTGGAATTAGGGACTATGAGTAGACCTCAAGTATAATAAAGAACGCATCGTTTAAAAAAAGTTTATACGACTGAAGATTTTCAAAGTATTTCCATTTTCTATTTAAGGACATAAGTAGCTATCTGGTGAAAATATTGATAACCGGATGACCACATAAAATCAAAAGACAAGTTGTAGCTAAAATGTATATTATACACTATATATGCATTTATTATACACTTCATATATACACTTTCATACTATATATATAAATATTTTTTTTCCTATATCTGTACATAATAAATGTATAATCGACGTATAGTCAGTGTATAATGTATACACACTAATTATACACATATTGTACGCTATTTACATAATGTATAAATGATGACAAATTATACACATATTATACGCTATTTACACAATGTATAAATGACGACAAACCTGTCCAGAAAAATATATTCTCCGGCATGATTTTCAGATCCGGTTAATTTTCAGTTAGATCTGAAAGTTTTAAGTGTCTTTCTGGTGATATTCATGGCGATGTGACGATGTTATGGAAGGAAGAGATAAAGAAAAGATGAAGTGAGTAGAGATTCCGATCTATTTAGCGCTTTTAAACCGGCGGTCTTCGGCAGCAAGCTTTAAAGCTCCGCTGCTAGATCATCTCCCTGGCAGATCTCTTGGCTTGAAAATGGAGGCGGGGGAGGGGTCATTTCCAGATCTAAACAACGACTATAGACAACAAACACAGAACTATGCGGCCAATAAAATTCCAGCAAAAAACTCTGGTGAAAAATACGGAGTAAAGGGAAAAATAGTGCTGAAATGCAGAGTAGTGGTGTATGGTACGGACTACGGCCAGATCTGAAATTTTCTCCTACTATCATCGGATATTGGAGCAAATGAAAAAGAAAGAGGTAGATGTGAGGAACAGAAGAAATAAAAATAATAATAAAAAAAGGAGGATGTGAGTAGAGATTTCAATCTGTTTTGCGTTTTTAAACCGACGGTCTTCAGCAGCGAACTTTAAAGCTCCGCTACCAGATCCATCTCCCTCGAAGCTCTCTTGGCTTGAAAATGGTGGCGGGGAGGGGTCGTTTCCAGACGTGAAAACAACTATGGCCAACAAACACAGAATGATACGGCCGATGAAATTCCAGTGAAAAACTCTGGCCAAAAACACCAAGCAAAGGAAAAAACAATGATGAAACGCGGAGCATAGGTGGTGTGTGACCAGATTCCAATGAATACAGTCCAGATCTGGAATTTTATTCGGCTAACATCGGAGATTTGAAAAAAACAAAAAGAAAGAGTCAGAGGAGAGGGGACAAGCAGTGGTTTGTGTAGCGTCGTTGGTTACCCTAGTTTGGCGAAGCTCCGCCATTGCTTTATCGGAGAAGAAGGTTGAGTCAGATATTCTCCAAGAAAATAAAAAGAGAGAAAGTGTTTAAGGAATTCTAAATTCTGAAAAGTAGGATATATATGCGATCAATTCACCGACACTTCGAAAATATCGAATTGTCCAAGGATCCCTAAATGGTGTTGCAGTAAAGGATCATCAACAAATTCATTATGTGTATATAAAAAGAACATTAATGAATTCATTTTACTAAAAAAATCGATGATTATGAATAACCTCAGATAATTTGTAAAATAATTGATTGCAAATGAGATGTACAGAGATATACTTACGTCGATTCAGAGATATACTTACGCCGATTCAGTTCAAATCAATTGAAATTCTCCTTTGATGAAGCAAAGATGAAAGATATGTATCAAATTCATCTCAAACAATTAATTACTTATGACTCTGACTTGCATACAATCTAGCATGAGAAGCACGAACAAGGAAAATATGTTGACTAACACTAGAAAAATAAACTGTTAAAAAGGAGGAGAGAAAACAGATAGTTATTGGTTTGAAAGAAACCTAATTAGTGTTCTTTAAATACTTGATTGACTTACTTATTTTGACACATCAAACAATCTGCCAATATAAAAGGACCAATATACCCTTGAACTATCCATCACAATCCATCAAGATAAAAGGACCAATATACCCTTGAACCATCCATCAAACAATACGTCGAGATAAAATAACCAATATATCCTTGACGGATTATTCAATGCAAGATAAAAGACTAAAATACTCTTTACTTGACTCAATAATTACCCGTCACGTTTTGTATATAGTGTTCCTTTTTTACAAGTTACTCATTCTCATTCTCAAATATCCAAAGTAAATTTGTACAAGTTTCTCAAAAATGAAAATTGCACATCCTCACTTGCTCATGGTGGTATTCATCGTCATAATCTCCCTCTCAAACACGCAATCATGGACTTAGAGGATCAATTGACTATATCGTCTTGGAATTTGTAAGTCATATCATGTGTTTGCCCCTTTGTGTTTACTTTTTAATCATCTATTATCTGTCTTGCTATGTAGACATAAGAAAGATTCACCACATTAACTCGCATTAAATGTAGGAGCATTTTTATGTGATGAATGTTTGTGTATGATCTTATGTGTAACGCTATGTAATTTACATATATTTAATTTCACCGAGACACTTCATGATATCGGATTGTTCGAGAAACCCTAAATGTTGTTGGAGTAAAGGATCATCAACAAAAGCGTTATGTGTAGTTAAAAAGAACATTAATGAATTCATTTTACTGCAAAATCGATGTCATGAATAACCTCAAAATATTTGTAAAAAATAATTGATTGGAGATGAGATGTACATTACATTGATTCAATTCAAATTAATTGAAATTCTCCTTTGACGAAGCAAATCTGAAAGATACATATCAAATTCATCGCAATCAATCAATTACTGATGACCTTGACTTGCATAAAATCTAGCATGTACAAACAAGGAAAATATGTTAAGTAACACTAGAAAAACAAGTTGTTAAAAAGTAGGTGAGAAAATAGATAGTTATTGGTTTGAAATGAAACTTAATTGGTGTTATTTAAATACGTGATTGACTTCCTTATTTCGACACATTGAACAATCCATCAATATATAAGGACCAATATACCCTTGAACTATTCATCACAATCTGTCAAAGATAAAAGGATCACTATACCCTTGAACCATCCATCGAACAATCCGTCAAGATAAAATGACCAATGTATCCTTGACTAATTATTCAATGCAAGGTAAAAATACTAAAATACTCTTTACTTGACTCAATAATTACCTGTTACATTTTGTATATATCATTCATTTTTCACGAGTTACTCATTCTCAAATCTCCAAAGTGAATTTGTACAGTATCTCAAAAATGGAAATTGCACATCCTCACTTGCTCATGGGGGAGTTCGTCGCCATAAACTCCCTCTCACACACGCAATCATGGATTTGGAGGATCAATTGACTACACATTTTTGGAATTTGTAAGTCGTCCCATATTTTACCCATTTATGTTTACTTTTTAATCATCTATTATTTGCTTTTCTGTATAGACATAAGAAAGATTCACCACAACAACTCGCATTAAATGTAATGAACTAGTGTTGTTTGGCCCGCGCCCAAACTACATTCAAATTAATAATTGACTACATATTTTTGGAATTTGTAAGTCATCCCATATTTTACCCCTTTATGTTTACTTTTTAATCATCTATTATTTGCTTTTCTGCATAGACATAAGAAAGATTCACCACAATAACTCGCATTAAATGTAATGAACTAGTGTCGTTTGGCCCGCGCTAAGCCCGGGCCCAAACTACATTCGAATTTATATTTACAACCTTTTTTATGTGTTTCTTTGTTACTCTTCCTTTTTGTTTTGTTTTTGTAATAGTATATCAATTGTAAAGATAGTTTGACAAATTTCCCGATGTTCTAAAATATCAAATCATATAAAAAAATTGTAAGTTAGAAAACAACATTTTTCATAGAGTACATTTAGACTTCATTTTTACAAACAAATGTATGCACCAAAGTTATCCTCCTGAAATTTTTGGGGTTAAAGTCATTACTAATGATTCTAATTGAGTTTTACCTTATGTTGGATTACTTAATTATTTTTTCTCATTAAACTTATATTAGCTATCCCATTATTGGGGGGAAAATAAAACATTTACAGTATTCAAGTACTCCCTCCGTCCCAATTTACATGACACACTTTCTTTTTTAGTCAGTACCAAAAAGAATGACACATTTTCTTATTTGAAAACAATTTAACTTTAAACTTTGCATTTTACACTTAACGAGATGATCTATAACCACATAAATATCTTTAACTTGTTTTAGACTAAAAGATTCAAAAGTCTTCCTTTATTTCTTAAACTCCTTGTCCGATCAAACTACATCATATAAATTGAGACAGAGGGGGTAATATAAAAAATATTTGATGCTACAAATTGTTGTATGATGATGTCAATGAAATTAACTTATTAATAAGGATAACATTTAAAATTAAATAAATAAAAGTCTTCATATGACGAAATGCTTTTGTAGATGTTCCTTCAAATTAAACCATACAAAAGAAATTGAAAAGTTGATGATTTTTTTTTTATACTATAATCTTTCATGTTCTTAAAAAAATGCATGTTAAGAAATGATGTATTTTTTTTTCAAGGAATTTATATTGTAATTTCTTAAAGAGAAAAGACATTTTTTCACCTCTGAACTTGACAGCAAAACTCACTTTAGCAATTAAACTTAACTTATAATTATACACCCCTTATCTAATATGAACTGAAATAAATACCACCCGGAGATTATAATACGACTCTGACAATGGAAGGTGCATTACACACGCGCCATGTCACTGCCACATCAGCACACGTCACTGCCAGATCAGCACACGTGGCTGCCATATCATCACCACATTAGAGCACCTTCTTCTTCACACCCCCACCCCCAACCAAACCCACCTTATTCATTCCTCCTTCTTCTTCTTCACGCCAACCCTCACCCCTAACCAAACAACCAAACCCACCTTCTTCTTCCGCCCCTACACCCCCACCCCAGCTGCAACGAAAAAGGAAAACTCAAATTCATTGTCATTTACCTCCATTATCATCAACGCTCCATCAACAACAATGGCTACCTTTCTTCTTCCATCAACAACCATGGAACTCCAAAAATCCGAAAAAATCAACAACCATGGAACTCCAAAACTATCAATAACATTCTTAATTACGGAAAAACAAGAGGAAGCAGTGATAAAATAATCCAACGGACATCCGTTGAGATTAAGATAATAAAAAACCATCCCATCGGAAAAAATAGTACCGGTGAACTCTAATCTTTCCTACCAATTGATTTTTTTTTTCTCAACCTTTAATCTCATTTCCATTTTTTCTCTTTTGCTCATTTAATACTTGAAAGAGGCTATGTGTTTAATGGAGAAAAGACATCTGGGAAGAAGACAAACATGAAAGAGGGAGAAAAAACGACCAAGGAAAATGGAAAAAGAATAAGAAGAAATATTGAAATTGAAACCGTTCTCCTTCCACCGGCTAACCACCACCATCGTTGTTCTCCTTCCACCGGCGAACCACCATAACAACGAATTGACCTAGCAACAAAACATAAATTTGATTCTAAATGTTTTATGAATTATGAAGAAAACTAATAAAAAAGAATTTTGCTGAAATTGCTGATAGAGTTGTTGAAGAATTCAGGTTTCAAATTCAAGGAGAAAAATTAAAAAAAGAAGAAGAAAGAAGTTGTTGAAGAAAGAAGAAGATAGCAGCTGCGATTTGGGGGAAGAAGGAGAGGGAGGAGGGGTTGGGGGTTAGAAGGAGAAGGGGGTTTAGGGGCCATGCGGCCCATTTTTTATTGTAAAATATACATACATCAGTGGGCCCGCCTTATTTTTATGAAATTTACGAGCATGGATTTCTTTTTTTTGCCACATCAGCATTAGACGTGGTATTTATTTCAGTTCATACTAAATAACGGGAGTATATAATTACAAGTTAAGTTTAGTTGCTAAAGTGTGTATGTAGTTTTACTATTTCATGTTTAACTAACCATTCGTCCTAAATTATATAAAACGTTGATTATCTCTCGTAAAATATTTCAATATCCAAAAAATCACTCTTGTTTGCAATTATTTAGTATTTTTATTATTTGGAGAGCTAAATTGTATTTTTTTAATTAATTTTTTTCAAATATTCTTGGCTATAAATAAAAAATAATTTTTAATTAATAATTAAGAAGGTTAAGGTAGAAAGAGAATGCCATGATAAATTTCTAACTTGTCTATAATAAATTTTATAGGAAAAGAATAATTAGAAACAAGTTTAATAATCATTTCCACATAAAAGAAATACAACAAACTTTTGGATCTATTTTAAATTTGGTTGAATAAATAGATTTTTTGTAGTGTCACTATCACTTTTTTCACATCATCACTCCTTATAGCATTAAAAAAGCCCATATAGCTATTCAAATTTACCAAAATATATAAAAACTTGCAATGTAATTAAAGCTTCAATTGGGGATAAAATGGACAAAAAAAATCATGTGAGTACTACAAAAATTGGAGATTCTCGCTTCCATAGAATAGTAAAGTAATGTGCGTAAATGATTTTAGTGTAGGGACTGGATCACCTCCAGTACCAAATGCTCCAGTACATTTAGGGATGACAATTGGGGAAAGGAGGCAGGGCGGGGTAGGGAAAAGGCATAATAAGACAGGGCAACAGGTAATTGGGGCGGGGCGGGGCGGGACAGGACAGGACAGGACAAAATTTAATTTTTGAATAGGGAAGCCCAAGGATTCAGGTTATATTTGGATTGGATAAAAAAGGACTGACCCGTTTTCTCATGCTTCATTGTTACCCATTGCTTACTCTTCTTTTTTTCCCGTCCAGTGCATGGATGGTAACCCATTAAGTTTCAAAATGTTGTTATACAAAATCACTAGGATCATATGATGATTAGAAGCATAGTTCAAATGAAATCTTTGTGATTATAAAATATTTTTTAGTTTTTTCGATCCTATCTGATTGACTCATTTTTTTAAAAAAATATTTAAAAATATGATTTATTTTAGGTAATTTATTTTTGATATTGAAATGGTTAATGTACAGTGACGATTTATATTGTTCGTCGTAATGGTGTTAATTCACCTTAATGATCATACTGATATATCACTAAAATGTTATTTTTTAAAAAGAAAATTGATTTTGATTAGAAAAACTAAATAAATTAGGTACAGATAATCCAACCAAATAGACCCTAATCTATCACCTATATGGCATATAGTTTAATTGTTTAGGTTTTGACTTACGTGGAGGCAAAAACGATAAAGAACAATTCAATAAAAAAGTTGAAATAGTTAAATAAAAATAAATATAACTGAAAAATAGAGAAAAAATATGAAAAAGAGTCTAAATGGGGCAGGGCAGGACATGGCAAACTTTTGAAAAATTGATAAACGGAGGGCAGGGCGGGTCAAAGTCTTAGTAGGTTAAGGCTTGCTCTGCCGTGCCCTATTTACATTCCTAAGTACATCTCGATGCAGGTCTTGATTGCCGCCACGTGTTATTGTAAAAAATTAAAGGCTTGATCGTGGAATGTTTTTTTTCACTTCACTCATCTCTATCTTAGAATACACAAAACACAAATATCTCCAAAGCAAAGAACTTTTTACTTTATCATTCCATTTCTTTCCTCCAACTTGTAACAGCAATTTGTCACTTTTTTCCCTGGAGAGGAACTTTTCTGAATTATGCACTACCATTTTCTTGTACCCAATTCAACCGCAAAAACCCAACTTTATTTTCTTCAGAGAAATTAAAAAATAATCTATTTTTTATCTTGACAATTTGTTGTTGGATAAATCAATAATGAATTTAGTTTTGCTGGTTTGATGGAATAAATAGAATTAGTGTAATTGTAACACGCACATGGAATCCGTTGGAGAATTTAGTGCTTCCAATCAGTGGCGAATTTAGGCTGAAAAAATAGATCACGTGAACACATGATCCTCCGACTAAACTCGCTATATTATGTGTATAATTTTTAAAATATATCTAATATTAGCGGAAGTAACCCATTATCAATTGAGATTGAGTGGAGCACTGGTTAAGTGTCAAATCTAAATCCTCAAGGTCGAGGGATTGAAACCTACTTGCTGCACTTTCGCATTTTTTTCTTTTAAATTCTAAAGCAGCCTTTAATTATGCATCTCTTTGATGCCGTTGTGATTATAAAACAATTTACTTATTTTTTGTTTGTTAAGTTGATGTCACCATAAAATTCTATATCTTATCTTAAAAGCAATGGTGAATTCATCCTCTTGAAATCCTGAATTCGCCTCTGCTTCCATTGTTGAAAGCTTAGCTTATACAGTGAAAAACAAGCACAGATATGTTTTGGACATAAGAAGTTGAGACAACGTATGAAGAAAGACCAAATAAAAAGAAAAGAAGTTGATGTTATCCCCAACCTTTAGAAGTTTAACGTGACACGTGGCTTAAATATAAAATACCATTGAGAAGTACTAGCGGATTTGATACTGGAGGGGATTTTTACCCTTATATGTAACGCTATGCAATTTACATGTATTTCATTTCACCAAGACACTTCTATAATATCGGATTGTTCGAGAAACTTTAAATACTGTTGGAGTAAAAGAACGTAAATAAAAATGTTATGTGTTGATAAAAAGAATATTAATGAATTCATGATTTTGCTGAGAAATCTTTGTCTTGTTCTACAATTTTGAGGGAATCGCTACCCACCTGCCAAACAGCTCAATGAAGGAGGATAGTGATATGAACACGTTAGTGTGATTTACTTGCATAGATTCTTTGTTGTGTTTTTGAATCATCTGTGTATTGATTACGACAGATTAAAAAAATCTATACCCCATTCCAGAAATCAAATTTGAAAGCTAATCTAACACACTATATCACCGTAGTCAAGATTCACTTACAATGAATGTTTGTGATCGTTATGTCCAATCTTTTGCACTTCAGTTAGAAGATAGACGATATTAGTTATGTCACAATGTAAAAGGAGGTTTATCATTTTGTCCAAGCTTAGATGTAAACAATTGCTAGTCAAAAATATTACCTGTTGAAACAATCTTGATGATGAATGTTTGAAAACGTGACATATTTCTTTTTATTATATGAATGATTTTCTGCACAGACATGAAAATTAAAATCTAATTATCTTCACAGCAGCACTAATTTAATTCAAATATTCAGCTCGATCTCAAGCATCACCACACAAGACAAAGAAAAGCACAGAAGATGTGCTTGGGGCAGGGGTGGGCAAAGTCGACCCAAGATTTTAGTTCTATGGGTTCAACCTTTGGGGTTCTTACTTTGAACACATTATATTTCTAAAGTTATGGCTTTATATATAGTACTATTTATTACAATATTAGTAGGTTTTTACATATAAATTTATACACCGCGTGAAAAATATTGGGTTTACATAAACCCACTCTGTGAAAACTGCAACTGGCCATGGTGGGGGGGGGGGGGGGGGGGTTGGATCATTCTTTTCTTTTGGGGGTGGTGTCGAAAGAGGGAATAAGCTTCTGGAACAAAGGGTTATCAAATTTGAAATGGATTAGTTCAAGCATACCTTTAGCAGAAAACACTAGACAGAGCACCTCACTGCAATTGTTCAAGGTGTTTATAGCATTACATACAAAAACCCCATTCTAGTTTTTGTTATATGACAAACTTAATACTGCACAAAATGCGAATGTTTCCAAAAAGAGAAATGTTACTATCATGTACAAAACAAGATTCAACCATGTGACACTTCCCAGATTCATGATTATCATTCACAATTTACAATAATGTCTTGACATAGAAGCTATTATGTCAAGATAAAGCAGCTGCGGACTACAGAAGCTCATTCAACCTACTCAGCCAATATTGTGCTTGATCCTTAACAGCCTTGATGTCCTGCTTAACTTTTTTACCCAGTATGTCAAATACTTTGACAGACCTTTTTGCCTCTCCTGCCCGGCTTTGGGCCTCTTGCAAGCGCATTTCAGCCTTTTTGAGCCGTTTCTCTGCTGCTAAGACCTCCCTGTTCCTTTGTACCATGTCCTTTTTAGCTGCTTTAGAGACAAGCATGGTAGTCTCGCGTAACGCCATTAGATAGGAAGACTTTTCCTCCATATCTTCCTCTTCGGAAATCTCATCCAGATATTGCTGCAGCCAAGTTACATCAAGCTTGGCATCCGAAGCATCAGAGACTACAGATTTCATAGCTTTAATGGAAGAAGAATTAACATCACTGGTTTTCAGCCGCCTGACAACATCACTAACCACATCAAGAAAGGAAGCTCTGACAGTAGGTGACTTATAGTGACAGTTGATGGTAATGTCACCATACTTGGCAAAAATGGCAGCAAGTATAGGAGCATTGCTCGCTTTTACTTTATAGCCATGCACATCCACCAGTTCACTGCATACATCACCATCTTCGGGGGACACCTTTACAGGTGTTGTCCAACTCATTGGATTTCCCTCTACCCCAGATTCTGAAACTTCAACCTTGATCCTTTTATTTTGGTGCACTCCTTTTGGAGTTAAATTTTGCTGCATGGTCCTTCATAAAAAGAATACTTGGTTCAGCTCGATTTCCATTTATATGCAAAGGGGTCTAAATGCGATATAAATAACTTACATTGTTGAAGGTGGAGTCGGATCATCAGTTGCTTTACCCTGCCAAATTTTCGAGCATAGACGGGTGTTATGAAATAAATACTAAGATTAGGTTTTTAAAATTTCTATCACTTTGCCATGCAAGTTTTCTAGGTTGCACTTTGTCATCTAAATTTCTGCTGCAGTTCTCCATTCACGATGACACACTGAACACTTTCAGAGACCAAAAAGGTTGTCGTGCAGGGTGAAAGGACTAATTTAGCAAGGCAAAAGTAGAGGATATAACAGGAATCAATTACCATAAATTAATGCCTAGGAGAACTTACATTTAGAATCAGTTTGAGCTTCAAAGAAGGCTGAGGAAAAATAAGTTCAGGTGAAGGTGTATGTCTCTGCTTATAACTTCTCTTTTGAAAGTCTTAATAACAAAGAAGGGCTATTCCGTTCTTTCAGAAATCATCATTTTCTTTCAGATAAGGTGATTGGATATTAATGCTTAGAGATTGCAAAATGTTACGTTTAGTTAGAAGGAGATGACAACGTACAATGTAGCAGCAGTTTAATGGCAAAGTGACAAACCCTAAGAAAATAAGATGGCTACAGAAGAGAAGAGAAAGAGCCAAGCATTAGTGTACTGGACTATAATAAAAGGACCAGCTTACCCAACATAACTTTGCTTTGCTGCAAATGATCTTCTTGCTTTCAGTACCAGGAGTAAGCACCGGCACATCATCATTAACATTCAAAGCCTGCTCAAGAAACTGACACCAAGAATGCAGAGAAAATAGGTCGCATAAAGTGAAACACATTTCAGACCACGGAGAATGGTATTAACTCATGCAAGTTCTACCAAAACTACTATCAACTCCATAAAATAGGTGAAATATGATGTACCAGCAAAGGAAGTTCTTGAGCAAATCTTAAACCAGGATATCTTAAAATAGGTGAGGTATACTTTCGTCAACTGAAGATGCTCAGCAGAAGCAAGGAGAAGGATGATATCTATTAAGGTATCTAACAGAGTAGTCAAAAACGAAAAGCACAGAAAAGCGCCAAACTCTGTTGGGGTTTTAAATGCAAAGCACAATTAAAGCGCAAGCCTTAGCAAGAAAAGCGCTATAAAAACAAAGAAAAATATACTTGTAATGCAAGAACATCTAACTAAAAACAAAAATAATACTCCCTCCGGTTCAAATAAGTGTCCACTTAGCCCCTTTTTTTTTTTTTTTTAAAATCAAGTAAAAGTATTTTCATTCATAAACATGGCCAAAGAACGACCGTATACAAGGGATATACCAAAAGATAAAAGAATCTACAAAATATGATTCTCTACAAACTCCACCCAATCCTCTATACAACTAGGAACTTTCTGATTACACCAAAAGAAAATAAGGGAGCGAAGACTACTCCTCAATTGAGAAAAACTTGACTCTATTCCTTTAAAAGCTCTCTTGTTTCTCTCATTCCAAACTACCCACATCAATGCAAGCGGAACCATGTTCCAAGCCCTTTGTCTTGTCCTTCTTCTCTCGCTCTTCCAACTGACCATCAACTCTTTCACAGTTCTTGGCATTGCCCAAGAAGTGTTGAACCACCCAAACATGTCCCACTACAGTCTCATGGTAAACCTACAATGTAGAAGAAGATGGTTCACGTCCCCCCCTGTCTCATTGCAAATGTAGCACCAACTGACGCAAACAACCTTTCTCTTTCTAAGATTTTTCGCCGTCAAAATCACTCCTCTAGTGGCTAGCCAAGTGAAGAAAAACACCTTCCTCGGCAAACTTGGAACCCATATTGCATTACATGGGAAATCAACTTCCTCCCTAACCATAAGTTTCTCATAAAAAAACTTCACCGAGAACACTCCATTATTTCCTTGGGCCCAACACCACACATCGGGATTATCCACCCGGTTGACTTGCCTATGAAGCAAATCTATCAATCTTTGAAACTCATCCACTTCCCAATCTTGAAAATCCTTTCTAAATCTCAAATCCCAAAAAGTCTCTCCACCTTGAGTCCCCCTAATCTGCTAAATTGTCAAATATCTATGGCAAGATATTTTGTACAAACTCTGGAAATCATCTTTCAATAATATGTCCCCACACCAGTTGTGTCCCCAAAAATATACCCTTCTCCTATCACCGACCTTGAATGAGATATTTTTCACAAAATTATCCCATCGCTACATGATATTTCTCCATAAACCATAACCAAAAGGCAAAACGGTATCTCTAGTTTTCCAGCCTCCTTCCATAATCCCATATTTGTCAACTATCACCCCCCTCCACAAAGCTTGTACCTCCACCCCGAACCTCCACATCCATTTACCCAATAAAGCTTTATTAAAGACTTTTAAATCCTTAATTCCGAGGCCTCCCCATTTTTTAGGAGACGTCACAATGTCCCACCCTGGCCTTTTTATTTTGGTTAAAATAAGTGTACACTTACAAGATCAAGAAGGAATTAACTTCATTTTTCCAAATTTGTCCCTATGCACTCAAGGCAATAAATAAGCAAGAGTCTTATTAATCAAAGGTAGTTTAGTCAAAATATCTATTTTTTTCTAGGAGTTAATGTTTTCCTAAGGGGTGCGAAAAAAGCTAAGTGGACACTTAATTTGAACCAGAGGGAGTAATTGTTTTGACAAAAGGATGGAAAAAAATAATTAAACTATATATTTGGAATAAGAATCATGTCACCACAAATCTCAAAGGTTGTCTCAAACTCTAATTTACGCAGTGGGAGTATAGGACAAGGTAAACATATGTGGACTAGCAGCATGCTCTACCCTGACTTGAATTTTTTTCTTTCTTTATAGTTAGAGGCCCCAAAGATTGTTTGTTGAAGTGTTCTATTGTTCATACTAAAGACTTGTATGACTACATTGTCTTGACTCAAGTTAAAGCCAAAAGATAATCATAACTAGACCCATCAATTAGATGCTTGAACTGAATAGGAAAGTAAGCTTGTTGACACCTACAATTGAATTTCCACGGTTTACTTTCCTATTTATTACCCTTAGAGAACCTCAAAGACTATTTGCTAAAGCATTAAAGACACGCACAGCCAGATTGTCTTAACCCTAGTAGTTTAAGATGAACATAAAAAGACCTCCTCAATAGATGACTTGGAAGTGAATTGGAAAGTAAGCTTATTTATACTTACAAATTGAACTTCCACAGTTGAATTGCCAAGTGCAGTGGTAGAAGAAGTTTCCAATTAAAAACAGCTACTGAATTTCTTATTCCATAACTCTTAAGAATCTAATAAGCAGACCGTTTTTTGCAACAGTGAGATAACGCCAGCTTTTTCTGCCTCTCCTCAACATTATATGAAAACACTTGTTTCTGCCTCAGTCAACATTATATACAGACACTTTTTCTACCTCTCCCTCGACATTATATAAAGACAACTTTTCTGCTTCTTTTCCAGAAAATTTACCATAAGAACAATTGACATTATTCAGTAGCAATGTAAACACTCTCCCTGGTTTACTTAGGATCTGCACTCTTACTTGAACTCAAAGATTAAAGATAAACCACTTTACTAATCATGTAGCATGAAGAAAACTACAAAATGGGGGCCTTGGTTTACACAACCCACCCCAAATAAAATAAAATAAAAATCCTAAAGGAGGGACAATAATTTGAATCTCAATCTATGAACAAGAGTCTAATCAGATAGGAAAATGCAAATGCATTTGACAGCCACATGCATTCTTCCCATGATTTCACTGATTTTGGTAAAGGTGAAAAAGTTGGATAACAACACCATACCCAGTGTAATCCCACAAGTGGGGTCTGGGGAGGGTAGAGTGTATGTAGACCTTACCTCTACCTTGGGAGGTACGGTGAAAAGTTGGATGCCATTCCAAAATAGAGGGTTGAAGTAATAGCAGGTAAATCTTGTTAAATTTCCACGATGAAAGGCAGCATTGTTATGGAAAAATGTTAATGCATTTGAAAGGTATGACAACTTCCCCAAGGAAGTCAATTGATTTCAATGAAAACAAAGATTTGTCCAATTGTACCGCTCAGCAAACATGACATGCCGTCAACCTTATTAGGAATGAAGAGGCACATAGACTCAACATGGAAAAATGCTGTAGACCACACTAATAGCACTATCAACTAACCATAACACAAGGTATTCCATGGATAAAGATCCAGGAATAACCTACAAATGGAACGTTATTTGAGGATCAAGCAACCAAGGTGTGAGGAAGTGTGAAAATTTCGGCATTCTTTTATATCTCTTGGCTGCCATACAAGGGCATCACTATATAGCATCTTAGCAAATCAAGCATATTGACAAGCATTCAGTGCTCCTTGGATCATCATTTACCCGTCATTCACAAATGGACCATTATTTGTATTGAAGTGTGTGACCATCTCATCTAAAAGCTTAAGGTGTTAGAGAGAGCACACTTTTAATATTTAATTATATTCTCAATACGCCCCCTCAGGTGCAGGCCTGATTTTTTTCATGGTCAAGCACGTGATTATTCTTTTTGATTTAGGTGGCAGTGAGATTCGATCTCAGTATCTCTGCCTGCTTTGATACCACATTGAAGTGTGTGACCATCCCATCTAAAAACTTAAGCTGTTAGAGAGAGCACACTTTTAATATTTAATTATATTCTCAACAATCTGCTTTAATGAATATTCGAGAGGAAGAAATTGAGATCTGTATGTGAGTAGAAATTGTAAAGAACCTCTGGCTCTAAGGGACCACGATTATTGAATATTTGTGACCAGCAAACTGTAGCAAACCCCACATTGGATATTGGATTAAAATGCGTCCAAATGGGACGAAATGGATAGTGAGGATTCATATAACTAACCCCAACTAGCTTAAATTTGAGTACAGCCGTGGTTGTAGAGAAAACTTGGGAGGCTGAAATGAAGCAGAAACACGCGCTTGAAGCAGAATGTAACAACGGAGAAATAGAAAGAGATGAGTTTCACTATAATCTTTCCTCCCCAGGATCTAAGTTTTTGATCAATAGTGTGATTTGTAGTACATAGAGGACCTTCTGCCTATCTGGTATTGAGTTTTCTATATATGCACTTCTTTATTTTTTATTTTTTTTCACTAAATATGCACTACAGAAAGGCTAATTAGCTTGCACCTTTTAATGCAGTAATTTGACTTAACAAGAAGTAATTAACAAAAGAGAGAGAACGAGGACAGTTTCCTTATAGAGAAAATTGACCTATTTATCACCCAAAGCCAAAGAAAAAGGCCAGAACCATGAATAACGTTTTCCAAGACCAACTATCGTAAGAGAATTAGAACGAGGCCTTTTCAGCTTTTCCCAAATTTCAAGAAGTTATATCAGAATCCTAGCAGGCCTTTACTGACCTTCAACAAAGAAAACAGAAATACTCCTTACACAGAGAGCATTCCACACCATCACAAATGGGCTTATACCACCAGAAAGAAACAAAACGGAACATCGATAAAATATTCTTTGAACTTTATCATGTGAATTTCCTGAAAGGAAACATGGTAACTTTGCAGTATAAACATATAGTGTTGCCTGTTTCATTTCACGTGATCTTAGAAAGAGATCTGAACAAAGATGTGTATCTCATAGGTCAGAAAGCTCCTATACAAGTACTCTCACCTTCTTCTTTTTCCTTATCTGGCGATATGAATCAACAATGCAACCAAGGCGCCTGCACATTAACAACTATGTAATACTTATCAACCACTAAAATTGTTTCACGCAGATATCTGAGGCAATAGCTTTGAAGTATAACACAAAATTTATAAACTTAAAATGTGACATAGTATCGTATCCTAAAGGTCATAAGAAAATATAGTAGTCCTTGTGACTTTGTTTTTGCATTACTAAAAGCATCCCAGTAGTTGGTTTAGTCCTGCTGATGCGTTAAAAAGATTTACTGAAAATCGGCACCATTATACAATTAACACGGAATGCAATCAGTAAACATCTTGAACACCCAACAAAATTTCATTGACATTCTTTTTTTACTGGGTTTTATTACAGTTCATTCAAAATGAAGAAAAAAAAGATCAGTACAAACATAACCTTATTTTGTTCATTTATTATTCACATACATTAGTGCTTGAATTTTAGTTGTTTTTTCCATTTAAGCATATACGTTTAGAATAAATTCTAAAAAAGTGTCTTATATCTTGTTTACACCCCAATTACGCTAGAAAGAAATTGCCTATCAACAAAATGCTAGAAAGGAACTGTAATTATCTGGAAAATGAAGTATAACGTTTCATGCTTTTTGTTTGCTTTAAGAAAAATGAGAGAGGGTGTTCGTCAGACATTTTGTAAACAAATTAAAGAAGGCAGGAGATGAAAAGGAAGGTTTTAACTCCCTACTACATTATGAAAGCTGTCTGCTTGACGAACCTTTTCGCATGGTGTAACGTGATTACGTGACTTATGTAAATAACTCCGAAGTGTTTTGGACTTGCTAAGCTCCCTAAATTTGTGCTAGGAGAACTGTGATTCTGTACAGGAGCTAATCTTTTTTTTTTTTAACTCATTTGCAGCCTCTGGATGGTCTATGAATGGGCTAATTTTGCCGAAAAACGAAAAGGAAGGTTTCATTTATAAGAGGAACAAAAAAAGGAAAGATCTCATTCTATTGAAAGGGAGGAGTCGAAAAGAAAGCTTTTAATATAATCTATAATGTAACTGACTGAAGGCTCTAATATAATAGGTTAGACTTTAAGGGCATCACTTTTAGCTCGGAAGCTTGCTAACGTACTTTCAACGATGGATGCATCACTTAAGAATCCACCTTTGCAAGAAGATCTGCATACTATCTGATTGGCAATAAGCCCCTGTAGATTTCCCTATTAACTTTTTGGATTTGTCAGCTCATTTGCTTTAGCACGTTTTTGTATCAAAGCTGACTCTTTCCCCCTCTGCATCTTCTTGATGTCTATTCTATAAGAAGTTCTTACTTCATAAAAAGAAATATCTCATTGGATACAAGTATCACTATTCTGATGCATGCATTTAACATATCATATTAAATGCTTATAACATAAACTTCCAACTAAAGGTGAAGACATCGTGTAAGGGTAGCTGATCTGAAAATGAGGACACCAAACAACGCGGCAAAAGAAGCAAACTAGTGAAATAGGAAATGCAAATGTAGAAAGTTTGGTCACCTAATCTATCGAGAAGTTTTGCCAAAGGAAAAGAAGGGAAGAAAGGAAAAAAAAAAAAAAAAAGGTGACATTTTCAGTCAGAGACTTGCAGGTATATGCATGTGTATGTGAGAGAACAAAATTAAAATTGGATTATTGAATTTAGATTTGATGCACCGAAAGAAAATTAAAGGGCGCAAGAGTAACTCCACATGGGAAAAGCTAAATGAAGGTGGTTTGCTCTAGCATCTATAGCTATCCAGCATGTCACAACGATCTAAGTTTTACTTCTGATGCTAATATTTCACTCTCAATCGGACAGAATTGTAACCGATGAGATGCCAACTGTAAAAGTTGCACCCTCAGTTTTCATTCTCACATTCATAATCTAGAAACAACAAAATTGTTGATCATGTCAACTTTACAAGCAGCATTCTAAATCATCAAATGACTTGCCATGAATGAGAAGTGAGGTGAATGAAGCTTACCTGTCAGACGAATCACTTGGACCAGGAACAATCTTGTGGCTCTGAAATACATTCAATAAGTCATGCAAATAAAGACAAGTACAGAACAAACAAGTAGAGAAGGGAAGGGAAAAGATAAGCCTGGCAGGAACCCACAGGAACTGATGCATTGTCATCTTCAACTAGTTCCCAGCGTTCATTTGTAAGATTTAGCATTTCTAGTTCACCATCTTCATAGCTCACCTTAGAATATCATGAAAACCATAAATGACAAAACATAGAAAACTGCTTGACAAATTAACTCCAATTTAGATTCCGACAACCTGTGAAAAAGTAGACTGACACCAGCCTATTAACATATGAGGAGCATCAACCAGCAATTAAGGGAGTATGATTACATAAAGCAGTTTAAGTCAACTAACATACATGAAAAATATCATTTATACAGCCATACTAAATCTTTACCATGTGCTTCTTCTTTGAATGGTCAAATAAAGTGATACGTCCTCCATAGAACCTACAGAATGTGAATGCTACCTGATTAACATTTGAACTAAAAAATAAACTTCATTAGAACGAAACAAATAATGTGTCAAAAAAATATTAAAAAAGGATAATGAGCAGGCTAAATGCTCAAAAGTCTGCCTGTATGGATTCTTATTTTTGGGGCACTGACTTTTTGTTGTAAGTATGATTCTGTTTTCTTTTGTCTAAGCAGTTGGAAAAGTGTGAGGAAAAGAAATAGTGATGAAGATTGGTGGCAGGTCATCCCTGCTTGTATATGGTGGGTAGTCTGGAAAGAAAGGAATTCAAGATATTTTGAGGATACTAGCAGTTCCATTCAGAAAATCAGGATGAATTGTCTTAGTTTGTTCTTTTTTTGGCGTAAACAGAATTTGTAGGGGGATATAGGAGATTTGGTAGATTTAATTGGCAATGTATAAGTGTTTAGCTTTTGAATAGGGGCACTGACTTTTTCCTGTAAGTACGATTCTGTAAAGTTCTTAACTTAACATTTTTTAGGTGTTAAGTTATGGTTAATATGATGCATCAGCATCAGTTATGATGTAATCAAAAAAAAGAAAATCAAAAAAAATTACCACCAAAAATCTTTTTGCACAACGATACTACTACATCTCTAATATGATGTAATAACTGACCCAAGCACCATCAAGATATATCTGCATAATGATGTCCTTTAACTTGTCATATTTTACCTTAAGAGAGGCCCCTATTGGTTGAACGTCAGATTTGAAACATATATTACTAAAAACCTTTTCTTTTCATTTGGGTGGGGGGTGGGGAAGAGGGGAGAAGAGAAAAGAACCACAATTTTCTATTTAAAACATAAAGAATCAGCTGCACCGTTATCTTTCTCAAATATAACCTATAATGTTAGGCCCTCACAAAACTATGTTTTTGAGAATATAAGCATTCAATGGGTAGAATTAAGCTTGAAAGTGGAACCCAGGAATCACTACTTGCATAGTTCGATTCATCAGATCTACCTTTTTCAGCTTTTAGTCAAACATTGTTAACATGCAGGCGTACCACCTCCCCCTTCTCTACGACAAGTCATCAACCCAGAGTTTAGATGGCCTTGAGTCCTTATGTCTGGACTACAACAAGTACTTGTATTTAATTTTTATAGCAAGAAACTTTAAGAATACAGTTGACCAGACTATTCCCTCTTCTTTGCCCCGTCCAGTTAATTGGGGGTCCCATCAGTGTCATCTTCATGAGTCAAACAGAGCTAAGTTCTTTATACAATATTCCAGTTATCTAGTTCCTGTCGTTTAAATTTAAAAGTGTTTACCTACTTCTGCAATTGACAGCATAACTGATGCTGATGCATATGTATTATCCATACTCAGAAAATTATGACAGAGCAATTCATTCAGAATTATTCAGATGAAAGAATTTCTACTCATTCAGTGAAAGAGCAAGTCAACATTTAAAACTTTTAACAGGAATAGCAGAAGCTTGGCTGCATAATAATTAATTCAGTGATTGGCAGGACAAATGGCTTGGGGACACTTTAGTAAAAGATTTATTTCCCTCACTATTTCTGATAGCTTCTAACAAAGAAGCAACATTAGCTCAATATAGAGTTAACAACTGTTGGACACCAATTTTAAGGAGAAACTTACAGGATTGGGAAGTTGATGATTTTCTTTCTCTATTAGAAAGTTTGGGACAAAGTACTTTGGTGGCAGATTTTCAGGACAGAATACTCTGGGGCAATTCTAAGGAAAAGATTTTCACTGTGAAGGAATGTTACAACAACTGGTGCTCTCAAAATAGCCTTTTAGAGGTTTGGCCTTGGAAGCTTGTATGGAGAACCAGACAGCCTCTCAGAGTTACTTGCTTCACTTGGACTGCACTGAAGGAAGCATGCCTAACACAAGACAATCTTAGAAGGAGAGGTGTAATAGTTGTTAACATGTGTACCATGTGCAAGCAGACCAATGAAAGTGTCAACCATCTATTTTTGCACTGCCCTGCAGCAGCTAGCCTCTGGTTTTTCTTCTACTCTATGCTTGGTCTACAATGGGTAATGCCCTTCAACATCAAAGATGCATATGCTAGCTGGATACTCTGGAGAGTTGACAAATCCATTAAAAGAATTTGGAGAATGATCCCAGCAGTAATTTTTTGGACCCTATGGAAGGAGAGAAACAACAGATGCTTTGAAGGAATCTCAACTCCTATTTGCTCTCTAAAGTCTAGGTGTTTAGTTAGTCTTTTTAGTTGGCATTTTTTTGCCCCTGTAAACAATGTGGGTAACTTTCTAGATTTTATCAGCTCCTTTTCTCTAGTTCAGTAGAGATAGGATATCTTTAGATTGTTCTACAGGTTTTGCCAAGCCTGCCAGCTTTTCCCATCTGTAACCTTGCATCTTCTTGATGTTTTACTAATGAATTTTATTACTTTACCAAAAAAATAATTAATTCAGTGAAATCACATACGCTTGATCAAGTGGCCACCAAACCCTTACTCTGCAGCCAACCAGCTCGTCGCCATGCTCGCTGACAACCTTATCCACAGAATCCTAAGGAAAAGATGATAGAGATGCTCATAAATCTAGAAAGCAAACACTGATACATGCAGAAACGAGGTGGAAGCATCGACAAGTATCCACATCAGATTCCTTATTGATCAAAAGTCTTTTCTCTTCAGTTACAACTGATAACTTTTTTATAAAATTTCATGACATCAAGCACATGTAGAGGACAGTCACGTTGAAGATAGAAAAAAGAAAATATCCTCTTCTCTTAAGCGAAATAGACAAAAGCAAAACTAGTTTTCAGCACATAAATAACCTCATTGGCAAATTTAATGGAACATTCACTTTAGTGAACACTTAATGAAGGTTGTCTTAATCTCATTAACTATAAGTTAACTCTAATTAATGATAGTAAATGTTTACCTCTTTTTGTGAAAGCGAGTTGTTCCTTTTACGTTGTTCTTTAGAGATATTGGGGAAGTTGCTTTGCTTGGTGATTGAGAGAGAACCCAATGCCTGCATTCAATTTTCGTACATAATAAGCCTAAAACTAAGGGTAGAAAATAAATACTGTACCTGAATCCACATAACTTCCAAACGAGAACATTTACTTTTCCTACCTTATTGAAGAACGTCTAATGTTATTAACTGTAAGCCAGCTCTAATTAGTAATAATAAATGCTTACCTCCTCTTGTGATAGGGAGTTCTTCCTTTTACGTTGTTTTTTAGACGTTTTGAAGAAGTTGCTTTTCTTGGTGATTGAAACAGAACCCAATGCCTGCAAAACTCAATTTATGTACATAATAGGTCTAAAACTAATTAAGGGGTATAACAAACACTTTACTTGAATCCACATAATATTCCAAAAAAAGTACGTTCACTTTAGTAATCACTTACTGAAGGTAGTCTACGATCATTAACGATAACCAGCTCTACTTAAAGATAACAGATGTTTTACCTCTTCTTGTGATGGCGAGCTCTTCCTTTTACGTTGTTCTTCAGAGGTTGTGGGGAAGTTGCTTTCTTTGGCCTGCAGAACTCAACAATGTACATAATAAGTCCAAACAAAGGGGTACATTAAATACTTTACTTGAATCGACATAACTTTCAAAACAAGAACATTCACATTAGTAATCACTTATTGAAGGTTGCCTAATATCATTAGATAAGCCAGCTCTAATTAATGATACTGTAATAAATGTTTACCTCTGCCGAGTTCTTCCTTTTACGTTGTTCTTTAGAGGTTTTGGCAAAGTTGCTTTCTTTGGTGATTGAGAAGACAGACCCCAATGCCTGTACAATTCGATTTATGTATATAATAAGTCCAGAACTAAGGGGCAGAATAAATACTTCACTTCAATACACAACTTCCTAAACGTATTCAGCCAATTGACGCAACTGTTTGATTTACCTCAGCTCCAGATTCCGGTACTGATGACCGCCATCTTTTATCATGGTAGCTGGCAGGTACATTTTTCTTTTCGTCTTTTTCATGTTTCTTTTCTAATGCCTCAAAGACACCAAATTCTTCTGAAGCAACCAATGTAGGTTGCGAGACTTTTTTCTTGGTTATAGCTCCCGGTGAATCTCTTGCTGAAATTGATGAAAATTGTGCACCATCATTCTGACCTATTTTGTCATTTTTCTCCTTTCGGCGTCTCTTTATAGAAGTCATTATTGGAGTCTTCTCCTCACCAGATGAAGAATACAATCCAGTGGAGATTGCAGATTTAGGTGAACAGCTACTTCTCTTTTTAGTATTTTTCCCACAACCCTTCATGCGAATATGGCCTTTTGATCTCCTTTCTCCACTTAGCCATGCATGATCATATCCTTCCTCTGGTTTATTCAAAAAATTAGGTTTCCAACCTCTTTTCTTTGAAGCTTGAGTAGCTTCCAGATCTAGTTCTTTTGTGGCTGCCTTTATCAAACCCAAGTTTTCAGGTGGGGAAGACTTCCTTGATTCTTTACTTCTCTGCTGCTTCATTGCATCTCCATGTTCTGATTCTTTTAAAGTTGTATCCGTCTCTAGAACGACGTCATCGACCTTATGCTCGGGATCATCTTTCCCTGGCAGGTGAGATGGTTGATCTAAGAATGAAGCCACTCTCTCAGGTGCAGAATGTGGTGCAAGCTCACTAGGGCCATCATTTGTGGGCGTCTTGGAAGATCCAGGTAAGGGTGGACCAACTTTGCCACCATAATTAGCATTGTGGGAAAGCTTTTCAGAGTCATTATTGACCAGCGTCTTAACGGAATCGTCCACAGATCGCACAGAAATTACAACAGAGCCATTTGATGCAGCAACTTTAAAATCAGTGTCTGGAAGCATGGAAGTTTCTTCCGTGGGTGGCCTAACATCGTCAAAGCAAGCAACTTTATGACAAAGCTCTTCAGGACCATTTTCCACCTGTGATTTTGATGCTCCATTCACAAATTGATCACTTTCTTCCTGCCCAGATTTTCGAAGAAACATTATAGCATTCTGACAAGTGCGTAGCAAAGGAAGAATTTACATCATTACTACAAATCCAGAACAAACATCACCTATAATCTGTGAAGTTACCTTTACTTATCACTTTTGGATCAACAATTAATCAGCAGATTAAGAACATCTGACTATCTCATAAAGGAGCTTAAGTTTTATCTTTCTCAAGCTAGTCTAAAAATGAGGACAGCTTGGTGGAAAATAACAAGTATACACATTCCTGAGTTTATAATAGAAAAAAGAACCTAAGAGAAACATACAGATAAGTTCTTGTTCACGTCTTCAGATGAAGTAAAGGTAACTTCACAGATTATAGGTGATAATAAATGGCGGAAAAGGTAATTTAGCTACTCTTACATAGTAGTAATACGCCAAAGCTCAAGATCTAGATGTTACTACCATATTCCTTTCTTGTTAGACTATTTTCTAGTCTACTCTCGTATTAAGGATATGGATTTCAAAGCAGGCCAAGTTCCTTTAAAGTTGTGAAATAAATGCATGGGAAAATATTATTAAGATGTGCAACTGTTGTATTACATTGAGTCCTATATATATATCTATATTCTACGCAGTACATAATGCACAGTGTTCAATGGGGACACTTAGTAGAATACTATATAAATGAACTATCTAACAAAAGTCAACTGTGAAGATAAGTAGGATGAGTTCAGCAGCAACTGGATAATTGATGTAGGAGAGTTTCAACATCTAATCTCAGCGTCAGTGCTTTTAATTTCACTAGGAACATGCAATCAAGGTTATAAAAACTCCGTAGCACATTGTGTAGTAGCATGATCCATGATAAATACTCGCAGCTGGTGCTACAGATTGCCTTCAAGGCATAAACAACGAGGATCCAAGTCATCATATTTGAATGGTCAAACATGTCATTATTTCCTTTATCAGAATTTTGCTTTCTTCTTCTAATTTTTTGATAGTTAATTCGTATTTCTTTCTTTTCCCGCCTCTTTTTCTAAGACTATTAGATCATCTGTTTTTCATGATCAGCTGATTAAGCACTGATCCTAGACATATTTCAGCATTCCTTTTCCAAGGTTCACAACATATGCCAGTTTTCTATTACTCCTCCGGAACACCTAAGCTGAGAAATCAGAACATAACCAAGAAAAGAGGATAAGTTTGACAGAATACAGAACTTGAAAGTCATAGCAGAGATGGTCTACCACAAAATGAACATTGCATGTTAATCTGCTTCCATTTCTTTGGTGGGGGTGGGAACTCCATTCTTTGTAAGTTAGAAAAGAAAAGGAAAAGCAGAGAATTATACAACTAAATAATCATGTATTTTACAAATAATTTCAGCAATTAGTTTGAATATCAGATGAACCCACTGTAGTTTTACTTTTAATTACCTCTCTCATTATTAATTCAAGAACTTCCGAATAGTTGTTAGTGGAAATGCGGAGGGACCTCACTGCTGCTGGAAGATATGGATGAAGTTTGACAGCACTTTCTTGAAGAACTCTCTCTCCCAGCAGATAGGAACGAGGTGAAACATTCTGAAACAAAGACGACGTCATTAAAAATAATGAGAAAGATGCATCAAAGATAAATGAATAAAGTTGTAGAGAAAAAGCAATACCTGGTTTTCCTTGTTAACACTACCTATGAGGATGTTCAGAAGCTGAATTGGAATTCCTTCAATACTCTCTTTTATTATCATGCTCATTATTTCCGCGATGTTCATGAATACATGATCAGGGTGGTCCGGCCTTAAAATGGGACAAGAGACGAAACCATTGTCAGCCATTTCCCAGAAGAAAAAAAAGGCATCCTGAGAAACTGGTAGTCTAAGAACTTTATGAGAGAAAAAAAAAACATATCCGGTAGTCTTTGGAATGCTATGTACCTTAGCATCTAAGTTCATTTATGCTGCATCCAATATAAGAATGTAGGACGGTGAATATTCTGCTAAAACTGCCATATACTCCGTCCATCCCATTTGCGATAACAGTGTTTGATTGGGTACAAACTTCAGGCTTAATACATTTGATAGCCACTTAACTTGCCAGAAAATTCCATTTAGACACTCGAACTACGACGTGTTCCAATTGAGCACCTAAACACGTGATAAAGTGTTCCTATTAGACACTTTTGGTTCAAATTTTGGAAAACTTTTACGCGTGTTCTCAAATGCACATTACATAGATACGTTAACCACTTAAAATATGCCACCTCCTTTAATTATACGCATTCGCCTCAGTAAGTCGTAAAACCCAAGGCATTTTCTTATTGAGGCTGAAGTATATAATCAAAGGAAATGACTTATTTTGTGTGCTAAACTTAACTACCTAATAGACGCTTGAGAACATGTGCAAAAGTTTTTCCAAGATTTGAACCAAGAGTGTCTAACAGGAAAACTTTATCATGTGTTCAGGTGCTCAATTGGAAGAAGCCATAGTTCGAGTGTCTAAATGAAAAATTTGTTGGCAAGTTCAAGGGGGTGTCAATGTATTAAGCCCAAATTTATGATAAATTAGTGATAGTGGAAATATATCTAATTAATAGTCAGATTTCAAATTTGAATAGTCACAAACATTGAATGTTTAGAAGTTGTAAAGTTGCATAGAATAATATTTGCTGGTTGTTGAGAAAATTCAGAAAAATTGAGTGGACGAGAAGCCTATATACTAAGGGAGGGAAGATAACAGTACTAATATCAACTCTCCATATACCCAAATGTTTTATATTTATTGTCTATACTTAATATGCATGTAAGTGTTTCAACAGTTTGGAGAAGATCATTAGAGATTTTTTTATTGGAAGGGAAAGAATGGCAATAGGAACTTCACCTAGTAGAGTGGAAGAAGATTATGGTTCCCACATGTGAGGGGGCAGGAATTCGGAGACTATCCACCTATAATACAATGCCTTTAGTAAGTTGTGGAGATTTTCTCCGAAGTAGAATGCTCATGCTTCATGGAGAAAGGATATATCAACTAAATATGGATTAGTATAGTTTTCTGGTTGAGGGGTAAATTCATTTGGAAGTGACTTCTCTTCATCATGAGACTGATCAAAGCTGCTGAAATTGTACTTGATTGGTGCCAGCAATGAGACACAGTTTCTCCCACTCCTGGTCTTTCAGCCTTTACTTCCTTTCTTTTTTTACTTTTCAAGTCTACCGACCTTTTCTTTATGATCGAGAAATTCGTCTGGAGCCAACGCTTTGGGCAAACCGCAACCTTCTAACTCGGGGATGATGGACCCACTCCTCTACCCTTCTCCACTTAAAGACTGGATTTAGTTCGCTTGAGGCAGGGCTCAAACTAGTGACCCAAGAAACGAGTCCCTCAACTGGTTCCTATTGAGCTAATCCCTAGGGGCTTAAGTCTACCAATTTTTTTATCCACGAATACCAACATCCCAACTTTATTCATGGTGCCTAAATAGAGAAGAGAAAATCGACACTGTAATTCACCGCTGTTGTTTTCCACGTTTCCACTCCCATTTTACTAGCTTACATGTTCAAAGCCCAAATCAGTTCAAATAGAACAATTTATATTCAAAAAAGTGAAGTGCTTGGTCTCAGCAGGAGCAATCTTTCAAGGACATGAGACTGCTGAGGTGCCCATATAAAAGTTCTCCTAAGACAGAAATTGACCAAGACAAAACTCTAAGTCAAGTAGCTAACTAAAATATACTGAACCCCAAGATAGCAGTAGTCACAAGCAATTGCTCATCTCATTCATGAAGGTTGACTTTTTGCAGTTTAGTATTTCATTGTCCCAGTGCACAAAAAAATAAATGAAAATGAGAAAAAGGGAAAAGTAATACTTTAACTTGTAGCAAGGACAGAGCACACATTATATTACCAGAAACAAATAAAACCAAAACATAAAATAGCAGCAAAGTTACACCCATGTGTCGGGTTCAATCCCTCTTTCCGTTAGAAAAGTTATGAATGAATAGCATAATTGGAGATATACCTTATACTATTCAGAAACTGTTGAAACATCTGAACAACCAAGGCATCTAACTCGAGATCCCACATTAGCACGCACGTTCGGTACTTCGCAAGAACTCCAATAATTGAAACAGCCTTTGAATAACACCGACCATCCAAGCAAGACAATTTCCCAAACGCCAACACTGCAAGCTCAAAAAAGTCCTGTCCGCCAATTGAGCAAGAAACAAAACTGTGAGTATGTGTAAATACTATTCATGCACCCAAGAAGATCACAGATGCATAACTACTACAGAATCTAAATTCTGAACTGTCAGTTACAAAGCAAAACAGCCTAGTTAGAAGAGAGACTAGCAACCAGCCTTGACTTCCAATTTGGGTAAAGAAGGCTGTATGAGTTGTGCTTGCCTTAATTCTGCTATCATCATATGGTTGCTCTGGAGCTGTAATTCTCATGATCTCACTGATGCAAGATGCAACTGACACCTTCACTTCTAAGTCAGGATGCCGTAGAAGTCCATCTGCAACTAGTGCTTCCATTGCAGGTCGAATAGCATCTAGAGCCGATGCAGGGGGAACTTGCGCCACCCTTAACAGAAGATGCTCTAAATTCTGAAAATTACATACCAAAAAGAAATGATTGAACCATGTCAAATACATGGAAATGCTATCTGGACACATGAAGGCTAGATCATGAGATCTTGTAGAAAATAAAGAAATAGATAAAGTTCTAAACTACATCACTAGGTCAAACATCTCCCTCTCTCCCTCTCCGCAGTTTTATGTCCTTTCATTCAACAGGAAGCCTGATTATGTCCTATACACAACAAGAAGTAAAAGAAACATATACAGATAATTGAACTACCAGGAAAAGTGAATAAGCTATGCCAAATAAAAATCTTAATCTATGATGCAACTTAAGTTCAAGCACAAGTTCCTTCAGAATGGATCAAGTTCCTTCAGAATAAACATGATTCAAGATGGATCATGTTGACTGATCCTTCTTCCACAGTTACGTGCAAGGGACATGTTGATAATAGTAGATATCACAATCTGTCCAGCTGCTAGGTAGATGATAACTTTTTCCCTTAAAAGAAAGAACAAACAACAAAAAGTTCAAAAACTTAAGAATCATTCAACGTAGTACTATATTCATTGAAGGACAGGGTATCACATTTGTCTCCTGTATAAGCCTAAAAACTTCCTTAGGGTGAACGTTTAACCCCACAATCCCAAATCTACACAGACGTGGGATAAAAATTACAAGTGAAAGAATGTTCTTGTACTATTTTGAGAAGCTAGGTTGACAGCTTTTTTGCCTGTCTTGGTTCACCAAAAATTCAAGCATATATTATTAGGTGTGGTAGAGATCTCAGCCTTCTAAATATTACTGAATTCATAACTACTTTAGGGAAACCATAAAATAAATCAAACATTGTGTTAAACATGGCAAAATTCCACTTACCCTTTTGCTTAAAGAGGATATATATACCCACGCATGGCATGAAATGGATGATCTATAGCTGGAGGAAAATAAAAATTAGAGGTATGTAGCACAAACTAGTTCGAGAGCTGAGACGCAATCACAAAACTTAAGTGTTTGCATCTTCTTTTACTCATGAGGACTTTTTGGCCATTGTCTTCTCCAAGCAATCATATAATTCCTAGAACATCAATCAACCTACGTATCCATTCCGCTATTTCGGCCCTATTCAGAGATACATCTAATCAACCGACGGCATCTGTTATTTGGACTTTGACCCCTCTATGCTAAGCGAAGCAAACATGGAGCTTTTAATTACTCGAATGTCTTTAAAAAGAAATAGACCTCTTAGAGGAGATGATCTTTCACTAGGGATGCTTATCAGAATTTCACCATAATCAATCTACATTACATACAATGAAAAGGGTCATTTTTTAACAAGATGGAAATCAAACCCTTACTAATAAAGAGAAAATTCAGGTAGTAAACCAACTAAACTACTAAAATTTTCAAAAGAAGAGTAACCAATAACTCAATCATTTCATCCTAGGATTAATTAAAAATTGTTAACCTGAAACAAATTTCAAACCAGTTTAGGAAGTCAGTTATAAAGAAATTAAACAAGTTACAAAAAACATACATTTGCATAGGTTTAAACAGATGGAAAGAGAAAAGAAAAGGGTTCTCACATCAAGTTTTTCCAGAAGCTCCTCTTTAGAAGATGTGGGATGCTGAAGCAGCTCATTCCCAGCTTCAACAAGTCTTTGGTTGCGTTCCTCCCACTCATTTACAGAAGCACCAGCCAAAGCAGACATTTTCTTTTCTCACAGCACACACACAGAACAAGAACAGCCACTGGAATTTTAGAAACCAAGTCTCAAAAACCCAAGAAAGAAAAATCGCTAGAGAGAGAGCAAAGGGAAAAACGGAAGTGCAAATAGACCCAAAAGGTGACGCTAGTACTATTTAGTATACAAAGAGAGAAAAAGAGGGGTTATATGAAAGATGGAACGCATGCAGCAAAGGCTAGCACATCTGTCAATGAGTCTTTCAAAACCCACAAAAGTATCAAAACCAAATTACTAACGTTTTGTGCTGGTGTGGTACAATTTCAACGTGACTTTAGTAGGACTGAGGTTGTCATTACTCTAACTCCGTAAATTTTCAGATTTGCCCTCTTAAAATTGAGTTTCAATTAAGGGAATTTGCTCCCAAGGGTGTCCTAATAAATGTTTTGCTTACATTACAGTAATCTGTACAGATTCACTTCCCAACTGCCCTTTTTTGTTGTTTAACTTCATTTTTCCTCCCTATTTAATCTTGGGCCCTTCTGCTGCGAACGAATACAGACACCCAAAGATCAAAGAAGCACTAGTACTATAAGGATTATTATGATTAACAATAAAAAGCTATCAGTCTTTAGACCTTTTACCTTCTTATTAAGGTTTTCTAAATATCTTTCTAGTATTTTGAAACTTGAATGAGTAATGTTTTATGCTAGAATTTATATAATTTAGGACTTATACGAGATTCTTCTATAATCTATCTCTGGATAGCAGAAATAGAAATACTTTTGCAGTGGGTCTTGCACTGGATGTTCAAGTCAGAAACTTATTAAGTTCGAGATTAAATTTATACCGTCGACCCAACATAATATAAATTTAATTTCAAACTTAATTCTGAATATCCCATCATATCTTATTAAATTTGGGATTATTTTATCCCACTTTTGAAGTGGGATAAATTATTCCAAAAATTATAAGCCCCGGACTATAATTCCGAATAATTTAGTCCGCTAATCAAACAATTTGAAATAAAAGATTTTTTTTACAAAAACAGAACAACATAGGAAAAACTGAGTAAATCAATTCTGTCGCCACTTAGAACCTAGGGGGGACCCACGTACTAAAAGGTTCAGGAACAAAACCTCGGGTCCTGTCCAGACTAGAGACAAATTCAGTTAGGCGGGTTACCCACTGATTTGAGTTTAGAGCATGTATAAAAAAAAATTAAAAAAAGAAAAAAGTAAAAGTAGACACGCATATATGATAAACCGACTGATAAAGATTGCAAATATATTACTCACGTGGACGTACACATAAGTTGCCTTTCTTGTAAACAGTGTTTTCACGAACAGGTGGAAAGACCACTTAGCGGATTGCGTTGCCTGGGTTCTATCTCCTTAGCGGCTGCCCACTTGATGAACATGTTATACATTGGCTTTAAGGTCATACTGTTGTAGAAACTCAACACTGTTGCATATGACCTTGAGCTAGGAAGCTCTCGTGGATTTGCACTAGAATAGACAGTTGGCTGTAAAATCACTTTACTTTGTAAAGATGGCATCAGATACAGGCGTAGACAGCAAATAAGAGTCCCTAGGCCATATCATGGGCCCTGCAGATCAGCAAATTATTAGAAATGATTAGTCCAAACATATAAGATCGATCCTATACTGAAATAAGTAAATAAGTTAGAACTTATAGGCAGCAAATGAGTGTTACCTCTTTATATCAAACCTAGAATATACTGTACTATGTAAGAAAGGTACTAGTTAACTTTTAATTTTACATCCCTGAGCTATACAAGGTCGATAAGCGTTATCTCCACAGGTTAAAGGTTTGGTCCCCTAACTCGCTGAGCCTCCTTGTAGCAGTTCCGTTCTAAATAGATAAATGTCATTTCTTTATAGCTTCTTATATTTAAGACAATAGTAATATTTGTTTTAGTCACTGGTGTAGTTAAATCAGCTTTTCTGCTAATATTATTCACAATTCCTATACTTTTCAGCATAATAAATCCTTGTCCTGCAAAGACAATCAAGGAAACCTCAAAGCTGAAAAAAGCTTTAACCTTCTGTACAAAAGAGCAACTTGTATGGATAAGATCAATCAAAAGGCTTGAAGAAGCCCGCTGCAGAAACTCGCATAGAACATTGCACTCTAGAAAACTTCTTCTTTAAATGCAGAGCAGAAAAGTAGGGAATCCTTTCCCAAAGTTAGACGTAGAAAATAAATGGAAGATATAGAGCACGAGTAAGTCATCTTCACATACATGATATTAGCTCGACATTTGTTTATGGTCATGTTATCATGCAAATATACAAAAGTTATATACAGGTTAATTTATCATTTCTAGTTACATTTTAAATCAAGGCAGATTCATCCATCTTCCTGAGCATCCATATAAAGGTTAAATGTCAAAGCCAGAGCTATTCGCTTGCATATGCTACATATTGCATCAGTACAAAGCTATTACTTTCAGTGGTAATGCTCTTACTGCACACTTTGTTAACAAGTAACAGGGCAGATACTCAAAAGCACTCAAACATTACACTTTTACTCAAAATCTTCAAACTTTGACTAAAGGATCCAATGTGAGAGGGAAGTACATGGGAAAGATGGATGAGCTTGACTAAGAGTGCAGAAACCTTAAATGATTTAATGGTCAGACGAACAAACATAATCTTAAAAAAAAATATGCATAAAGGGGGGCTAGACATTATCATCAAACAAGAACCAGACAGAGCTAATGTTTCCCTACAACATCTCCAATATCAGTGGGCTCAGGTAGAAGTTTTTGAGATACCTACTGATCCAACTTCAATACAATGGGCACAGCTTTTAAAGGATAGTAATTAAAGACCACTAAAGCACATATACCAACCTTAGAGGAAGCTTGACCTTTGACAAATGCGATAATAAGGTAGAACCATCCACCAGACACCACATAATAGCACCCCTTGCACCATAAATACTATGCGAGAGTAATTTAAGCAGCCCCCAAAAAAAATCATGAGATGTCAATATTTTTTCTTAAAGTAGCAAAACTACACAACATACTTTACCCAAAATGACTCCTCTCCAGCTGAGAGTACTAACCTAACCTACCTCACAAGTCACAAATCACAATCAACAGCGTTATTTTAACTGTCCACAGGTTCTCTTCATCATAGAAGAACAGTTTCAGCCTTTCAGGCTTCAGAAGAAGCCATAACAAGTTTCCAAAGTCAAATGAACTGAACAAAATTAGAAAGAAAAAAACTTAAGTTTATTAGAATAAACAGTTCTCATCTAAGAGTATTTCTAACTTTACCTCACAAGTCACAACGACAGCTTTATTTCAAAGGTCGACTGATTTTCTTCGCCATGGAAGAACAGTTACAGCCCTCAGAAGAAGCCATAATTAACAAGTTTCAAAAGTCAAACTGACTGAGCAATTTAGAAAGAAAAAAGCTAAAGTTTATTTGAATAAACATGCTCGTACAACATATGACGTGGTTGAGAAGCTACCACAGTATACAGATAAGAAAGTAATCTATTAACCTACAAAGGTCGCATAACAAACCTATCTGTCCCATCAGATAATAATTTGTGAGTTGTGACCATGATCTTTGTCCCTGCACAATTTAGAAACAGTTAGTGTCACTACTAACAGCAATAAATCCAGCTTAAGTAACAGATCACAACTAAATAATCACATGATCGAGGGACTACTTCTCCATATCTGCAATATCAACTGGAAATCCTCAGTCAGTTTACCTTCCCGTTCTTTAAATAACAAGATATGGAAGTATGGCAGACTGGCAGTATGCGTTATTGATATAGGAACTGTGTTAGGCGCCGGCATAATGATAGTTAAAAGATGTTGAAGCGAGTCTGGGTATGGTGGCGCGGAACCCTAGCAATGAATGGCGAATATATATATATTCATGAGACGAGTAACAAGTGAGAACGATTTGGAGCGAAGATGAATAGATGATGGACAAGTTTGGGGAGTAGTGCTTTTATATGGAAAACTTTCGATTGAATGGCGGGAACGCCAAGCTTTTAGATCCCACTCCCCCGACTTTATGCGTATCAAACTTGTTACTACTACTTAGTAGTAACTGAAAAATAAATAAATAGATTGGTTTTAATAAAATACTCTTTAGATTGGGAATAACTACCACCAATTTCGGATCGACGCTCGCTCACAGGCTCTTTATCTCCTTTAAGGGAATTCTTAGATGGTGGTGTAACTAATACTATTTATTTGGTATTTATCGATAGTAGCTATATTTTAAAATAATTACAATACATAGCTAATATTGAATAGTTAATTATAATTCGCATCAAATTTGAGTTTATTATAATTCTTCCTCGTCCACCATCTTCATTTTTCAGATCTTAGTATTTCCTCCTAGCTCCAGCGTCTTTGCCGTCGATCGCGGCAGCGGACTTTGCCGTTGACAGCGGTGGGAAAGAAATGGTTGACAGTCGAACGACAGCATCGTTGCCGGATCTGAGTGTATTTCTCAAATCTGAATGTATTTCTCAGATCTGGGTATTTATCATTGTTGTTGCTTGAGATGTATTTGTTTTTGCGTTGAATACATCGAAAGAAATGGTTTCTGGTTGGATCCTTACAGGACGATGGCGCCGTTGTCGGCGATGGAAAAATCTTCGACGGTGTATTTAAGATCTGAGTGTATTTTTTTTTCTTGTACAGTATCTCAAATCTGAGAGTTTTTTTTTTTCTTGTATCTCAGATCTGCGTGTATTTCAGTGTATTCATTATTTTTTTAGTGTAAAACAGAGTGTTTCTTTATGTATTTTTCACTTGTATTTCGAAGAAGATTTTTTTTTTTGTATACAAATGAATACAGTTGAATATCCTTGTATTTTTTTGCATTTATGTTGTTTGAATACAACTAAATTTAAATACAATAAGTTGAATACAGTGTAAAAGTAGTTACGAATGAATACATCCGAATTGAATACAGCGAAATACAACCGAATTTGAATACACGTTATTGTAGCTACGAAATGTAATCAGCAAAAATACAGCTATGCCTAAAAAAAATAGTCATTTGCGTAAGTTGCCCGTCTTTTAATGTGAAAGGTTTAAAGTTCAAATTTCACTAGTAATAATGCGTAGCATCTTTTTCCTTTTCTTCATCTCCCCCAGTGTTTTAAAAGTCAGTTTCAGGGCTCGCCCAGGGGCGGGGCACTGGCAAAACGCCCCGAGGCTCACATGCAGGGCTTAGTTCCTGTGAGGCTTACGCCTCAAGCGCCCGACTGTACGCCCTAAACACGCCTAACGCCCAACACTCGGGGCTCGCCTAATAGTTCTTACACAAATTATATGTTAAATTCCTTAATTAGAATCATTGACCCTTATAATTCTTTAACAGATAAATGATACTTAATAGTTTTTCATCTATAGAAATAAGAAGATTGGGTGTAACTTGAATAACAAGTCATAGTATTGCATACATTTGAGAATATCGTGAGGGTGAATATCACTTTATATTTCTTTTAAAAATACATAACCGAATTGTACATTTTTAATTGTCATTGGTCTTTTGTCCTATGTATCAAAATTATCATATTTTATTATTTCGCTATTTGAAAGTGATTTTATTTTTATTCATGAAGGAGTTACGTTTTAATTATAATACTGAGATAAAATGAATAGTATGATAACAATATTGTTTTAAGAAATTATGATTTTTTCATTGTTTGAAAGTTAAGGTGTTATAGTTGATTTGCATTTCATAATAGCTTTTATTTCATTGTATTATTTATACTTGTAAAATTATATTATAGTATATAATTACAAATTGTAAGTGACGTATAATGGATTACTTTGATTAGTTTTTTCTGAGAATCAAGCAATATATATATATATACTAGTTATGTAAGGCCCGTGCTAAGCCCGGGCCCAAACTCAAGATATAAAAGTAGATATTTTAACTAAAGAAATATAATTTGTGTTAGTAAAAGTGTACAACAACAACAACAAAAACCATATACCCATTGTAGTCCCACAAGTGGGTAGTTATATGAAAGCAAAATTTTCATTCCACTCCTTTAATATTTTGACTTCCAATTTGATGAAATTATTTAATTCAAATCAAATTTGGAGCCAGAATTTAACATTAAAACTTATGTATCCTAATTTTCTGAAGTTATTTAGTTCTAAATAAATAATCTATACATAGTTAATGAACTTTTAAGACAAATACATAATTTAACTTGTGCAACGGATGGAGTTGCTCCTCTCTTAATTAGGGATTACGGATTCGAACATGGATATAGAAAAAAATCTTTGGAGGAAGCGCTCCCCCCGAATAGGCGCGATACAGTGCGAATTATCTGGATTAATTGGGCTCAAATGCGGATATCGAGCACCAATCAGAAAATCAAAGAACGTGAAAAATGAGGTAGGAGGTTCGATAGCTTTTGAAAAGTAGATTTAAAAAAAAAAAATTGACTTAAATAAATAATATTAGAGCCTAAAAGTAATTAATTAAAAAGTTTTAAAAAATTTTGAAAATTATTGTGAGGACTACAAAAGTCCCCAGTTTTGATAGCTTTTGAAAAGTAGACTTTAAAAACAAAAAACAAAAAAATTGACTTAAATAAATAAAATTAAGACATAAAAGTAATTAATTAAAAAGTTTATAAAAAATTAAGAAATTATTGTGAGGACTACAAAAGTCCTCACATTTTCTCTTATATAATATAGTAATATATACACTTTTTTTTATTATGTAATTTTACCAATTTAAAAGTATTTATTGTAATTATATTTTATGAAATATTAAAAATTAAATACCCATGGGGCTTACGCTTCGCTGAGGCATATGTAAAACACCCCGCCTTACGCCTTTTAAAACATTGATCTCCCCTCCCCCTAATATTATAAACATATTTTTAAAATGACATAGTTTTTTTAAAGTGCTTTTTTACTGCTAACCTCTGGGTTCGCATGTAACTTGGGTTTGTAACTAATTATAGGGGTAGGAATGTAGGGTTGACACGTGGATTGTAATTAGGGGTGTTAAATTGGCGGATTAAATTGAATTTATGTAGGTTAAAATGGGTTGAGTTAATGAATAAGGAATAGGGAAAAGGGTAAAAAATACTCGTCTACTTTGAGAAAGGAGCTAAAAATATATCCTCCATTACGAATGTGGGTCAAAAATGCCCCTCATGTCATTAAAGTTTTCAAATATATCCATATCTTAACGAAACTCCATAAATCCCCCAAAATAATTCAATTTTGTTTTTAAACCCGCTTCATAATTTGACCTGGCCCAACTAAAGAATAACATTGTATATAGTGAAAACCGGATGAACTTGTGTCCGATGAGAACCGGAGTAAAAGATAGAGCCGAGGGGTGACGAACACATTCAACTCTGCCTCAACATCGAGGGTATTTTACCGGACACGGAGAATCCAAGCCTAAAGAGCACACTCAATATAGGTTCGGATAATCAGTTATGGAGCAGGCCACGCGTCATCTAACCGTTCTGCCACTTGCGCTGACAATAGTACGGTTGTCAGACCGTACAGACACAGCCTTATCCATTTTAGAATTTTTCTAGAAAAGCTTTTTCTACATTGTACTAGGGCCCATCTACTGTTACCTATAAATAGAGGGCTATCCCTTCATTTTTTAGGTTAGCTTTTCACTATTCAACATATTGTAATCAGCAAAGTGGCATAAATATTTCCTCAAATATTTTGGCTCAGTTAAAAGAAGCTTCTTCCAGACCGGACCAATTCGCAACATTTGTCAACTCATCTTCTCTAGTTTCCATTGCTATTATTTGTTAATACATATCATTACTTATTCGTTACTATCCTATATTATAATTAAATCTATCCACATATTCTTTCCGCCACTTATAAATTTAACGGAAAATGGCCAAAAATACCCTTGAACTATTGAAAATGGTGCAAAAATACCCTCCATCCACCTTTCAGCCCCCAAATACCCTTACCATCCACGTATTGGATCTAAAATACCCCTATTGCTAACAAAATATTCTGGTCAAACACGTGGCATTTTTTTATTGGTTGGCTTATAAAATTAATTAAACTAATTGACCAGATAACCCAAGTGCCCCCCACCCCCCCCGCCATGATTTTTTTTTTTTTTGAAAAAAAAGTTGACATTTTTTTTGCACCCCACCCCGCACCCTACCACCTCCCCCGCACCCCTACCCCCCCCCCCCCCCGAAGCAAAAAAAATTAATATTTTTGAAAAAAAAAGTTTTGACGTTTTTTTTGGGTTTTTTTAGCTGCGAGGGGAGGGGGGCGTAGGGGGAGGGGAGGGGTGGAAAAAAAGTCAACTTGTGCCTTTTAGATTTTTGGGGGGTGCGGGGGAGGTGTAGGGTGCGGGGTGGGGTGCAAAAAAAAATATTGTAGTCTACACTTGTGCCTTTTAGATTTTTGGTTGAAAATATACCATGTTTTTTAGGGTGAGATATATTTTTTTTTTTGGTAACTCAATTACATTAGACATTTTAATTTATCAAGACATTTCACAGTACTTGTGCTTTTTACTAGGAAGTTGAGAAGCGTAACAATATTTTTTTTGCACCCCACCCCGCACCCTACACCTCCCCCCCTCCCAGCTGAAAAAAAAGTTGACTTTTTTTTCCACCCCGCACCCTCCCCCTCCCCCCACCCCCCAAACCCCACACCCTACGCCCCCCTCCCCTCCCAGCTAAAAAAACCCAAAAAAAAACGTCAAAACTTTTTTTTTCAAAAATATTATTTTTTTTGCGTCGGGGGGGGGGGGTAGGGGTGCGGGGGAGGGGTAGGGTGCAAAAAAAAATGTCAACTTTTTTTTCAAATTTTTTTTTTCATGGGGGGGGGGGGTGGGGGCACTATCTGATCAATATTGCAAAAGTTAATTAGTTTAATTAATTTTATAAGCTAACCAATAGAAAAATGACACGTGTTTAATGAAAAGATTCTGCTAGTGATAAGGGTATTTTAGACTCAATAGGTGGATGATAAAGGTATTTGGGGGCTGAAAGGTGAATGGAGGGTATTTTTGCACCATTTTCAATAGTTCGAGGGTAGTTTTGACCCTTTTTCGTAAATTTAATTGTTATCCACTATTCGGGGGTAAACAAACACATATGATCATCCTATTGCCCCCAATTCTCTCAATCGTTTTCTACTTCTCTTCAGCAACAGTAGGAAGGACTTGTGATGAAAAGAGTAATTATTTCTACTAAGCTTGAGTAGTTGAAGAATTGGTCACAGAAGCTTCATATATCATGATAGGCATGCTGCAAGTTTGGTGATGATATCTCTCATAGTTTAGCTGGTAGACTTTAGTAGTTTAGTTGGACTTTACAGAAAGCAAAATGTACTAGGAGCTGATAGACTTTAAATTAGTTTCTTCTTTAATAAATTCTATAAAGTTGCATTAATTGTAAACTAAATTTCAGAGTTTAACTACAGAACAAATTATAATGTGAATGGTTTCACCCTTTTCTTGTTTCTTATGAGTGATTCTACCCTGCAAACATTACAGTGGTTAACAAATAAAAAAAAATCATGAATAAGAAAAAATCATGAATCACCCTTGAACCAATCTAATAGGATAGCACAAGATGGGTGCGATTACTGCTAACTAGAAGAAGATGCTTAAAGTAATGAAATTAAAGGGTCAATCTTTGTTAATTCAGAATAAAATGTTTGAGAGAATTGGGGGAATAAGGGGATCGGATTGGTTATTATTTAGTTGGGTGTTAAATAATAGAGCGGGTTTGGAAAATGAAAGGGTTATTTTGGGTGATTTCCGCTAAGACATGGATATATTTAAAACTTTAATGACGGAAGGGGTATTTTTGGCCCAAATTCGTAACGGGGATATTTTTAGGCCTTTTCCCAAAGCAGACAGGTATTTTTAACCCTTTTCCCAAAGCAGGAAAGTATTTTTAACCTTTTTCCCTAAGGAATAATGACCCGTCTAAAATGAATTAGGTTGAAGTGGGCTAACAAATGGTTCATAAACCAATCCCTCTTATTCTTGCTAAGTTTTATTTTCTTTGTTTATTTTTTTTATATTTTATTTACGTACCTAATAATTTTTCCTTTATTATGGCAACATAACAATTTGTTATATAAAAAAAAAATTGACAAGATTTCTCATGTCTTAATTTTTGCATACCAATTCAACATTTAGATGTTGAATTGGAATTGTCAAAATAAACTGAGTTAATAACTGCGTGGATCATGACCTCTCCGAACTTGAGCGGGTTAGGCCGATCATATTTTCATGGGCTGATTTTTGATTTTTGACACTGACAAGTGAGAATTTCAACCAATTCAAAAGTAATAACTTAATGTCACATTCTAACTGAATTTGCTTAGTTTCAGATTTCCGAAAGTGATTGGAGTGATTGAGGACGAAGTGAATTGTAAAAACTCACAAGCTAAATTCAAGACTGAGCAGAAGAAGTAATCGATCTGCATTGATGGATTGCGACCGTAATCAATGAAGCAAAAAAGTCAAACCAAGCGGCTGAAAAATGAAGCAGTGCGAATCGAAATTGAAAATTGTGATCGTGCTCTAATTCGTAATTCAATCTATCTATATATCCCAAAACCTTAGAGAAAAGAGAAAAACTGGTGAAAGAGCTGTAGGAAACTGCGAACGCAATACTTAAAGTGCAGACTGCACTGGACAACTGTGAACTGTGCGGCCCCAGTCACTTGCCGTAACAAATCCCTCATTGTGAAGATAATTAAAGGCACCAAATGCACTGCCGCAATGTAATTTCAGTGCCAATTTTGAAATAAATTTCGAAGCATTATAAATAATTATTTTTAGGTTCTTTAGATCATCTTTTCGCGATAGCTGATGGAGATTAGGATTTTTGCCACTTTTGAAAGATTTTAAGTTATGATTGGAGGAGATCAAACACTTCCTTTTTTTTTTTTTTTTTTCATTTACATATTTCATTTACTTTGATATGCAAGTTGCTTTAATTTTTAGTATGAGTAGCTAATTTTGCATCTCGTAATCTAACTTTAATATTTGTTTCTTATGGGCTTTTAATATGATGCTGCTTTTTAAATTAGGTTATTTTTATTTAGCCATTTTCATACTTATTTGTGAAGTAATGGTTGTAAATTAATTCATGCTCTATTTGACCTTTTGCTTGAGAAAGAAGAACTATGCCTGGAAATTGTAGCTATAAGATATTATTTTAATTGAGAAATTGGTTAAATTTAATAAAAATGTCAAGACTAGAGATAGAAGACTAGAGATAGGAAAAACATCTCTTGGACTCATAATCAATTGCATATCATGCTACCCTATTTGTCTTGAGAAAGCCAATGGAGTCATTTTGCTCATTAATGGACGTATATTGAGTGAGTCTCTTAGAATTAAGAGTCGGAGCAACCTTAAACAATTCAGGAAAGCTAAACAGATAATACTCATTAGATTTATACCTAAGTGTAGGCTATAACTATAGGCTTTTCTTTATTAAGTTACAACCTTAATTTAATTCTCTAATTTCTGGTATTCTGATAAATCACGTAAAAGACAACGTAACTATTTTATCTCCTCATTTTAAAGCTAAATTAAAAGATATTGAGTTTCTCATCAAGGTATTTATTACTTGAACATTATATAAACATTTTATAGAGTGAATCTCGACTCTATTTGAGTCATTATATTTGTCACGACTGTCATGTATTGAATTTGAACGAGACATGTTAAATTTGAGCGCCCCTAATTGTTAGCATAAATCAAGTCCATGTCATTTGATTGCAACCCTCATTCAAAAGTAGTTGCAAGATTTTTCAACAAACTGATTGTAAATTGTAATTACTTGTAAATTATTTCAACAATTTTTTCTCAAAAGATTGTAAAATTAATAAATGAACATCTACAGCTTATACACAATGTTCCGTGTCGACCGGTTTAATCTTCGTCAAGACGTAGAGAACAACCATCCTCTTCCAACCAAAACCAGCCAAGTCATCAAAATTCCACGTGTAGCAAATTCATTTGCTCAGACTCCTCCTCCGACGTGGCATCCCGAGGCTAAAAAGCCTCCTGCATCCAAGCCCAACCCAAATCCCACAAAGGAAAGTACAAATCGCTTGGAATTTCACCTCATAATCAAAACATTGTCGGAGCTCCACCAGGGCATCCGTAAAAGAGGTTAATCGTGGCTCCCTCAGGCCCACAACAACATCAAACGCTTACTCGAAGGAGATCAGCACCACCATCTACATTGAATCAAGCTGTAGGTTCGGGTCCGAAGCGAATAGTGCTCAAAGAAACATCCGAATCCGAGCTTGATCTTCCATTTTGGCAAAGAACCTGGTTTATATTGCTGTTACTTCTCATGGCTATTTCCTTTTTTGCCCTCGCTATCTTCCTTTTTCTCTCCCTTGACTCTGATTACACCTCAACACCTGTCTCTGCTGCATCTGAAGGCGTCCAGGTAACGTAATATAATTCCACTTAACTCTTCTCCTTCATGTGAAAGCTTAATAGGCATTGAAATTTGTTCTAATTTTGGCTTTCATCTAATTTTGAGTGTTTGGATCTAAAGTTTAATCCAATGAATACATTACCATTCTAAAAAAATATCGACGATTTTACGATGTCGTAGCACCTAACTGTTTATGTTTTCCTAGGTATTGAATTTTTTCTTTATCTTGTCATATGCTGGTATCATAATTCGTCTTAGTTAGCTAGCATATGTGTTTATGTTTTAGCTCTATGTAATCGTACGATGCCATAGAACCTTAACATCACCAATCTGTTTATGTTTTCGTAGATTACATATGGATCCGCGATTAAGTTGATGCATGAGAGGACAAAGTTTCGTTTGCATTCCCATGATGTGCCATATGGTTCTGGCAGTGGGCAGCAATCGGTCACTGGATTTCCTGGCGTAGATGATGCTAACAGCTACTGGGTATGTTAGATGATTGTCTTGGAGTGTTATCTTCTTGCATTCACTTCAAAATGTGTTTAACTTCATTAGTTTTTGGTTGGTTCCAATTGATCTGTGAATTGTGATTTATCACCAGATGGTTAGGAGTACTGACTCAGCCAAGCAAGGTGATGCTATTAAGAGTGGAAGCATCATCAGGCTGCAACATATGAAGACCAGAAGATGGCTGCATAGCCATTTGCATGCATCTCCCATATCAGGGAATATGGAGGTTCGTAGGCTGGTTTATTTCCCTTTCTCAGTTACATAATGCTTGTCATATATTTTCTTTCTTCTTCTAGATAGTGGATGGTATGTTTATGCATATCAGTTAATCCTTGAACCTTCTTAAATTCGGAGTTATATTTTGGGGTATAAGAAATGTTTCATCTAGCACTTGGTGCTCAAATTATTTACACTGAAAAGGGAATAGTGGAAAGTGGCTATTCTCTTATATACAAGCGTAACATATGTGAGGTTTGTTCCATGATCACCTAGACCTTGTTTGGGAAAGTTCTACCTGCATTTGCCTTAGTTTTAGTCTTTTAGATTCATCAACAAATAGAATATGCCAGTTCACAATTATGGAAAAAAAGGAAACTAAAATATAAGGTGCTTAAATAGTCCGTCTTCATGTTCTTTATTGCTAATCAAAAAAGTAAAAAAAATTCATGCTCATGTAGATCTAGTCGGGGAAATTTCCATCTGCTTTATTGTTTGTTTTAGACTGATCAGAAGATATGATATGACATTTTCTCATAATGGAAAAAGAAAACTAAGGTATGCGATAACAAGTCAATATATCCTTCTTCAAAGTGCTGGAATGATCTTGTTATATGCATTGAATTTGTCTGATCTTTTCTCATGACCTATGCAGCATGGGAAATACTATGAGAACTGCCCTTGGTATGATAGATGCAAAACTTTAAGAATTAGAGGGATATGATGAAGTTATGTACACATGTATTTGTTGTTTTATATTGCACTATATATTTACAATCGGAAGAAATATTAAGCACTTGATAACCTTTGGCAAACAAAGTAAGAAGTTCTAAGACACATTCTATAGCATTAGGATTGCTGAGTCAGTGCGACTCTTATACGAATAGGTAAAGTGACAATTTACAGTTTGGATGAGTTGCCTTTATCTTCCTCGTAGTGACTCTTCATCAACATCTCTGGCATGTTATGCACTGCTCCTGTCTGTTAGGTCTTCTATGCTTCTCCCAATTTTCTTTTGATTGGTTGGACGAAATTGTGCCCTGAATTGCTATTGTGCCTGTTAGTAGCAATCTAATTTCTCCTCTTTTTGCAGATCCTTTGAAAACTTTACCGCTAAACAGTAGAAATTGTGGTGATGTATCTCAGTTGTTTATTCACTTGCAATTGTTTTATCCATTTCCATGCATTGATAATCATCAAATGGAACTGTGAAAAGCTATGCTATAAGGCCTTTAGTTTGAGAAGTGCTTAGAACATTCTTCACGGCATACGTAATCGAAATATTGTCTTTTCACTTGAAAATTTGTGAGGCAGATACTATTTTAAGGCAGATATTGTTTGACCATGGAATAATCAAATTGACCTCGAACTGCTAGTATATTTTTGCCGTACTTTGGTTTGTCTGGGTAAAACATTTTGAGGTCCAAAATGGAGAATGCCCTGGAATCCTGGATTAATGGTTAGGGAACTATGGAAGTAACAAAAAGGCATCTAGATGAATTCTCATTTTGATGCCAGTATAATTATGATCATGCTTTCACGATTATGTGAACATCTAGTTTTTCAAGGATAGTTTTTCCTATGACTTGAGTGTTGCATGTTTCGACTTACCAGAAACCCCATCACCAATCAAAAGTAAACGTTTTCTTTGGTTTACATTGAGATAATGGCCCATATATTGCTTGATGCAAACAATTGCATAGGTTCTATGTTGTGAGTTATGACACTAGGTACATCGTTCTCTATTGAACAACAAAAGGTGTGTTCCCTTGTGTTGGTCCCTAACAAATATTGTTAAATATGCATTTTTTTCCATTCTTAGTAGCATCATCAAATCTGTGTGTTACATTTTCTGGTTGATGAATGACCAAGATACATTACATTCAGTTGGTGTTAACACTGAATATAGGTTTTCTATTATGCAAATGTATTCATGATGGATATGATTTTAACTCCTAATTTTCTGAAGTTACATATGAATTTTGGCAATAAATAATCGTAGTTTGCTACTGTTGGGTAGCAAATTGGCAGCGTGTTACTTATAAATAAAATTGGCACCTCAGTTCACCGCAAAAGTCCCTCTCATGGTTGAGTTAAAAGATTAGAATGTTAGTTTGAAGGATGCTAAAAATTTTGGTTCACCTGATCAATATCATTGAAGGCCACAACATTAGGACACACCATGTTATATTTTTCCAATCAAAAGTTTGGAATTTTAGTTCACACAAGGGGCGGATGTTGGCTGCAAGCAAAAGACAACAGGTTTATGTGCTCTTGTTTTTTTGGGTGGGAATAGGGTTGGCTGTGCTGCTATTATTTTAGATGCCCCTCTCTGTTCTTGCGATTTAGTCACTTTAAACTGTAGTTTTCTGATGTCTCAATAACATCCTTGGTTGTAATATCAACTGCTGTTGAATGTTGGTTTCTCTGATATTTTCCAGCTGAAATTAATTGGTGGACAATTTTGCAGGTGAGCTGCTTCGGTGATGACAATGAATCTGATACTGGGGACTATTGGAGGTAAGGCTGGATCAGTCCTTTGGATACAATCTGACATGTGCTGCCTTCTTGTAGTGACCCCCATCACCTCTTTGTTTGATCTGTTCTTTTTTCTCCCCTTGGTAGACTTGAAATTGAGGGCAGTGGAAAAACTTGGAGGCAAGACCAAAGAATCAGGCTTCAACATGTGGATACTGGAGGTTATCTCCACAGTCATGACAAGAAATACACCCGAATTGCTGGAGGTCAGCAAGAGGTGAGCTTAAGATTGTACTGGCGTCGTGATAGTTATGCTGTGTTCTGCTACTTTGATAGCCTTAAAATCTCCATATATGCATGTTGCAGGTTTGCGGTGTTAGAGAAAAACGTCCAGATAATGTTTGGTTGGCAGCAGAGGGTGTCTACTTCCCAGTTACTGAAAGCAAGTAAAGATTGTTGATGGCGTGAGTTCTCTGGATCACATACAATTTCCGTTTGCTTTTCACCTCATATTGGAGATGGCTCTGAGTACCGCATCTTTGTCCATGGTCATCATCAATTAATAGAAGTATTTTCTAACAGCATTGTAGCTGAATTTTATCTGTAGAGACAGGCTAATTAATAGTGTACCAAACCTTTACTAGTACTTTCTGCTGTTTTTTAGCATTTTCACTGTTGCAAATGGTAACAATTGAGTGATACTTCTTCTCTGCTCGGTTTCCTTGTTACTTCCCTCAGCTGAGAGTGATTCTGGGTCAATTGTTAGAAAGAGTTTAAACCTCATCTTCCCAAAAAAAAAAAAAAAAACATGTCCATATTTTGATTCTGACACCCCCAAACTTGCACTGCTAATCAGGTCCACTGACCTGTGTTGGGAATTGTTAAAGATAATATAATCTGTTAAGAAATCACACAAAGCTGCAAAGCATGCCTCAAGTGTTTATGACGTATCATGCTACACATTAAGCAATCAAAGGAGGACCAAGAAGAGGAGCTTTTCACCCCTTCTGGAAAACAAAGTAATATGTTAATTCCAGCTACAAATAAAGCAAATCACATAGAGAGAATACATGAAGGCTGAACCCCAACCAACCTTGAAAATAAATAAGCATTAAAATAAAACAGGTAGAGAGAACGCCATTCTTAGTCATGAATTTTAAGTGATAACGGAGATTTGCCAGACTTCATAGCTCTTACTCTGGGTCTGGAATAGTGCATTAGCTATTGTTGAGAGTTGGCCCAAACAAAATAGAACTTGCATTTTATGGAAGTAGTTTAGCTTGTTTAACTGGAGAACAGTTCTTGGCAAAGTTTGTGTTAAATTCTACGGAGAAGGGCCTAAAATACCCTCGAACTATTGGAATTGGTGCAAAAATACCCTCCATCCACCTTTGAGCCCCCAAATACCCCTGTCATCCACCTTCGAGCCCTCAAATACCCCTTTCATCCACCTATGAGGTCTAATATACCCTTATTTCTAACAGCCCCATGTTGACACCCAATTTTGTCCATCCTTTCATCCAATTTATATCGTTAAGCTTCTATTTTATTATATTATTAATTATATTTTTTTATCACAACTTGTAGTCAAATTTCTTGATGATTTCTATTACTATTATTACTTTTATTATTATTATTACTACTACTACTACTACTACTATCATTATTATTATTATTAATCTTGAACTTGGACGTATTTTTCAAATAGATTCTGGTCCAAACTTCTGTCATTTTGTTCTTGGCATATTAGATGAAAAGAGGAAAGTTTTGATTTCGCAATTAAGGCGGATATTAAGCTATTTTTTTTTTACGATTACTAGCAAGAAATTAAGGTGAATGAATTAAGGAAAGAAAGTGGAATTGAAAAGAGAAGAGAAGAGAAAATCAAACTAGAATAAATGAAGGAATATAAACGGCACAAAGAAAGGGATTTTGTAGCTGTGGAATTTCGACGAGAATCGGGGAATGTTTGATTTTAAGGAAATTTAGAGATGACGGGGTCTTAGGAATTTTGAGTAAATAACAATGAGTTATGGATATTTTGTTTTTGGGGGTATCCTGATGCCTTTGGGGAATTTTAGTTGGAAAGGGATTATGGGCTGGGTAGACACTTTAGAAAATGAGTGAAATTTTTTATTTGGTTTATTTGGGGAATATAGTAATTTCAAATAGATTTTCTCGATTTTCATAATGATAATAAAAGTAGAGGGACAAAATATTTTGGTAAATAGTTTTATCACTTGTAATAGTAGAGTAATCATAGAAACATAACAACAACAATAAGTGTGACGCTAATACAAAAAATATGTTTAAATAAATATTTATAGAGAATACGAATAGGATTAACACTGCAATTAAGCCGGAAGGAGAATAAATGCATGAGTGATTTTTTTTTCTAGTAAAACGAAAAGGTAGTAGTAATAATAATAACAATAATAATAATAACAATAGTAATAGAGATCATCAAGAAATTTAACTATAGGTTGTGATAAAAAAATATAATTAATATTCTAATAAAATAGAAGCTCAACGATGTAAATTGGACGAAAGGATGGACAAAATTGGGCGTCAACATGGGACTGTTAGAAATAAGGGTATATTAGACCCCATAGGTGGATGTCAGGGGTATTTGGGGGATCAAAGGTGAATGACAGGGGTATTTGGGGGCTCAAAGGTGGATGAAGGGTATTTTTATACTAATTCTAATAGTTCGAGGGTATTTTAGGCCCTTTTCCGTAAATTCTAATTCGCAGAAAAAATTCAGGCTAATTAGGCATTAGAGAAGCGAGGCTTTTGTAATTAGTCATTTGGATTATAAGAAATATTGATTTTAACTTCCTAAACGTCATTTACTATTAGAGCACAACATTGAGCTATTGTCCCAAAACACTCCCATCCAAGACCATTGATTCCATTGCTGTTGCTGCTAACAAGAGAAGCATAAGTAGTATATAATTTGCAGGGAATAAAGGGTGTCAAGTTTAGGGTGGTCTCGAAGAATTCTACATTACCATTATCTTCCATGAGTTGCAATTGACTGGTTCAATATATCGTTTCTTTCGCAATTGACTGTTGTTTCTCATATGTGGTCCGTCTCGTCCAAAATTGCTTTACAAGATATTATATGCTCTTATTAACAACCAGTGAATGGGTCCGCGCGAATAATAAAATACCTCATTAAAATTTATAATATATTTTTTTTAACAATGATATTGAAATATTACAATTGTTTAAGACTTCAAAAATTGCAATCACTTTTTATTTTCAAACTAATGAATTAGATTAGTGAAAGGCGTTTCTCTAACTTTGATTTTTGTATTAATAAAATATTGGTAAAGATAAAACTTATTTTCATTAAAAATTATTGCGTTAGTGCTAAATTTTTGTAATTTTCTCACTTTCTCCTTGTTTAAAATCTAATAAAAGTTAGAAAAGCAAAACGAAAATGAAAGAGGAATAAAATAATAAAATCGGATCCATCTATCCCAAATCTTCTAAATGAAATAACTTTTATTTTACCTACCTTTTCTCTCTATTTTTGTGTGCCTTTGTTGTTATATATTTTCTTTATTTCTAGCTCTCACACTTCTCTGCCTAGTTATTTTCCTAAAATGATTTAGGTATTTCATTTTTTAATTTCTTCTCCTTTGATTCTTTTTAACTATTCATTACCAGCCACTTTTTCGATATAAGATAACATATTTTTTCTTCAAAATCATCAAATTATACCAAATAGCGGAAAATTCAAAGATACGTTCATTCTTTTTGAAAATTTATCTTATAAAATCAAAATACAAATTCACAAGAAAAGAATGGCCTAGGAGATATATAATCTATAGGAGCTTAGGTTTTGCATGAGCTACATCTATATATGGACAATTATTATTCTAATCTCATATATAAAAAGTTCATACACGGTGCATTTTCACTTTATATTTCGAATTGCTAAAAATTTCACATTATTTTTTGTCATTCCTACTTCTCCTCTTCTTTGGTATCTTCCTCGCCATTTATTTCCTTGTTATCTTCTTCCATTCATAACTTCTTGTCTGGATAAATAAATAAAATCACAGATTTAATTTTTCAAATATTTTCTAATTGAAAAAAAATTGTTTCAAGGTATTCTAATATGGTAAGCAAAATCATCCAAATAAATCTATCCAGCAGAGAGTAAAATGGCGCATTTTGCATACAAGAAATAAATTTGATACCCACCCATTTCAAACAATGATACAAGATAAGATTCCAAAATAAACTAAGACACCCAACGATGAGAAAAAGAGTTTAAAAGAATAGATTAAGTAAACTGTACATATAACACAGTGAAATGTATGTTTTAACATCTCATGGAAGAAACAAAAAGACTACCAGTAAAACACCACAAGGAGGACGTGCACCAAGCAGAATATAGTTATCTAGATCATATAGCAGCATTTCAATATTTATTTTGGAAAGAAAAAAAAATCAATAATAGACTAATAAATTTATATACATGATCCTGGTTATGTGATAAAAAAATCATACCTTGCAGAGGGTTTAAGACAAAGCCCCCATCATTAACAAAAGAAATATTCAAAGCATAGAGATGATAAGTGACCCAACTCGAACTCGAGTCTGGATACTTAGAATTAAACTTGCACACCCTAAATAATCTCAAAATATTAAAAGAGAAAAGTACTCAACTTTGTGAAAATATCAATATCTTATAGAATAATCTCAGAATCAAATTATATACAATAGAAGAACAAAAACCGCATAAGAAAACTATAAATCTGGAACGAAAATTACCCTCCATATCAATATTAGCGGGGAAGAGTCCATCTGGTAAAGATGCTTTAAGTCCTAATATGGAAGTGGAGTAAACAATTGTGACCTTTGGGGAAAAAAAACTGAAAGCAATGATAAATTTCTTAAATGAAATAACTTCGTCATTTTAGAAAGAAAAAAAATTGTACGTTTGCAACTTTAATACCACAATCGTTTAAAGGTTGTAACTGTTCATTAGTCTAAATAGACTTTTAGACTTTCTAGTACAATGTAAAATCTGAGGAAAGCTTTTGCACATTGCTTAGCATCTCCAAAGTTAAGTTTAATGCTTGTAAAATCTGAGGAGGCTTTTGCACGTAGCTTGCATTTTTAAAATTAAGTTTAATGCTTTTACTAATAAATCTATATATAATATAAAGCTAGGAATAAACAATCTTATGTGACACCTTTCTATGGTCAAGGATTCTATTTATCTTTTTTCTCCTTTTTTTGACTTTTTATATCATTTTTAATTATTTTATTTGAATTTAAAAAGTCATCTCCAAAACTCACACCCCTTCATCTTCATAACTCCTACTCTTAATTAGTATTAATAATTAATTTCATAATTCCTAATTTAATATACAAGTTGTGACACCTAATTAAAATCACACTAACATGGTATTCTCATTTTTTGACAATTTTTTATTCATTTCTCTACAAAATTTATATCTATATCTATATCTATATCTATATTCTATATATAATATAAAGCTAAGCCAAAGAAGAGTGATGTGGCACCTCTCTTTGGCCAAGGATCCTATTTATCTTTTTTCTCTTTTTTTTTAGCCTTTTTCATTTTTTTATTTATGAGTTATGTTAAAAAAAAAATTACTCCTTTAATTCTCTTAATCATATCTTAATTTTGTTAAATGTGCTACATTTAACTCTCTTAATAACATTTATCATGCAGACGGTTAGATGCTGCTAAATGACTTTAGTATTGTATTTTAATTTTATTTTTCTTACCTTTCTCATTTTCTTGACTTTTTAATTGATTTGTTTTCTCTTCCTTTAAAATTGATTGCTTATTTATTGTTGTTTGAAACTGTTGAGGTGGCAATGAGGAGTTGTAATTCTTGAGGGCAACTAATTGTAGCATTCAACGAGGAAACAAATGGTTATTTTTAGCCAAAATAAAATTTCTCTTAACCCACTCTATAAATTGGGACTCACATACACACACAAAAAAAAAAGACCAGTTCATATCATTGAAACGGCAAATTAGAAAAGAATAATCGACACCAATGTTTGGTGATAGCGGAGACTGCAAAATTTTCCTTCTTCCTCAACGTTGGTAATTTTATTTTTACGTTTAATTATGGATAGGTTGTGGTACTACTATATCGGATTTTTCATTTACCAATTGCAAGCTATGTTCCTACCCTATAGATTATTTTTCTTGCTCTAAAAAATAAGTTAAGTTTATCATTTTCTCGACTTACTTTGTTGTATTGTATTATTTGTTATTTTTTAAATTTTGGGTCTATTGATTTATTGCAGAGTTGAATGACAACAAAATATAACTTTTGTGGCAAGTTTATAAGGATTGCTGGTTATTCTTTAGTGTGTGTCTTGCCTGACGTTATTTTTTCAGAACATGCACTATTTCGGAGGTTCAAGTTTGGACGTTATTTGTGACGAACATGAAAGACATGCTCTACCACAGTATTCATAGAGAACAAATTGGATGATTTCACTAGGTCAGAAGGATGCATATTATGGTAGGATGAATCGTTCAGAGAGACATGTGAATATATATTGTTTATGAATTTGCCAACATATCACTTGGTCCTATCACTAACCGATCAAAGGAACTTATGTATACATGTGATTCGTTCTCTTTAGAGAAGAATTTAGAATATATTGCTTTTGGAATATATGAGAAAATAACTTGCAATGTTTTAGTTCCTGTATCATGAATATCTATACATTAATTAATTTATATAGTATTATTTTTGTGCTAATATTCGTTAAATGTTTCATTTTTCTTTTACTAAATGTGATCTTCCTATTCTTTTTTCTTAGTGATACAAAAAAAAGATGTTAGATATACACACAGTGAGGCTGAAAATAATAAGTTAATGAGGTAATTTTTTACTTTGAGATAATTTGAAGAATCTTGACATCCAGAAGGAAGAAAAAAAAAAAAGAGAAAAAGAAATAGAGTCTAAAAGTAATAATGATTTTCATCACCCAATAAACTCATTTTTTCTCCACTAAAAGAAAATAATGAATTTGATTAAAATTTTTAGTTTCAATTATCATTAAACTTATGTACACAAATATGCATTTAGAAATAGGAGTTTGGATTGTTGCTTCACTCTCTCAAAGTATTCTATTTCCTGCTTTATCATTTTTTCTCCAACCTATTAAAAAAATTCTTTATTTCCTTTTACACTTTAGTATTGAAACACGATTTGTTTTGATCCAGATAAGGATCAATTATTTCTCTAAACATTCGCTTCTATGTCACATTACAAGGACTAAAATTATTTACAAACATGTTATGTCTATTTTTTCTTTCTTATTAGTATTTTAATTTGTTTATTTCAAATACAAAGTATGTATCCTTAAAGAACAAGACTTCACCGTGCAAGTTTAAAAATTTTGTGTTGCAAGGGCAAGAGATGGTGTTCCTAATGATGTTCTTTTGCCAATCCAAAAGTTTGTATTTCATTTATGTAAATTTTCTTCTTCTCAATAGACAAATAAATTATAATTTGAATGTCTTTATTCGAATAAATTTTAAAATGAAATTTATGTAAATAAATTAAATTGTTGTTTAATGTTAAATTTTTAAAATCTTTGATAATCTCTCTTACCGAAATAACACTTAAATAAGCCTCATTAGAAATATACAATTCATTATATTCACATGAAAGTATATGTTCTAATTAAATTAAATTTCTGAATTAACCCAAATGCACTTTATTTATACTCCTAAGTCTTTTTCTCTCATAAAAAGATATATATATATATATATATATATATATATATATATATTACATCAATTCGTTTTAAGACTGCTAATGGTTTTTCACAAATTTGTTTTTGCATTTAACGACCGCGCGAAGCGCGGATAAGTATACTAGTTTAATATAAAGTAATCACAATAGCTATAGGGGAAGTGATGACAAATGATGTTATTAAATGGTGAGTGAGTCTTTATTATAGGTGGAGGGATGAAACTTTTAATATTTTATTTTATTGTAGTAAATTATGTTTAATGCTTTTACTAATAAATTTAATATAAAGTAATCACAATAGCTATAGGGGAAGTGATGACAAATGATATTATTAAATGATGAGTGAGTCTTTATTATGGGTGGAGGGATGAAACCTTTAATATTTTATTTTATTATAATAAAATAGAGAAATGAAGAAAAAAAAGTCAAAAAATTGAGAAAAGATAAATAAGAATGGACTCCGTATATGCTAGCTTTATATTATATATAAATATAGATAGATTTCTATTCCTCTTTCTTTCTCCTAATTTTTTTTTCTAATCATTCGACACTTCATGTGCAGTCTATAATGTTGTCTACTAAAAGAGGTGCGTTGCATGTTCCTCAGTGACCAATCTTTCCCTTCAATGATTTTGGATTATTAAAGTTGATTCGTCAAACAAGGGCATACTAATATCGCCAAACATAAAAAAAAGTGATGGCTCACTGATAGCGTACATTAAAAAAAATATTATAACAGCTTTTAAGACATGTAATTTAAATTGTTTTTAATTAATGATTAAGACAGAACTATTTGTGTCAAAAAATTTATCATAACCCTTGAAGAAGGGTGATTGTATATGGTGAAGGAAGGACGCAATAAGATTTGAACTTTTTTTTACTATATTTATCGATTTGCTCCATTAAGTGGTTATTATTATCATTAGAACTTGTGTTTATGGTGAAGGATGCAATAAGATTTAAACTTCTTTTTACTTATTTATCGATTTGCTCCATTATGTGGTTATTATTATTATTAGAAAATGTGTTTATTTAGTAAATGCCCACATTTCATCTTTTTCTCTTCCTCCTACATAAAACCACATTTCAGACTCTTCATCCCTCAAAAACCCCAAACAATCAAAAGCCATAAAAAAAAAAAGAAAAAGAAAACCAAAAACCCTTCAACCCCAAAAGAAAGAAAAAAAAAAAGAAAAGAAAAAAATAGGGAACCATTAACAACCACCCAACAAGTTTTCCCTTTATTATTAACAAATAAAATTCCTTCAATTTTTTGTTTCCACAGAATATTCCAAAATACAAAAACCAAAAAAATTATTTCGAAAAAGCATTTATAAATGTGTTGTTTTAGACTTTTGAGAAAGTGGACAAGAAGGGGGGGCCCCATCTCTTTTTCTCCCTCTAGAGTATAGCATAACCTTATTTCCAAAAAAAAAAAAAAAAAAAAAAAAAAGCAAAAACAAAAAAGAAAACCAAAAACAAAAAAAAGTCTTTCGATTTTGCCCTAAAAAATTCATATTCATATCCCTCTTCGCCTCCTCACATCGGTTCTATTCAAACCCTAATCTTTCAAATCTCTCTCTCTCTCCATTTATTTATATACGTTTCAATCATCGATTTATGGTTGAAAGTTCCAATCTTTATTTGTAGAAATAGAAAGGTAAGTTTGGAAGGATCTATCGGTTATTATATGTGAATTTGTTGTTTATTTGGGCTAATTTTGTTAATTGCATCTCATTTTTGCAGATCTAAGGGATTCAAAGAGATCCATATTTATTCCGGCGATTCGTCGGAATTTGTGAGGGTAATTTAGTCATTTCGTTGAAAAAATGTCGATTTTGCCGAAAACAGATTCGATTCACATTAGAGAGGTTTGGATTGACAATTTGGAAGAAGAATTTGCGTTAATGCGTGAAATTGTTGATGAATTTCCTTACATTGCAATGGATACTGAGTTTCCAGGTGTTGTTATCCGACCGGTTGGGAATTTTAAGAATATTAATGATTATAATTACCAAACCCTAAAGGATAATGTTGATATGTTGAAATTGATTCAGTTAGGGTTGACTTTTTCGGATGAGAATGGTAATTTGCCTAAATGTGGGACTGATAAATATTGTATTTGGCAGTTTAATTTTCGTGAATTCAACCCTAATGAGGATGTTTTCGCGAATGATTCGATTGAGTTGTTGCGAGAAAGCGGTATTGATTTTAAGATGAATAATGAAAAGGGAATTGATGCTAAGCGTTTTGGTGAGCTTTTGATGTCGTCGGGGATTGTGTTGAATGATAGTGTGTGTTGGGTTACGTTTCATAGTGGTTATGATTTCGGATACCTGGTAAAGTTGTTGACTTGTCAGGATTTGCCTGATACGCAAGAAGGGTTTTTTACGTTGATCAATGTGTATTTTCCTGTCCTTTTCGATATCAAGCATTTGATGAAGTTCTGTAACAGCCTTCATGGTGGATTGAACAAGCTTGCGGAGCTGTTGGAGGTTGAGAGAGTTGGTATTTGTCATCAGGCGGGTTCAGATAGCTTGCTTACCGCTTGTACGTTTAGGAAGTTGAAAGAACATTTCTTTAGCGGTTCACTGGACAAGTATGCCGGTGTGTTGTATGGTTTAGGTGTTGAAAATGGGCAATGAAAAAAAAAATTAAAGAAGCATAGATGTTTATTACTTGTGTGTGATGTATGATGCCACATCCAATGTGTACTTCTGTTAAAAAAAGGTTTTGTGGTTATTTATAATATCCACCTTATTTTGGTTTGATATGACTCTTTTCTTCCTTCCTTTCTGCTGCTATTAAACATCAATTCGTGCATATTTCCATTTGTCAATGTTATCTTTTCGATGTTAGTGCTCATTGTTTTGCTCCAGGATAAGAAAGGTATGATTGCCGAAGCTTCCATATATGGGCGCTAGCTAGTAGCTTCCAGGTTTGTTCTGATTTTTCCCTCTGCTTTTCGATTGAGCTATGGGAGAAGCATATGCAAGGATATAATGCTGTGCATCGAGAAATGCTTTTGTGCTGTTGTAGTGTTGTGACGTGTTGATCGGAGTTGGGAAATAAAGGTGTTGTCCATGACTGTCATCCTCACTTGTGGAATGAAATGATTATCTTCAATCAAGGTTTTCCTTCTAACTGAGGATAAATTTTATGGTGAATAACTGAACATAAATTACAACATCATTACAACCAATAAGAGGCTTCTGTATAGTTACTACGTGTGGGGATTACCTGTAGCCACGTACTTTCGAAAAGATTTTCCCCAATTTTAGTAAAGAAAGAAAAGAGAGATTAGGAGAGTCTCTGGATAATCTCTTCCCTAGTTGCAGTTTAGAACTATCACTCTTGTTCTTGATTCCATCTATTGTTTTAGCACATGGTGCATTAGAGTATTGCAATTTACTTGTCCCGCATATATCATATAGAGGATAACATTGGTTGGCATATTGCATCACTCCGGAAGAACGACGATCCCTGTTTTCTGATTTACAGCTATGCATGCATAATTGGTTTTCATTTTTCCTTTCAGAGGGAGGGAGGAAGAGGTACCTGGGTTCTCTGAGCTATGGCTGTTACATTGTCCTTGCAGTTTTTGTTTGAACTGTTCTGTAGGAAGACTCTCAGTTTGACATATTTAGTTGTCCGCGGTGGTGACAAATAATGCTAATTACAATTACTTCAGATGAAGGACATTTGTTGAGCTGCTGATTCTTTCTGTTGAAAGACCAGTTGATTCTGATGATATTCTTCTGTACTTTGTGGGTTACAACTTACACGGCTTCAAGTGTTTTGGCTGTTGGACTCTTGAATTTGTAGTGTGAGTTTGAGAAAAACGTTGAATTAGAGTAAGGGTAAAAGATAGCGCGGATGTGGAAAGGAGATCATTAACTTGTTTTTTTGTTAGTAAAAGTACTACATTGATATACATTAACAAGTGCGTAGTTACATTACAGTGTGTGTAATGAGCTCAAGAAATCAACCGTGGCCTCTATGTTTCTGATTTATGTGTATGAAAAAGCATAGTGGTAAAAAAATTGTTTATTATTATAACATGTCACTTGCAGGTCTTATCTTCTGAACCAAAAGATGTTGGATACTTGCTGCCATGTAGTTTTATTCTACTTTTGCGCAAGCTTGTTATTCAAGTCTTTGTAAACTGGAAATCTCAGATTGAAAACTATTTCGAAATGTCCCAGCCTGCATTGATTAACGAAAAGTGGGTTTACTGACTGATATCATGTTAGGACCTGATCCACTGTTGAAGAACTTGTTCGGGTACAGTTGAAGTAAATACTTGGAAGGGTTCAAGACTAGAAGAGCCAATATCTCAAAATTTTCCGTGTGGGCTATCGTGCTTTGATGAGACTGTAAACATTATACCTTGACTAGTAGAGTGATCAGGAGGATAGAAAACTTTATTATGCCACCATTTGATGATTCTCCCTATTTAGTTAACTCGTTTGGGGTGCACGGTTCTGTTAAACCTTTGTTATGAATAGCATATGCTTTAAAACAGAATGGTAAAAACGTATGGCAGGTTTCTGTTTGCTAACATACAAATAACAGTCCATTTCTAGGCAAATGTAGTGCTCAGATTTTGGCTTCGCAGATGCAGAAAATATTGGTGTAATACTTCATATGATAGGAACTTCTTGGAAATAAGCCCTCTTCCCCCACTGCAGGGACTGAAGCTTCTGTTTGCGTGTGTGCTGAACGACAGACTTCCTAATGGTTTGAGGGGCAAGGATCCTGTTGGCTTGTTTGGTTATGACTATGTTAATGACACATGGGCTCAAAGTTCAATTTATTAATAATTTTATTGGCTGGAATTATTGCAATTGGCCTAACAGAGACTTCTCAGTGAAAAGCATGAGCATAGTCGAATGTTGTCCGGTTCTATTAAAGAAAATACTCTGATAGGCTTTCCTCTTACGGATGTGTTGTGTTCTTTAACTGGGCTTTATACCTTGGATGTGGTCTGGATTGAATAATGGCCGAATTAGTTAAGACTATATTTCTAGGCTTCGAGCTGTATATTTATCTTCTTGTTCTGCTCCACTAGGCCCTTAAGACCAGTGATGTCTTGCAAATAAACAGCACCATCCTTGGCTATACGGGCCGTGTAGTTAGGGGCGAATTTATGTACAAATTTTGGACACGTGAACCCATGATTTTTCTGCAAAATTAGATATTTTATGTACATATTTTCTGGAATTGATTTAATATTACTTGATGAGCTATAAAAAAGCTTCATGGTATACTTGGTTAAACGCTTAGTTATTTACTAAGAGGAATAAGGATCAAATTCCCATTTAATACCTTTTTTTCCTCCTCTCTGGAGTACACTCATATTTTAAAAATCTTAGATTCACCTTCTGCGTGTAGCTAACCCATATCCCGAAAAGGAGTGAATTTTTTACTTGGATCGACATGCAAATGTTCTCATCTCACGTACACAAGTCAAATAATTGAGAGGATTGTCCTTTGCAGACTTCCTTGGGATTTTCTTAACTGATTGCATTGAGGTGAACACTCTTGGTTATAAGACATTTTCTCCCAATAACATAACTTATTATTTTTCTACGTTGGCATTGATCATTTGGGGGAAAGGCAGGGGAATGACGCGGGCTTTAGTAGATGAGTGATCTTTCACCCTTCGAAGTAGGCCAGACACAATTGCATACTTTGAATATTCCCTCGTGAAACCTGCACAGAATTTCATCTAAACACGCCATGCTGTACACTGGATATAAAGCTGTCATATTTCTACATACTTGGTATTGGACTATGTGTTCTCCTCTCGAAGGACAGAAAATCTGATTGCAGAACAGTTTCAAATAAAATCAAAAGACAATTGAACATTTTAAATTACCATTCACAGTCGCATATCAGAGTCGATAATCATATTTTCAACTGCAAAGAGTCGAGTCCCACAAAAGGATAGTCTCCACTGAGTCGTGATTTTACAAGCATCTTAAAAAACATATAGGGGCTACCTGAACTAGTTTGCAGCAAGACATGTCAACCGCCTTGCAAACTTACACATATCTGAATCCCAAAAGTGCATGTATACATCCACCATCAAAAAGTAACTACTCTGGTACATCCCTAAAGTAAGAGCAAGTTTAGATGTAAGCAGGAATCCCATCTGACAACCAGAGAAAGGAGATGAGATAGCACCTGGCTATCATGCCCTCTTGCGTTTTTGCGTCTTCAATTGCTTGAAAATTAAACTGATTACTTCCTTCAGTGTGGCCTTCCCTCCTTCCGTGAAATTCCATAGCTCAGGAACTGCGTACCTACCACTTGGATTGTATTCCTCTATCTCATTCAGAGCTGCAGTCACCGCATCGCAAATTTCATCCCCCAATTCCTCCTTTAGCTTTCGTATTTCTTCATCATTCTCATCTATTACTCTCTGCATTTGCAGACTAATGGTCACACCCCAAGCTATCAACACGACATGACAAGGGTTCTCCCCCTCTTTCTTTTGCTTGTTTAATTGTTGTAAAGCAGTATGGATAGTATATTCTTGATCTCAGCTTCCTGACTTGGAAATCTCAGCTTCAATGCATTATGAAAGGCCTTTGAATCAATTTCCCCCATTCTTTTTATCCCAATATGGGCTCGCCCACTGCTCAATATCTCAAGCAATCCCTAAAGAGAGGATTATTGCAAATAACTCAGCATGATAAGTAATACAATGTTACAACAAGAAACTGCATCACCATCAAATGCTTGTATGGATTCAACATGTCATAAGGTTTTGACTTTTGACTGCATAAAGTAATTGAAAATCTTACTGCAATTGATACCCAATATCATACCTTTTTCAATGTGCTCCGTGCATCTAGCAACTCATCATTACTTTGGCACTCCTTCGCAAGGAGAGTCTGGTTTAGGGACTCCATACCATCCATCTCCTCCATTTTATCTTTCAGCTTCTCATTCATCTCTTTAATCTTATTCTGTACAGCTGCATCGTCATTGCCTCCAAGGTGCTTCATAACCTCTAGTTTTCCTTTAAGTTCTGCTATTTCCATTTCCAGCTTTTGCTTGGCATCGATGTCCCACTCTAGCTCAAGAATCTTTTTCAACGCTTCCTCCTTCTCCCTCTGGATATATAACAACAACATGAGTAAAGCTCTGTTTACTTTGTGCTAACAACAATAGCAGAAACCCCAACTTGCAGGTTTTGCCAGAACCATATGCAGAAATAGCCTAAATAAATAAATACACGCAAACACATGAGAGGGGGGGACATGATTATGAATGACACACCTTTTGTTCTTCAACCAGTCTCAAGACATTCTCATCAGCTTTTCTTCGTTCCACAGAGGATATTTGAAGTGCTGAATTTCTCACATCATTCTGAATCAACAAAATAAAATTCAACACAATAGAGTTCGAAAGAGTTGGCTTTAGAGGACTGGAAGCTTGCAAGTTACATTCCACCCACATAATATAGGCACGAGCAAATGTAAATCATTGTCGTTCTATCATGATAAAGAGAAATATTTATATATAATTTTGACTCATGCTGGAATCTGATACCTGTTTCTTCTCCTCATCAAGCTTTTGCTTTTCTCGCACAGTTAAGGCTTCGCGTTTATTCAGTTCTCTGCTCCAAGAATCAAGCTGCTTCTTCTTGCTCTCCAATTCTAGACTCAACATTTCTTGCTCCAGCAGGACCTTCTGTACATGCTCACGTGCAAGGCGTTGCATCTTCCTTGATTCTGCACCATGTACACTTTAGTTAAACTCTAGAAACTAGTGGCACTTTGTATTACCCGATGAATATCCAAAAAAGGAGCCTCTCTTAGGAAACACCCTCCCTTTCCCCAATACACTTTTCAAAAAAAAAAAAAAAGGAGCCTCTCTTTACCTAGTGATCTTTGTCAAAACAAGGATCTAGAATCACTTTCAAAGCAAATGTAAGATGCTTAAAGTTAGTTACATACTGACTAAAACCATTTTCAAGAGACAAACTCTAGCAAATCCCTTTCGTCCAAGTAACAAATGAAACAAGCTAATTTTAGAGTAGATGAAATAGAACTGGCACTTTACAATGTCACATCTATACATTCTCACCTATCAGACACGTGGCAGGGCCATCAGATAAGAAACATAAATTTCATATATCATCTGCAGACCAGATAAAACAATTAAAAAGAAAAGGTTTGCAACTGAAGACCTTCAAAAAAAGAACGGTGTAGCATGTCTTTCTCCTCGAGCATCTGACGAAGAGACAGCGTATTGGAATTGAAATTGTCTGCAGCTCATCCAGATTTTCATTTTTCATGTCAAGTTCATTGGTTAGAGAACTTTTTCAACCAATACTCCTTGTCATCTAGAGATCTTCCATTTGCTGTTTCCTTTGATATATTAATGACAACCCCAGTCCAAGGCCAAAAAAACAGTTCATCTCTTTCAGGTTCTGAACGCTCTGGTGTCACAGCACGTTTAGGTATTGGCTCAGCCTCATTTACAAGGTCTGTTTCCAGATACTTTACAAGTGCTAAATGGTTTGCTTTCTGTTTAGCCCTTCGGTTAGAAAAACCCTTGCTAACCCCTTTAGCATGTTGAAGAAGGTCTTTATACTTGTAGTCTTGTTTTTTCTTCCCTGCACAGAAGGGACCCGTTTGGACCCATCACTCTCAGTTTTCTGGTTCTTAATGCTTCATAAGGCTTCTCTTTGAACTCAAAAATCTCAGAATCACTCAAATCTGATTCTTCGCCTGAGCTGCTGCTCATCTGGATTAACAATAAAACAAGAGTTAATTCTAAGGAATGTACATATAATATAACACAAACAAATATCACGCAAATCAAGGTAAATCTTAAACAAGCAACTTAGAGGAATTGAGTCATAGCTGAAGATGTTACAAATAGCCTACAGCGCATGTAAAAATCAGTAAATACGCAGAAACTATGGCAGGACTTGAACCATAGCTGAATAATCAGTTAACATATAGAAACTTTAAAAGAAGCAGCTTAGAGGACTTGAATCATGGCTGAAGATGTTATAAGTAGCCTACGGCACCAGTAGAAATCAGTTAATATACAGAAACTGCTGTGCTAACTGCTGTGCTAAACATTGACTGCAACAAAGTACAAAATTTAAAGTATTACCAGTCAACTGAAAGAGAGATATCACTAGCTTCTGAAGCAATACCACTGAAATACACCATTAAATTATGGAAAATAGATACTACTTGTTGAATATAAAAGGGTGTTTTGACTGACACAGTATAATTTCGCGTCATCACCAGACCTACCACTTGATAATTAATGTAGACTGAAGAACAATATTAGAGGAATATATTATGATGTTTCAGGCAAAACCTATCGTTTCCTCAAGTTAATAAAAGAATATTCAGAGGAAAGTTAAAACCAATTTCTGATTTGTAATTTGTTCAATCTCGGAACGATTAAAGTCCACTATTTCCGATTACTCTAATTAAAAAATCCTAACAGTAGTCAGAATTATATTAAAGGATGAATCAAATTTTTTATCTAGTGATCAATGGATGAATCAAATTTTTTATCTAGTGATCAATGTAGCTCTCTCTACACAGGTTAAGAAGCTGAAACTCAAAGCTACCCAAGCTGTTAGTGAAAACCGTCCAATTTGCACTTTGATGAGGCATAATAGAATTTACACAACTCTAAACTAGAACCAGAAGACGACAAGGAAGTAAAACAAGTAGATTAAAGATCTGTTTGGAAAATATATCTCAAAATAAAATAAAAGAAGAATTCTATCAGAAGTGTAAAATCTTGTTAAGATATCAAGGGTGGGGTTCATGGTTACTAGACAAACTGATGCATAACCTTAATGAACAGCATGAACTAAACACAACCATAAGCCCCTCTGAGAGGGGGATAAATTCTTTGTGCACTTGAATTTAAATACTTAAAACTGTGGTAAGGAGAAGATTACTGAATATTGACTTAGAGCCCATTGGCCTCTGTACAATCTTATCCTGAAGAATCAGTTCATAAATACAAGTTTCAAGTCTCTACCATGCAATAGATTACTAAGGACCCGTTTGGCCATGAGAATTATTCACTTTTTTTCCGGAAAAATATCTGAAAATTAGCATTTGGCCATGAAAATTCCAATTACAACTTGAAGTTGTATTTGAAATTTGGAAAACACCTAAAGCCCTGTTTTCACTTTTTTCACTTCCAGTAGGAAAATATCTGAAACTCAGCATTTGGCCATGAAAATTCCAAAAATAACTTGAAGTTGTATTTGGAAATTGGAAAACACCTAAAATCCTATTTTCACTTTTTTCACTTCCGATACATACCCGTTTGGCCATGAGAATTTTCACTTTTTCCGGATTTTTTTTTCACTTTATTCGTTTGGCCATGAAGTTGTATTTGGAATTTGAAAAAACACCTAAAAACATGTTTTCACTTTTTTCAATTTCAGTGCATTCAAACAACCAATATTCTTTGCAAAAACTATAACCAAACATAACTCCATTTTCAACTCCAACTTCTAAATTCCAAATAAAGTGAAATATATTTGGATTTCATGGACAAACGCTTACACAAATTACCAAATATTATTTTGCAAAAAGTATAACCAAACACAGCTCCATCTTCTACTCCGATGCTCAAAAATTCCAAATAAAGTAAAAAAAAAAAAAAACATTTGGTTTCTATGGCCAAACGCCTACTAACATTTGAGTACCGTGTGTTAACAAAAAAGTTATAGCTAAAAGGTTGGTCACATTCTAAAGGACAATCCAAGAAACCCCAGTGTTCCAAACACACACAAAAAATGAAATGGAAGCAAAATAACAGGATGGAATTTATTAAATGACCCTGTACAAAATATACCAGATCGTCTTGTGTTATGTCAGAATAACTCATATATACAGAGGGTCATCGTAGGGTCATATACCTCTATTCATTAAATGCAAAATCATAAAACCAAATCGCTAATACTGCAAACCCCAAACACCACCACACCCACAAAACTAAGCAAAAACAAGGCAGAAAAAAAGGTGTATCCAACAAAAATAACATGTTTCAGTTAAAAAAAAAGAAAAGGACATTGTAACAAGGAAGTGGAGAAAGAAGGGGGGTTTTTTCTTCTGCATTCTACGAAAGGGAGCGACAAAGTTGAAAACAGAAATGTGTATGGAAATAATATGCTTTGATGGAATAGAAACAACAAAAACCTAAAACTGATGAGTAGCCAAAGAAGAGTGTCCGTCCTTTTTCTGCTTCACCAAGAAACTGCCTCCACTAAAGTTTTGTCCTCTACTGGCGGATGGATGCCACGTGTATAATAGCAAATTCTTCATTGGCGTGCATATCAAATTTTTCATTGGCGCGTTAAAATTATGCGTATATGTTGTGTAATATGGCCTTCATTTTGATATAGCATAAGCCTATTAGCAAGAATCAAGTGGAAGATTGAACTTGGGCACCAAGTTTTAATATGTGTGGTGGATACATTTGTTACACATGACATCAAACTTGGAGACCAAGTACTTCTTGCGATAAATAGAAGAGTTTCCCATAGTTGAAGACACACCAAAAACAATTTGAAGAGCTTCTCTTTCTCTTTGTCTTCTTCTCTTCTTTTAGAGTATTATTGTAAGAGAGTTGTGTGTTGGGAAACACTTGTGTGAACCCTTCTTTGGAATGATCTTGTGAGGTTATTCTCTTGGGATACTTATTGGGGTAATTAGAGTATTTACTCTAATTTTGTGCTCTCTATTGTACTCTTGTTGATATAGTGAAATTGCTCCTCTCCGCTTGTGAACATAGGTCACACTGACCGAACCACGTTAAATTTGTGCCTCATTTATTTTCTTTGCTTGCCGTTGTTATCAACTTACTATTGTCTTTGTTATTGTCATTATAACGTTATTTGGCTAAATTCCGCATTACCCGGGTTCTTGATCCTAACACGTTGGTTATTTAATAGTAGTAAATATTAGTATTATTATAGCTGGATTCCTTATCAGTACCAATGTTTTAAGCTCTTCAAACTTTTCTAAATATTCATTGACTTGCTAGTTTCAGCATCCTGAAACCTTTTACAAATTTCTTCAGAGAATTCCCTCCAACTTAGTCTTCCTTTGCTTAACTGATAGGCAAAATACTAAGCCTCAGCCTTCCCACTTAAATGTAGGACTGATTCCTCTAACTTTTGTTCTCTATCTGTGATGTTATTGTAACTAAAGTATCTTTCACATTAACTCAGCCAAGAACAAGGATCTGACCCTGTTGCTCCATCAAAGTAAGGAAACTCCACCCTGGAGTGGTAACTGTTATGCTGAGGTCGATGGGATTATCTAACTGCCCTGCACCATTTCTTCTTCTAGATTCTTCCACATGTGAAGATCCAGCCGGGTCAGTTCCAACCGCCCTTGTTGGATGAGGTTCACCTGGTCCACTACCAAGTATTTCAGCTGTGTTTGTAGCTCCTTGGTGCAGTTTCTCCCTGAGCAAGTCCAGCTTCTTTCCCAAATCATCCAGTTTGGACCCGTTAGAATTGAATTTTCGTGTGGAGTCCGCCATGAGTGTTTGAAGTTGAGCTTCGATTTTTTTGACATTTTCTTCTGTAGTTTTTGCTCGTGTTTCTGTAATTTGCGGTTCCAAGACGTGGCTCTGATACCAATTGCAATGTACTTAGGATAGAATTATAGGATTTGAGTTAAATTGGAGAATTTTATTAATAAGCTACCAGACCAACTGTAAATGATTCGATTAATAAACGAACTTCAATCACAAGCTTGCACAACAATGGTGAACCTGAAATGGAGAAGAAGAATTGATTAAGGAGGGAGAGAGATTATAGAGAGTGAATTGAAGAGAAATGAGAAAGAAGAGAAGATATGTTCATACCAGATTTCTAACTAACTCCTCCTCAATCAGTTGGGCTGATATATATATATATATATAGATTGCCCTCAATCCAAATCGTGGCCCAACTGTAAACAGCTGGCCCTTTAACTCTCAGCCGTCGGATGATCCTTTTAATGAAATGATCTTGGCCCTCCAATTCAGACCACGTGACCTGCACGTGACTCTATTTATTCTACCCCACAACGACTACAACTCTCTAAAATCCCCAAATCCACTTCTAAATCCCTAAATCGATCCACTTCCATGTCCGGTACATAACATTCTCAAACCCTAATCTTTCAAATCGCTCTCTCCATTTATTTATATATGTTTCAATCATCGATTTATGGTTGAAAGTTTCAATCTTTATTTATAGAAAGGTAAGTTTCCAACGATCTATTGGTTATTATATGTGAATTTGTTGTTTATTTGGGCTAATTTTATTAATTTTCACCTTGTTTTTGCAGATCTAAGGGATTCAAAGAGATCCGTATTTATTCCGGCGATTCGTCGGAATTGTTGAGGGTAATTTGGTCATTTCATTGAAAAATGTCGATTTATGGTTGAGAGTTTCAATCTTTATTTATAGAAAGGTAAGTTTCCAAGGATCTATTGGTTATTATATGTGAATTTGTTTCTATTTGGCCTATTTTTGTTAATTTCACCTTGTTTTTGCAGATCTAAGGGATTCAAAGAGATCCGTATTTATTCCCGCCATTCGTCGGAATTGTTGAGGGTAATTTAGTCATTTCATTTAAAAATGTCGATTTTGCCGAAAACTGAATCGATTCACATTAGAGAGGTTTGGAATGACAATCTGGAAGAAGAATTTGCGTTAATGCGTGAAATTGTTGATGAATTTCCTTACATTGCAATGGATACTGAGTTTCCAGGTGTTGTTATCCGACCTGTCGGGAATTTTAAGAATAGAAATGATTATCATTACCAAACCTTAAAGGATAATGTGGATATGTTAAAATTGATTCAGTTAGGGTTGACTTTTTCGGATGAAAATGGTAATTTGCCTATATGTGGGACTGATAAATATTGTATTTGGCAGTTTAATTTTCGTGAATTCAACCCTAACGAGGATGTTTTCGCGAATGATTCCATTGAGTTGTTGCGCGAAAGCGGTATTGATTTTAAGATGAATAATGAAAAGGGAATTGATGCTAAGCGTTTTGGTGAGCTTTTGATGTCGTCGGGGATTGTGTTGAATGATAGTGTGTGTTGGGTTACGTTTCATAGTGGTTATGATTTCGGATACCTGGTAAAGTTGTTGACTTGTCAGGATTTGCCTGATACGCAAGAAGGGTTTTTTACGTTGATCAATGTGTATTTTCCTGTCCTTTTCGATATCAAGCATTTGATGAAGTTTTGCAACAGTCTTCATGGTGGATTGAACAAGCTTGCAGAGCTGTTGGAGGTTGAGAGAGTTGGTATTTGTCATCAGGCGGGTTCAGATAGCTTGCTTACCGCTTGTACGTTTAGGAAGTTGAAAGAACATTTCTTTAGCGGTTCACTGGACAAGTATGCCGGTGTGTTGTATGGTTTAGGTGTTGAAGATGGGCAATGAAAAAAAATAAAATTAAAGAATGATAGATGTTTATTACTTGTGTGTGATGTATGATGCCACACATTCAATGTATACTTTTGTTAAAAAAGTTTGTGGTTATTTATAATGTCCACCTTATTTTCGTTTGATACAACTCTTTTCTTCCTTCCTTTCTGCTGCTATTAAACATCAATTCGTGTATATTTCCATTTGTCAGTGTTATCTTTTCGATGTTAGTGCTAATTGTTTTGCTCCAGGATAAGAAAGGTATGATTGCTGAAGCTTTCATATATGGGTGTTAGCTGGTAGCTTCCAGGTTTGTTCTGATTTTTCCCCCTGCTTTTCGATTGAGCTATGGGAGAAGCATATGCAAGGATAGAATGTTGTGCATCGAGAAATACTTTTGTGCTGTTGTGACGTGTTGATTGGAGTTGGGAAAAAGCTCTAAAGCCGGGTATTCTGTACCAGCTCGGCTAGATCAAAGACTGCCGTAAGTTGCATCTTGAGTCTTAAGAATTGGGTCCCTTAGCCCCTGGATTGGTGGCGCAAGTTACATCCAATCACAAACTACACGAAAGTTGTCCCTTTTTTATGGAGATTTACCCATCACAGAGGAAAAGAACGGGAACTGGATCGATCTATTCTATGGTGAAGCATCCGAAGCATAACTGCACACTCACACGATCTTTGCCGCGAGATGGGAGCATTCGGTGGAACCGGTGAACTACACTTGCTTCTGGATAGATGTGTGGGACAGACGGCTCGTCGCTTTGAGCCGAAGCAGACGCTGCCCATGGAGAGCCTTTTCCTTTGTGAACATGCCCATAAGACAGGACAAAATAGCCCAAAATTGGGCTTGAGGAGGATTCCTTTTGATTTTGAGAAATGGTTTCAGTCGCGCTAAAGCAGCAGCATACTTTCAAGGCTGAAGGAAGATCTTTCGACCCCAGGAAATGGTGTTGTCCATGACTGTCATCCTCACTTGTGGAATGAAATGATTATCCTCAATCAAGGTTTTCCTTCTAACTGAGCATAAATCTTATGGTGAATAACTGAACATAAATTACGACATCATTTACAACCAATAAGAGGCTCCTGTATGGTTACTACGTGTAGGGATTACCTGTAGCCGTGTACTTTCCAAAAGACTTCCCCCAATTTTAGCAGAGAAAGAAAAGAGAGATTAGGAGAGAGTCTCTGGATAATCTCTTCCCTAGTTGCAGTTTAGAACTATCACTCTTGTTCATGATTCCATCTTATTGTTTTACCACATGTAGCATTAGACTATTGCAATTCACTTGTCCTGCGTAAATCATATAGGGGATAACATTGGTTAGCAACTTAGCATATTGCATCACTCCGGAAGAACGAGGATCTTTGTTTTCTGATTTACAGCTATGTATGCATAATTGGTTTTCCTTTTTCCTTGTATTGCTTGTGGAGTGGCTGTTTGTTCCGAGGAGGGAGGAAGAGGTACCTGGGTTCTCTGAGTTTGTCCTTGTAGTTTTTGTTTGAACTATTACGTAAGAAGACTCAGTTTGACATATTTAGTTGTCCGCAATGGTGACAAATAATGCTAATTCACAGTTACTTCAGATTAAGGAAGTTCGTTGAGCTGCTGATTCTTTCTGTTGAAAGACCAGTTGATTCAGATGATATTCTTCTGTACTCTGTGGGTTACAAGGCTTCGAGTGTATTTGGCTGTTGGACTCTTGAATTTGTAGTGTGAGTTTGAAAAAAACGTTGAATTAGAGCAAGGGTAATAGACAGCGAGGATGTGGAAAGGAGATCATTAACTTGTTTTTTTATTGGTAGAAGTACTTCATTGATATACAGCAACAAGTGCGTAGCTACATTACAGATTGTGTAATGAGTTCAAGAAATCAACAATGGCCTCTATGTTGCTGCTTTGTGTGTATGAAAAAGCATAGTGGCAAAAAAATCCTTAGTTTATTATTATAGCTTGTCACTAAGTTTATAAATTATTATTATAGCATGTCACTTACAGGTCTTATCTTGTGAATCAAAAGATCGCATACTTGCTGCCATGTAGTTTTAACCTACTTTTGCGCAAGCTTGTTATTCAAGTCTTGTGAATCAAAGATAAGACCTGATACTTGCTGCCATGTAGTTTTAATCTACTTTTGCGCGAGCTTGTTATTTAAGTCTTTGTAAACTGGAAATCTCAGATTGAAAACTATTTCCAAATGTCCCATCCTGCGTTGATTAGCGAAAAGACAACTGCTTTTTACCTTTCTGATGTAAGATGTTTGCCTCAAATCCCAAAAAGTGGGTTTACTGACTGATATCATGTTTGGACCTGATCCACTATTGAAGAACTTGTTCAGGTACAGTTGAAGTAAATACTTGGAAGGGTTTGAGATTAGAAGAGTCAATATCTCAAAATTTTCCATGGAGGCTTTCGTGGTTTGTTGAGACTGTAAACATTATACGTTGACTAGTAGAATGATCAGGAGGCTAGAAAACCTGTTTGTGCCACCATTTGATGATTTTCCCTATTTAGTTAACCCGTTTGGGACACAGGGTTCTGTTAACCTTTGTTATGAATCAGAATGGTGAAAATGTATTTCAGGTTTCTGTTTGCTAACCTACAGGCTGCAAATAACAGTTCATTTCTAGGCAAATTTAGCTCAGTTTTTGGTTTAGCAGACAGAAAATATTGGTATAATACTTCATGTGCCACTGCAGGGACTGAAGCTTCTGTTTGCGTCATGCATAAACATGGGTGTGTGCTGAGCTACAGACTTCCTAATGGTTTGAGGAGCAGGATCCTGTTGGCTTGTTTGGTTATGACATAATTTATGTTAATGTAAATGATAACATGGGCTCAAAGTCCAATTTATTAGTAATTTTATTGGCTGGAACCATTGCAATTGGTCTAACAGAGGGTTCACTCTGAAGGTCGGACCCTCCTGTGTTTTATTCTTATTGTCATTGAAACAATGAATACCTCTAAGCTTGGTGGTGTTTTGTTAGGCGCTGTAACTCTTGACCATTGATGACTTCTCAGTGAGAAGCATGTACGGTAAAATGCTATCAGCATAGTCAAATGTTGTCCAGTTCTATTAAAGAAAATACTCTGATACTCTGTCCTCTTACGGATGTGTTGTGTTCTTTAACTGGGCTTTATACCTTGGATGTAGTCTGGGTTGAATAATGGCTGAATTAGTTAAGACTATAGTTCTGGGCTTCTAGCTGTATATTTATCTTACTTGTGCTGCTCCACTAGCCCCTTAAGACTGATGTCTTGCAAATAGACAGCACCATCCTTGGCTATACAGGCCGTGTAGCTAACCCAAATCCTGAAGAGTGAATGTTTTTTACTTGGATCGACATGCAAATGTTCTCATCTCACATACACAAGACAAATAACTCGGGATTGCCCTTTGAAGACTTCCTTCGGATTTTCTAGTTAATTGCATTGAGCTGAACACAAGGAACTATAGTGAACGCTATTGGTTATAAGACATTTTTCTCCCAATAAAATAACTGGTTTTATTCTCTTTCTCCGTTGGCATTCTTCATTTTGGGGGAAGGCAGTTGAATGACATGGGGTTTAGTAGATGAGTGATCTTTCACCCTTCGAAGTAGGTCACTATTGGTTATAAAGACAAAATTGCATACTTTGGATATTCCCACGTGAAACCTGCACAGAATTTCATCTAAACACGCCATGCTGTACAGTGGATATAGAGCTATCATATTTCTAGATACTTGGTATTGGACTATGCATTCTCTCTCGAAGGACAGAAAATCTGATTGCAGAACACAGTTTCAAATGAAATCAAAAGACAATTGAACATTTTAAAGCACCCTTATCAGCCGCATATGAGAGTCGATAATCATATTTTCAACTGCAAACAGTCAAGCCCCACAAAAGGATAATCTCCACGGAGTCGTGGTTTTACAGGCATCTTGAAAAAACATATAGGGGCTACCTGAACTAGTCCTGCAGCAAGACATGCCAACTACCTTGCAAACATGCACATATCTGAATCCCAAAAGCGCATATGTACATCCACCATCAAAAAGTAACTACTCTGGTACATCCCTGATCCCTAAAGTAAGAGCAAGTTTAGATGTAAGCAGGAATCCCATCTGACAACCAGAGAAAGGAGAGGATATAGAAAAGCACCTAACTATCATGCCCTCTTGCGTTTTTGCGTCTTCAATTGCTTGAAAATGAAACTGGTTACTTCCTTCAGCGTGGCCTTCCTTCCTTCCTTGAAATTCCATAGCTCAGGAACTGCGTACCTACCACTTGGATTGTATTCCTCTATCTCATTCAGAGCTGCAGTCACCGCATCGCAAATTTCATCCCCCAATTCCTCCTTTAGCTTTCGTATTTCTTCATCATTCTCATCTATTACTCTCTGCATTTGCAGACTAATGGTCACACCCCAAGCTATCAACACGACATGACAAGGGTTCTCCCCCTCTTTCTTTTGCTTGTTTAATTGTTGTAAAGCAGTATGGATAGTATATTTTTGGGACAAAAATGCAAAGTTGTTTTTTTTTTTTTTTTTGGTAGTATCCAAAATATTTTCATAAAAGATACCGAGTAGTAAACTTCAATTAGGTAAGCAATTTAACCCTCTAGTTATTTTGAGCAGTCAAGGTGACCCTAAACTATTCAAACATTGTAATCATAACATTTCTATTAGATTACATAAATGTTACTGTTGTAACAAAATTACATTGATGATTGCAAATGTGATTTTGCGAGGGGCAATTTAGGTATTTTGAGAAGAGAAAACTTAAAAGAAGAATTCTTAACATTATTCTTTCCAAATATTCTTAAAGAAAAAGAAGAAGAAGCAGACCTAAGATTTCATAATACAATGCTACTTGGAGATTCCCGGTGTCTTTATACTTGGAATATGGGAGAAGAGATCCCATATTTCTCCTAAGGAGAGTTGATCAAGTGACAACCTCCATCTCCAAATATAAGGTTAGGGTATCAAGTCACAGCAGGGAAAGATGTGGGAGAGATCCACTGTGGCCCTCATGCAGAGGGGTTCGCGGGGTGTGCTTCACACATAGATAGTATAGGGGTAAAATTGCTTATCTAACTAAGGTTTAAGGAGTGGCAGCACACTTTGCCCTTTAATGAAGCTCTTCCACATTGACCAGATGCAAATGAGAAAAAAGAATGGATGACCTTGGATACTAAGAGCAAGAGAAGTCCTGAGTGCTTTAACAGAAGGAACTAAATTGGCAGAAAAAGGGATACACTGAAATAGCCAAATGAAAGAACAAACCTCTACATTTGAATCATCAACCCTGATTGTTTTAAAGGGATGCCAGTCAGGACCTTGTATTTTTGCCTGCCACAGAGAAAGATGTTCTATGGCCTTGATCTCAGCTTCCTGACTTGGAAATCTCAGCTTCAATGCATTATGAAAGGCCTTTGAATCAATTTCCCCCATTCTTTTTATCCCAATATGGGCTCGCCCACTGCTCAATATCTCAAGCAATCCCTAAAGAGAGGATTATTGCAAATAACTCAGCATGATAAGTAATACAATGTTACAACAAGAAACTACATCACCATCAAATGCTTGTATGGATTCAACATGTCATAAGGTTTTGACTGCATAAAGTAATTGAAAATCTTACTGCAATCGATACCCAATATCATACCTTTTTCAATGTGCTCCGTGCATCTTGCAACTCATCATTACTTTGGCGTTCCTTCGCAAGGAGAGTCTGGTTTAGGGACTCCATACCATCCATCTCCTCCATTTTATCTTTCAGCTCCTCATTCATCTCCTTAATCTTATTCTGTACAGCTGCATCGTCATTGCCTCCAAGGTGCTTCATAACCTCTAGTTTTCCTTTAAGTTCTGCTATTTCCATTTCCAGCTTTTGCTTGGCATCAATGTCCCGCTCTAGCTCAAGAATCTTTTTCAAGGCTTCCTCCTTCTCCCTCTGGATATATAACATCAACATGAGTAAACCTCTGTTTACTTTGTGCTAACAACAATAGCAGAAACCCCAACTTGCAGGTTTTGCAAGAACTATATGCAGAAATAGCCTTAATAAATAAATAAATATATAAATACACGCAAACACATGAAAGAGAGAGAGACATGATTATGAATGACACACCTTTTGTTCTTCAACCAGTCTCAAGACATTCTCATCAGCTTTTCTTTGCTCCACAGAGGCCATTTGAAGTGCTGAATTTCTCACATCATTCTGAATCAACAAAATAAAATTCAACACAGTATAGTTGAAAAGAGTTGGCTTTAGAGGACTGGAAGCTTGCAAGTTACATTCCACCGACATAATATAGGCACAAGCAAATGTAAATCATTGTCGCTCTATCATGATAAAGAGAAATATTTATATATAATTTTGACTCATGCTGGAATCTGATACCTGTTTCTTCTCCTCATCAAGCTTTTGCTTCTCTCTCACAGTTAAAGCTTCACGTTTATTCAGTTCTCTGCTCCAAGAATCAAGCTGCTTCTTCTTGCTCTCCAATTCTAGACTCAACATTTCTTGCTCCAGCAGGACCTTCTGTACATGCTCACGTGCAAGGCGTTGCATCTTCCTTGATTCTGCACCAAGTACACTTTAGTTAAACTCTAGAAACTAGTGCCACTTTGTATTACCTGATGAATATCCAAAAAAGGAGCCTCTCTTGGGAAACACCCTCCTTTCCCCAATACACTTTTCAAAAAAAAAATAAAAAAAAATGAGGAGCCTCTCTTTACCTTGTGATGTTTGTCAAATCAAGGATCTAGAATCACCTTACTAGTTTTCAAAGCAAATGTAAGATGCTTAAAGTTAGTTACATACTGAATAAAACCATTTACAACAGACAAGCTCTAGCAAATCCCTTTCGTCCAAGTAACAAATGAAACAAGCTAATTTTAGAGTAGATTAAATAGAACTGGCACTTTACAATGTCACATATATACATTCTCACCTATCAGACATGTGGTAGGGACATCAGATAAGAAACATAAATTTCATATATCATCTGCAGACCCGATAAAACAATTAAAAAGAAAAAGTTTGCAACTGAAGACCTTCAAAAAAAGAACGGTGTAGCATGTCTTTCTCCTCGAGCATCTGACGAAGAGACAGCGTATTGGAATTGAATTTTGTCTGCAGCTCATCCAGATTTTCATTTTTCATGTCAAGTTCATTGGTTAGACCCGCTATAACTTCCTTTCTACCGTGTTTTTCTTCTTTAATAAGGTCAGAGATAGTCTTCAGCTTCCCCTTCTCTCGCAAATATTCTCCTATAGCCCCTTCGGCTATATAATCATCTTCTCGAGCAACCCATCCATATAAATTTGGATCAGGGCGACTTCTATGGGATTTCCATTCTTGTTTGCTGCAGTGAGAGGCTTCAAACGACTTCTCAAATTCCATTGCACCCTTAAAACCAGTCCAATCACTATTGAACCTCACAACAGCTTTAAAGACCTTTGCTTGGTTATCACAGAAAAACTTAACTTCCAAAGGCATATACAGGGAGAACTTTTTCAACCAATACTCCTTGTCATCTAGAGATCTTCCATTTGCGGTTTCCTTTGATATATTAACAACAACCCCAGTCCAAGGCCAAACAAACAGTTCATCTCTTTCAGGTTCTGAATGCTCTGGTGTCACAGCACGTTTAGGTATTGGCTCAGCCTCATTTACTAGGTCTGTTTCCAGATACTTTACAAGTGCTAAATGGTTTGCCTTCTGTTTAGCTCTTCGGTTAGAAGAACCCTTGCTAACCCCTTTAGCATGTTGAAGAAGGTCTTTGTACTTGTAGTCTTGTTTTTTCTTCCCTGCACAGAAGGGACATCTAAGGGACCCGTTTGGACCCTTCACTCTCAGTTTTCTGGTTCTTAATTCTTCATAAGGCTTCTCTTTGAACTCAAAAATCTCAGAATCACTCAAATCTGATTCTTCGCCTGAGCTGCTGCTCATCTGAATTAATAATAAAACAAGAGTTCATTCTAAGGAATGTACATATAGTATAATACAAACAAATATCACGGCAAATCAAGCTAAATCTTAAACAAGCAACTTAGAGGAATTGAGTCATAGCTGAAAATGTTACAAATAGCCTACAGCACATGTAAAAATCAGTAAATACACAGAAACTATGGCACGAGCAACTAAGAGGACTTGAACCATAGCTGAATATGGTACAAATAGCATGCATAAATCAGTTAACATATAGAAACTTTAAAAGAAGCAGCTTAGAGGACTTGAATCATAGCTGAAGATGTTATAAGTAGCCTACGGCACCGGTAGAAATCAGTTAATATACAGAAATTGCTGTGCAAAACATTGACTGCAACAAAGTACAAAAATTAAAGTATTACGAGTCAACTGAAAGAGAGAAATCAGTAGCTTCTGAAGCAATACCGCTGAAATATACCATAAAATTATGGACAATAGATACTACTTGTTGAATATAAAAGGGTGTTTTGACTGACAAAGTATATTTTCGCGACAATCCACCAGACCTACCACTTGATAATTAATGTAGACTGAAGAACAATATTAGAGGAATATATTATGATGTCTCAGGCAAAACCTATCGTTTTCCTCAAGTTAATAAAAGAATATTCAGACGAAAGTTAAAACCAATTTCTGATTTGTAATTTATTCAATCTCGGAATGATTAAAGTGCACTATTTCCGATTACTGTAATTAAGAAATCCTAACAGTAGTCAGAATTATTTTAAAGATGAATCAAAAAATTTATCTAGCGATCAATGTAGCTCTCTCTACACATGTTAAGAAGCTGAAACTCAAAGCTACCCAAGCTGTCAGTGAAAACCGTCCAATTTGCACTTTGATGAGGCATAATAGAATTTACCAAAACTCTAAACTAGAACCAGAAGACGACCAGGAAGTAAAACAAGTAGATTAAAGATCTGTTTGGAAAAATATAGCTCAAAACAAAATAAAAGAAGAGTTTTATCAGAAGTGTAAAATCTTGTTAAAATATCAAGGGTGGGGTTCATGTTTACTAGACAAACTAATGCATAACCTTAATGAACAGCATGAACTAAACACAACCATAAGCCTCTTGGAGAGGGGGATAAGTTCTTTGTGCACTTGAATTTAAATACTTAAAACTGTGGTAAGGAGAAGATTACTAAATATTGACTTAGAGCCCATTGGACTCTGTACAATCTTATCCTGAAGAATCAGTTCATAAATACAGGTTTCAAGTCTCTACCATGCAATAGATTACTAAGGACCCGTTTGGCCATGAGAATTATTCACTTTTTTCCAGAAAAATATCTGAAAATCAACATTTGGCCATGAAAATTCCAATTACAACTTGAAGTTGTATTTGAAATTTGGAAAACATCTAAAGCCCTGTTTTCACTTCCAGTAAATGACCCGTTTGGCCATGAGAATTATTCACTTTTTTTCCGGAAAATCTCTGAAAGTCAGCATTTGGCCATGAAAATTCCAAAAACAACTTGAAGTTGTATTTGAAATTTGAAAAACACCTAAAACCCTATTTTCACTTCCGGTACATACCCGTTTGGCCATGAGAATTTTTCACTTTTTGCAGATTTTTTTTTCACTTTATTCGTTTGGCCATGAAGTTGTATTTGAAATTTGAAAAAACACCTAAAACCATGTTTCCACCTTTTTCTGTTTCAATACATTCAAACAACCAAATATCCTTTGCAAAAACTATAACCAAACATAACTCCATTTTCAACTCCAACTTCTAAATTCCAAATAAAGTGAATAATATTTGGTTTTCATGGACAAACGCCTACACAAATTTTCAAATATTATTTTGCAAAAAGTATAACCAAACACAGCTACATCTTCAACTCTGACGTTCAAAAATTCCAAATAAAGTTAAAAAAACATTTGGTTTCTATGGCCAAACGCCTACTTACAGTTGAGTAACATGTGTTAATATAAATAGTTATAGCTAAGAGGTTGGTCACATTCTAAAAGACAACCCAAGAAAACCCCATGTTCCAAACACACACACACAAAAAGAAATGGAAGCAAAATAACATCTACGATTAAACGAAAAAACCAAATCGCTCTAATACTGCAAAACCCCAACACCACAACACCCACAGAACTGAGGCAGAAAAAAAGGTGTAGACAACAAAAATAACATGCTTCAGCGCCAAAAAAAACAAAAAAGGAAAAAAAAAAAAAAAAAAAAGGCCATTGTAACAACAAAGTGGAGAAAGAAGAAGGGTTCTTTCTGCACTGTTTCACCTCTACAAAAGGAAGTGATAAAGTTGAAAACAGAAATGTGTATGGAAATAATATGCTTTGATGGAGTAGAAACAACAAAAACCTAAAACTGATGAGTAGCCAAAGAAGAGTGTCCGTCGTTTGTTCTGCTTCACCAAGAAACTGCCTACACTAAAGTTTTGTCCGCTACTGGCGGATGGATGCCACGTGTAAAATATCAAATTCTTCATTGGCGTGTTAAAATTATGCCTAAATGTTGGTTAATTAATACGAGTGGTAAATATTATTATCATAATTTATAATTTATAATTTAATTATAATAAATTAGTATCAAATTATATCGCATTGGAATTTCGAGAGCCACCCAAGTTTTTCTTTGATCAGAATTTTTTTTTATATGTCTTTAAATATTTTAAGTTGTTAATTATTGTGCTTTCTTACGTAATTTTTAAATATATAAATTTTATTTAAAAAAATTTAAAACTTCTATGTCCGAATTGACGGTCAAAGTTTAAAAATTTGAATCTTAAAATTTTCAACTTTGCCACATAATTGGGATATAGGGGATAATACATATACTCGAGTTTAAAAATATTATTAAGTGCATAAATAAATAGGTGAAAGAAAACATGAAAGGGTCTCATCAAGTAAAATAATCCTAAGTCTTTAATGTTGCTATTGTAGATGTCTTCATTTTCGGACGAAGTAGGCAAATAGTAATCGTTAGAATTGTTATTTAAAAAAAAACAATCGAAATTTATAAAATATTTAAAGTTAGGAGCCGTTTGGACATGAGATGAAAACATGCTTGGACATGCAATTTGAATTTCTTAAGTTGCATTTTTTTTATAAACATAAAAATCCTACAAGTTGTGAAAACTATCAAAATTTTCCTAATTTTTATACAATCTTACCAAATGAGTAAATCATAGTTCATAATAAAATTAATACGCTACTAGAATACTTTTCTAAAAAATACAACATCAATTAATCTTTAGTTCAATAAAAAGGAAAATTTAACATGAATAGTAATGTAACTACTCTTTAATATAATCCTCCCACATGGTAAACATGATTGATAAGTATATTTTACCAACTTGCAGATTAATATTTGATACAAATGGTTGGTAAACATGATTGGTAAATATATCTACCAACTTATGAATTTTTTTTACAAAATATAAACGTATAGGTCAAATTTTACATTTATATTTTTTGAAATTATGATTTCAAATCCCAAATCAAACCTTTTTAAATAATTTAGAATTTCATCTCATGAGATGAAATTACATCTCCTAGCCTACTTAATATTGTCTTATCAAACTTTTGACTTCGGGTAAGAAGTTTGAATAGCCAACACTTAAACTTCATACTCGAAGATTTGTTAGTTCAAAAATTTAGACCCAATGGTCTGAAGCTTTTCGAATTTGACTAAATTTTAAATAACTTTTAAAAATTAAATTTATTTTAGACGGTACTACTTGCACCTTTGACCCAGGCATTGATTGGAAATTGAAATGTTGCATGGAGCTGAATGATCCCATTGAATATTGGGCCTTTAAAAATTCCTATGTTAGCCCAAGAAAGATAGCGGGCTTGTAATGGACTTGTTAGTTCGGGTTCATTTTTGAAAAATTTACTTGTCATATCTACCTCTAAGACCTATTTGTAAATAATAATTATCTTTTATTTTATATATTTTTTATAGCTAAAATATTTTCTTAAATTACACATCATAACATGTGCCCTTATTTCACAAGTTCAATTAATTTTCCCTCACCTCCCAAATCTATCTTCTTCTTTTCTCTCTCTCTCTCTCTCTCTCTCTCATCACCCCCCAGATCTGTGAGATCTTTGTGGAGTATTTTTTTTTTGTTTACCCAATTAGAAGCCAAAAAAAAAAAAACTCCACAAAGATGATGATGATATCAATATTCAGTTCATTTGATGCTCCCTCCGCTGAGATTTTTGGCCAAAAGGTTAACAGCTCTTGGGCACATGCTAGTTCTGAGAAGAAAAAACAACAACATGTAGTCGGCCCTCTTGTATCTGATCGCAAGGCCACCGCTTCTCCGCCGTCAAATTCTTCAATCGGTGGTTTGAAGAAGGCCGGAGAGGTGGCGCCGCCGTCATCTTCAAAATCGTAGTCGCGCCAACAACAACAAAGGAGCAGTGGCAGAGCCACATGTAGTTGAGGGGGACATCCCTTCGTCGGAAAATTACGCTGTGTAGTTAGGTAAATTTTTTATTTTTATCTATATATATTGCATATTGACAATCCTTGGCTTTTTCGTGAATTTACTTCTTTATATTTTGACATCCCTTATTGAAAATTCTACCTCCGCCACTGCAAAGGAGGCCAGGTTTTGCGCCATCTTTCCATCCCATTTCAGTCTAAAGTGTATTTTATATTTTCGCCGGACATTTGACCGGATTTGACTGTATTCTCCATTTTTTAAAATGTGTACATAGAGTCTATTTTTTTGCATTTTTACAGGAGATCCGACTGGATTTGACTGTATTCTCCATTTTTTAGTATACTTAAGAGTGCATTTTTTTGTATGCTTGTATTTCTATATTTCGAAGGAGAAAATGTTTATTCAAATACACTAGAATACAGTGTATTTCTTAAAAGGATTTGCATGTATTCATCTTCTTTTGGTGTAAATACAGTGGTATTTTATATTTCGCTTATATTTTTTTGTATATAGTGTATGTTTTTGTATTCGATTGTATTTCTGTATTTTGAAGGAGAAATTGTGTATTTGAATAATCAAATACACCCAAATACAGTGTATTTTTTAAAAGGATTTGAATGTATTCATTTTTTATTTTTCTTTGTGTAAATACAAATGAATGTTTCAAATATAAAGCCTATATTTCTCCACTTTGTTTTCACGATATTTGTATTTCGTTATATTTCAAAACAATGAAATACAACTGAAACCATATAAAAGGTAGCTCCAAATATAGAGCCTATTTTTACTCCACTTTGTTTTCATGTTTTTTGTATTTCGCTGTTTTCACTCGGCTTGGTCTCGCTTCCTTCCCTCACTATTCCTCCCTATTAAAAAGAGCGATTGAGAATCTCGAGAACCTTTCTGAGCGTCTGTCTTTGCGGCGCGATTGGAAAGAAAGGAGTAAACAATTCTTTTACTGCCTTCCATTCCACTATTCTGATTGAATTAATTGCTCTTCCGAACGGCCAAGTCATTATTGGAATCTAAAATACACCACTTCAATAAAAAATAACCACTGCAAGATCAGAAATAATTTGAAATCGAAATTCGCGACTGTTTTTATTTGAATTAGCTTTTGTTGATAAAATTCTATAATTCTCAATTATCCTCCCTGTTTTTTTATTTAGATTTTGTTTTTGTGAATTTTGAATTCAAAAACGTTACTGTAGAAGGAGAGAGAATCCTGAACACTTAAGGAACGATAGGCTGTTACGCGTGTATTATGGACCCATTGATTTCGGTTGCAATTAATAGGATATTTAGTTCTAAATTGTCACGACCCAAACCAATGAGTCGTGACGAGTGCCTGACCTCTAGCGACCAAACACCCCTGTACTCATATCTGAACTTTATTGAACATCAAGGGCCTATAAGTGACTTAAATTGTTCTCATAAATAGGTGACATCATGAACTTTATACAACCTGTATATACATAAACATGTTGAAAGAAACAGTGCAAGCCAGCTGGGCTGCTAAATATATTGTACACAAAAGAATAGAAGCCGATAAGGCTACATCATCTGACTAATACATGCAACTGTCTACAGACCTCTACTGGAATAAAAGCTGTAGAAAGGACGGGACAGGGCCCCGTCACACCCATATGCTTGTACATCTCAAAAGACTAACATACCAAAATAGACTATAACTCCGGATCAATGGAGCGCACTGACCACTGCTGGATAAAAGTCCTACTAAACTGGACCACCTACCGGTCTACCTGAACCTGCCGCCATGAACGTAGCTCCCGGAGCGACGGGGAGTCAGTACGGATAATGTACTGAGCATGAAAGACATAAGAACAACATGTATATATAAGAGCCATGAATAAGATTTGAACTCCTAAGCTGAAATGACTATCTGCATGTACTTGTATGAACTAGTATCTGTATGTATCTGCAAAAATCTGTATAACTGACAATGCCTCATTGGGCGCATAATATGCATGCTCCTGCCTATATATATATATATATATGCGTATATAACGCTGTCAAGCCTCTATGGCATCCCATCATATCATGTGGGCCTCTTTGCGGCCATCATCATATACATTGTTGCGGTACGTATAGCCCGGTCCTCATATCATCATCATGGTGCACCAGCTGATCATGTGGTAATGCGTATATAACGCCTATTCATTTCCCCATACCCCATATACATATAATATTTGCGTATATAACGCCATCTGGTCACGGGTCATTATGCATATATATTGATGAATGTAATGCATGAATAACTATATACATAGAACTGGACCCATGAACAGAAGGAATAATCATAAACGGGGTACATGAACATCAAAGACTGAAGTACTCCTAATGCTTCTAAGAGCAGAGTAATATGGAAGCTTGCTTACTCGTTTGTTTATTCACATCATAAAGTCATGCCAAAAGAAAGAAAGGATAGCCTTAACATACTATGAAGGTATCCAATCGTCCAACTTCTACCTCTCGAACTTGTAAGTCTACAATTAAGATAACATAGGCCTTAATTAGACTATTTACCTTGCTTACTAACCATCTTTAGATACATATAGAGCTTAACGAATTATGGACAACATGTTCCTTGTAAGCTCAACAACCCTTCGACTTCCCATTCGATCCAACATCAACCACAATACTCACAACAACAATAACAACACTTATATATATCAAAATATACTTAAATCCATTTCCAATCATATCTTAAAATAACCCCAAATCACCATCTTACCCTTCATCAACTTACCACTTCCATAAGTATCCTCTCTTCACTTAAAACCACTAAAACTCTTGATAATTTACTTAAATACAAGGGTAGAAATCATTTACATACCTTGAGGGGTCTAAGATTCCAAGGATCAACTTCAACTTCAACTTCCTAAGCTCCACAACTTTGAAGAAACCCTAGAAATAACCTTCCTTTCCACAAGCTCGGGTTTACGAGGCTCGAATCTTGTCAAATCACCACTATAATGATAGAAAAAGTTAGGCGTAAATATACTAGGGTTTTTCCCCGACTTGGAAGAGAGGAAATTAGAATCAAAGTCATGGATCACATATTTATACTCGAAATTAAAAAGTCCAGCGGTACAGTTCGACGAGAAGGTCGACGACCCGTCGATGTGTCGACGGTCTGTCAACTTGCCCGTCGACCTACACCTGTAGATTTCAAGGCTGCAGAACCCTGTCGACGCCGTACAACGACAGTCCATCGACTATGTCGACGGCCCGTCGACGATGATTAGTGTCTCTAGATTTCTCAGATTCAGCTCAAGTCGCGTCGATTCGGTCAACTTCTAATCCTGTAAATTACTAGGGATACCTGTTGGTACCCTTGTAAATGGGGTAAGACACTTTCTATCTCCAAAACTCGGACACGGGTCTCAATTCCAAAGGCATACCCGACTATGAAACCATAGGTTTTTACTATGACGAGAACAAGAGGCGTAACATAAATTTTCAACCGATTTTTTTCCTCGCCCCTGTTATTAGATACGGACATTGCGATTATGTAAATATAGAGAAATACACACGAGACTACCCAAAGACTAGCTACAAATTGTAATATTATAACTTATAGTTATAATACGTTACCAGGTACTAAAAAATAGCTATTTATGTAAGTCTCTCTTCATTTTTTGGCGCGGATCTTCCTTCTTCTAGGGTGCTTTTTAGTTTTTGACCCTCAAATTAGTGGTCTTTAATTTTTGTCCTTCACCGAGTTTCTAATGTTCTTGTTCAAACCCAGCTTAGTAAAAAAGAGAAGGAATTTCGCAAGGCAGAGATTTGCATTCGCAAGGCAGAACTTTCAAGTCGCTTTTGTTGCATTTTTTAATTTCTGTTTTCTAAATGCTTGATGGTTGTAAAATTGCAAGCAGTGATGGTTGTGCATGATGACGTAAATGGATCGATTGAAAAAATCAAGCAGTGGTATTGTCACGCCCCGAACCATGGCCTGGGTGTAACACGACACTCGATGCCTGACTACATATGACCGAGCGAACCACATGACTTGCGGACTCAACATGAGCATGAACTGATTCGAAATAAACTATGAACATGCATGCTTTAAGTAAAACGTGGGACCATAAATGATAAGTCTGAAAATATCATAATATCATAAGGCGAAATAGTCTGAATAAACATAATAATAATGAGCGAAAATGGCTAAATGACTCTGAATATCTAACATAACATAACTGACTAGCCTATGAAACCTTTGACATGAATCTGACTACCAGACTGTTTACGGGACAAGGCCCCTGGCATACCGTAACTGCAAGACTTAAATAAACATAAGTAAAGCTAAAACCCCGAATAGAATAGGGCTTACCAAAAGCTGATATGTGTTGAGTCGTAATGTAGTAATCCGTCGTCCTGTAAATCTGCATCGTGAAATGCAGGCCCCAGGCAAATAAAGGAAAAGTCAGTACACTTGAATTGTACTGGTATATAAAGAGACTGAATGAAACAAACATGGCACATGAAATAATAATACAACAACAACAATAACAACAAGCCCAGTAGAATCCCACCATGTGGGTTCTGAGGAGGGTAGAGTGTACGCAGACCTAACCCCCACCTTGAAAGGTCGGGCGGCTGTTTCCAAAAGACCCTTGGCTCAAAAGAGGAAAACAAGACAAAAAGTCAAATAAGGACAAGCATATCAAAAACAATATGAAAACGAGGAATAACAAAAGAGAGAAAGTCATGGTAGAACAGTCCAGAGAGAAAGTCATGGTACAAAGGCCCAACAAATATAAGCAGACATCAAATGCAGAAATCAAATGGCAATAAACGAATGAGCAAAACTACAACTACTATGGTGAAAGGATAAGCAACCAACCTAGCCTTCTATCCTAATCTGAGTCCTCCACAACCTCTTATCTAAGGTCATGCCCTCGGTAAGCTGAAGCTGTGCCATGTCCTGTCTAATCACCTCTCCCCAATACTTCTTCGGCCTCCCTTTACCTCTCTTGAAACCGTCCATAGCCAGCCTCTCACACATCTGCACTGGAGCATCTGTGTCTCTATTCTTCACATGCCCAAACCATCTCAGCCTCGCTTCCCGCATCTTGTCCTACACCGATGCCACTCCCACCTTGTCCTGGATATATTCATTCATAATTCTATCCCTCCTAGTGTGCCCACACATCCATCGCAGCATTTGCATTTCCGTGACTTTCATCTTCTGAACGTGAAAGTTCTTGACTAGCCAACACCTCGCCCCGTACAATAAAATCGGTCTAACCACCACTTTGTAGAACTTGCCTTTAAGTTTTGGTGGCACTTTCTTATCACACAGCACTCCGGAGGCGAGCCTCCATTTCATCCACCCTGCACCAATACGAAGTGAAACATCATTGTCGATTTCCCCATCTCCCTGTTTAATAGACCCGAGATACTTGAAACTTTCTTTCTTTCGAATGACCTGGGTACCAAACCTCACTTCCTCTGCAGCCTCATGCGGTATGCCACTGAACCTGCACTCCAAGTATTCTGTCTTGGTCCTACTCAATTTAAATCCTTTAGACTCCAACGTCTGTCTCCAGCCCTCCAGCTTATCATTGACTCCGCTGCGAATCTCGTCAATCAAGACTATGTCATCCGCGAACAATATACACCAAGGCACCTCACCTTGTATTTGTCATGTCAATTCATCCATCACCAAGGCTAATAGAAACAGGCTAAGAGCTGAGCCCTGATGCAACCTCATCAGAACATGAAAGTGCTCCGAGTCTCTTCCTACCATCCTTACCCTGGTTTTAGCTTCATCATACATGTCTTTTATCGCTCTAATGTACACCACAGGTACACCTTTAGCCTCCAAGCATCTCCATAGGACCTCTCTTGGCACTTTGTCGTAGGCTTTTTCTAGGTCAATGAATACCATCTGTAAGTCCCTCTTCCGCTCCCTATACCGCTCTACCAATATCCTTACAATATGAATGGCTTCTGTAGTCGAGCGCCCCGGCATGAATCCAAACTAATTCTCTGAAATAGAAACACCTCTCCTCACCCTCATTTCCGCCACCCTTTCCCACACTTTCATAGTGTGACTTAGCAGCTTGATACCTCTATAGTTGTTGCAGCTTTAAATGTCACCCTTGTTCTTGTACAAGGGAATCATTGTACTTCACCTCTATTCTTCCGGCATCTTCGCTGTCTTGAAAATGACATTAAACAACCCAGTCAGGCACTCTAAGCCTACCGTGCCTGCACTCTTCCAAAATTTCCCAGAAATCTCGTCACGTCCGGTCGCTCTTTCCCTGCGCATCCTACGAACAACTCCCTTAACCTCCTCAACCTTTATACTCCTACAATATCCAAAGTAGCGACGCCTATCAGAGTTCTCCAAATCTCCCAACACAATGTCTCTGTCCCCTCCTTCGTTCAAGAGTTCATGAAAGTATGACTGCCATCTCTGTCTAATGTGGGCTACCTGTACCGACACTTTGCCATCCTCGTCCTTGATGCACTTCACTTGATCCAAGTCGCGTGCCTTCCTATCTCTCGCCTTGACAAGCCTAAACAGCTTCTTATCCCCACCTCTGTCCTCTAGTTCTGCATAAAGGCGTTCAAAGGTTGCCGTTTTTGCCGCCGAAACTATCAACTTTGCCTCCTTTCTCGCCATACTATCCGCTTTTCTTCGTTATCCTTTCTATCTACCAACTTTACATATGCCTGCTTCTTTGCTTCCACCTTCATTTGGACTTCTCCATTTCACCATCAATCCCCTCTGCGCCTACAACGGCGGCCTTTTGAGACTCCCAATACCTCTCTAGTTGCTTCCCTAATGCAAATGGCCGTCCTATCCCATATACTGCTCGCATCCCCCCTACTATACCACGTTCCCATAGCCCTCAACTTCTCCCCCATCTCTACGGCACTAGACAAAGTCAAACTCCCCCACCTAATCCTCGGTCGGTCATCCACGACCCTCTTCTTCTTCTTCTTCCTCCTTATCTCCAAATTCATCACTAATAGCTTATGTTGGGTCGTAAGATTCTCACTCGAAATGACCTTGCTGTCCTTACAGAGGCCTTTATCATCTTTTCTACGGAGCAAAAAATCTATCTGCATCGCAGCCACCGAGCTACGGAAGGTCACTAAGTGCTCCTCCTTCATCGAAAAACTCGAGTTGGCTACCACCAATCCAAAAGTCTTTACGAAATCCAGGAGTGAGACTCCTCCACCGTTCCTGTCCCCGAAGTCAAATCCTCCATGCATCTCGTCATAACCCCTCGAAACAGACCGAGTGTGCCCATTGAAATCTCCTCCTATGAATAACTTCTCAATAGGCGGTATACTGACTACCACTTCGTCCAAGTCCTCCCAAAAGCGCCTTTTTTCCTCCTCGTCCAAGCCCGCTTACGGCGCGTAAGTACTAATAATATTCAAGGTGAACCCTTCAACGACCAACTTAATCGTCATCATCCTGTCATTGATCCTCCTAACCTCTACCACCTGATCTATAAGCTCACTATCTACTAAGATCCCTACCTCATTCCTATACCTCGACTTACCCGAGAACCAAAGCTTGTACCCGTCTACATCCTTAGCTTTAGGTCCTACCCATTTAGTCTCTTGGACGCAAGCAATATTAATCCTCCTCTTCTTAAGAATCTTAACTAACTCTATGGACTTTCCCGATAAAGTCCCAATATTCCAAGACCCCACTCTCAACCTAAAAGCTCCCTCAACCCCCTTAGCACCCCAACCCTAGCCCCCGTCCCCAACCGAGAACGTGACCCTAGTCTACCATCCCTCACCAAAGCCAGTAAAGCAAATATATGTTAGTGAAAGGTTAATCTAAGATAAACAAAGGATCAATACTAAAGCACAAGTTAGCAAGAGTAGGAAAAATTTATAAGGCTAAAAGACAGAGAAATGGCTACTGGAGGTACTGACTCCAAGTAAATAAAACCTGTTCACCACCAAAAAATCTCAGTTTGCCGCCGGAAATATTGTTCTCTGCGGAAAAGTACTGTTCACTGGCCAGAATCACTGTTCACCGCCAGGAACTGCCAAAAAACTTAAGTACATGTGCAGAAACTGACCGGAAACCTACTGGTGAAGGGTTTCCGATCGCAGGGTAGAAGAGGAAATAAAAGAGAGAAAAAAAACAAAAAAGGGAGAAGGAAAGAGAAGAGAACAGAGGAGAGAGAGAGATCTCACCAGTGGTAGTGGTCGTCGTTGTCGGTCGCCGGTTGGGGTGGCTTGGTTGGAGGGGTGGATGGGGTTCGGGGTTGGGGGGCCTGAAACTTACCGTTATGGGGGAAGGTGAGAGGGGAGAGAGGGCGGAGGAGAGAGAATAATAAAAATGAAATTAAAATTGTAAGCTGAACATGAACATGAATATTATCTGATATGAATATGTATGTGTATCATGAGTAAAAAAAATTCAGTTTGTAAAGATATATGTGGGAGAGCATTATTATAACCGACATGTAACCACTACGTGAACACATGGCGTCTGATCTCTAGCCGATCAGCTAATCCATCTTGTACCTTGCCGGGGTACTAGACATGAACATGAATGGATCCAATAACCACAATGGGTAAATATGAAGGTATCGTCCTAACTGGGCGGAGCGATCCTTATCCTACACTGGATACGTAGTTTCAGGCTGTCTGAGCCTTCTCGGTAATCTGTACAACTCCCAAAACATGAACATAGATATGGTTGGCTTAGTAGCCCATGAATTATATAACTTGCTTTAAACGTGATTCCTGCTTGTATTACAACATGAAGATACTATATAATATAACTTGTATGAAAACATGGAAAACATGTAGAAGTTCATGAAAATAAACATAAAAGTTCATATGTTGCATTTAAGAACCCATAGAATGCAAAGTAGGGGTTTTCATGGATTACATACAGATTCTGAATAACCAAAAGGGAATATTAAGAATACAAAATGAAGTAATCATACAAACATGGTAAATCATGGTACATGAATTTAGGATTATTATGAATATGGCTAAAACCCTATTTTTGGTAAACATTCGTATAATCATGGAGGAACATGACGTTAAGAAGAACAATGATGTTCCTACACATAGATAGAAACTCTACATACCTGTAAATGCTCCAAAACTTGTAATAGAATTCCAAAAGCTTGAACTTTGAACCTTGAACTTTCAGATGGATTTTCTTGAAAACCCTAGGTTAAGAATAGTGGAATTCGCTTAGGAATTGATTATACTATGATAGAATCCCCTGAAAATACGTGGAAAGGACATACTTTGATGTAGGAGATGGTTGAGAAGAGAAAACCTTCGTGCTAAAGCTTGGGACTTGTGAAAACTGATTTTCTAGAATAAAGTGTCGTATTTATACTGTTTGCTATTCGACGGTCTGAGTCTGGGTAAGTATGGGCCGTCAACATGTCGACAATACGTCGATTGGATCTTCGTTTGTGCAAATTAGAGGGAATCAGAGAAGTGTACTTTTTGAAGCGAAAGTACGGTGGAAAGGATAGTGCATCATTGACGGTTGTTGACGGTTCGTCGATTCGACTGTACTGTCAGTAGTTTGAGAAAGTCCAGAGAGTTTGCAAAAAGAGGTTCTAGGGACGGTGCATTTTGATGAGCCATCGATCAATCAACGGTCCGTCCCTCTGGCCATTGAATGCCACCTGCAGAATTGAGTATGTTTTTTCAACTTAAACTCCCTTTTTTGGCTTCTGGGATCCTTGAGTCATAGACGCGGCTTAGTTTAAAGGTACGAGGTCTTACAGGCATGGATGAGTTGCCAACTTTCCATGCTGAGAATATGCAAAACAAAATGTAAATCATTTAGGTAGAATTTTACCTTCAGGCTTAAGGCAGAATTTTGAACCCAAAACTCTAAATTTTTTAAATTTTTGACTGAGCAGGGGTTCGAACCCGAAATCAAGAAGTTCTAACGAAGAACAAAAATTAAAGACCACCAATTTAATGGACAAAAATTTAAAACCACCCCAAAATAGGGCATTCCTGCGAATTGTACCTTTCAGTTTTGTGTTTGTCCTTTTCATCTCTTTTTCATGATGATGATGAACAACTTTCTTATCAGTATAGATGAAGAATGAATAAAGGTGCATATAAGAAGACAAGCTTGAGCCTAACGTTTTGGACCGATATTAGCTCCGCATCGTATAATAACACTCTCCTACTAGTCCTACTAGCTGCTAATTTTAGTCAACTTTGTAGCTAGAACTGATGCTCATTTTATCGTGATCACTTGATCTAGAAAAAGAATAATGAAAGAACTATAAACTGTTTAAGTTGTTACAATTGAAACACATAGTGTTATTCTATTTTTTATTGAATTTAATCTACAAGACGTGTTTGTACTTGCTTATCAATTTCTTTAAAAAAATTATGTTAAGACACATTATTTCTAGAGAGCCCTTTTTCTTTGATACATGCACAGATAGTGACAACCTTTAACACTCATGTCTATTAGCGATTTTTTTTTTTCAAATATATTAATAATGACTAATTTTAACCAAGTTCTTAGCTAGAGTGGGCGCTTGTCTCATCATAGCTATTCACTATTCGTTTGGGTTCGATTTCTCCAATCCAAGGCGATGTAGCATTAATATATACTATATGTTTCAGTTTCACGTCAATGCATTAATTTTTCTTCAAACTCTAAATTTGTCTAAAATATTTATAAATATTTAATTATGAACTCAGTTATTATTCTCTACAACAACAATAACATACCCAAATTTTCACATGTAGGGTTTGGGGCCGATGAGTGTATGCAAACTTTACCTCTATCTTTGTGTGTGTGGGGAGGGGGGGGGGGGGGGGGAAGGGGTAGAGAAGTTGTTTTCGATATACCCTCGGTTCAAAGAAAAATGTTTTTCAGAAAAGATTTGAAAGAAATGCAAGAATCGAAGGTTATAATGAAAAGAAAAGTACTGACAGTTAAAATATAATAAGGATAGCAAAAGTAAAAGAAACAACAATAGCAATAGAATTGCTGAATATAGAATAATGCCAATAATATCAGTTATTATTATATATTAATTTAAAGTAATTGTTATAGGAGAAAATACTTTAAATTCTGAATTCACCTCTTGGTTCGATGAAAGATTTTGAAATCCATCCAATTAAGAGTGCTCAGATTCTTGCTGTTTTCCATGTGTTAAAAAGCAGGTCTATACTCTATTTCCCACCCCTAAAATTTTATACCAATTCATCGCAGACAAGAAACATTAAATTTGAAGGACGCTGTCCATTTGAAATGACAGTTTCCTTAAAGAATTTGTTTTAATTGGTTTCACATCTTAATAGTTTAGCCTGTGATTCTGAAAAACAAAAAGGCATAGAGAGGAACCATTCATATCTGAAGCACTAGAATTTGTTCTTTACTTTGAGTTTTATTCCTCCATCAGATAAAAATCTTTTCACTGTCTATTCGATATTTTTCTTCACTTGTTTGTATCTTCTCCATGTTGCAAGTATCTATTACTATGTCTAGCCGTATACAAATCCACACGCCTTTAGCGACTTAGTATTCGAGAGTGGCAATAAAGGAATTTGGAGATATATATTATTATTATCATTTTTACCTAACGAAGCAGAAGATAAATAATGATATTTTCCTTCTCATTAAACTTTTTTTTTGAAAAAAAAAACATTGATCAACTAATGCAATGGTCTTTTACGTATTTAATCTTTGGACGGTTATTACATATCGTTTCATATAATGTATTGTATTGTACTGTATTGTTTTGACAAATATAGAATCTGGATAAATTGTACCGGTTCTCGTCCTTTAATTTCATATTATATAATGCCACATACCAGAAATCCGAAGAATAAAAACAATATTACAAAAAAAAAAAAAAAAAAAAAGAGAGAAAGAGTAGGATACGAGGTAGAGTTCTTTCTTATAAAAAAAATAGGATAAATGATAAAATATAATTATTAAATAATAAGTAAGGGCAAAAAGAGAAAAAAATGTTAACGTAAATACGTGATCACAAAATTAATTGCTACATAAATAATACTTTTTCTCATTATATAACAACATATTTAACTGTATAATACAACAAAATCCAGTGTACATTCAAAATAAATATTGTTTTAAAGTAATAATCCGGCACAATAGCAACAACCATTCAAACAAGCTGTAAAATTGAAGGGGCCTAATGCTGGTATCCTTCCTTTTGTACCATCAACCGCACCTGTTCAAAGTTCCTTGCCTTTTTCCCCTTGAACTGGCCGACTAATTATCACCATTAATATGACGAGTCAATTCTTCAATTCTTCTTTTGTTTAATGATTATGTCTGGAAATTAATTATGCCAATGACTTTTTTTCATTGCAGTTGTCACTCTTTAAATGATGGATGCAATGAGAAATGAGAACCACCAAAATTGTAGGAAAAAAGGAGAAGAAATAATGCTAAAATAAAGAAGGAAAATAAGAAAGACTAAAGACAAACCTTGTTATAGTACTTGATCAGTGTGACTACGTCGTTGAAGAGAAAAGTTAGCTTTACTATTCATTACACAAATATTCCCTGCATTATTGATGTTTGATAGTATTGTTTTCTTTCCAGTTTATGATTTACTAAAAGCTGACATATATTTAGTACAAAGCCTTCATCTGAATGCTTGAGGCAGTGGCGGAATCACATGCAATAAAGAGAATTCAATTGAATATTTTTCGTTGGGAAGTCGGTGCAAATAGAACTACAATTTTTTTTCGATACATATATAAATGTTTGAATTCCTAAGAGAGGTACATGTTTAGAATATTGACTTAAAGGAAATATTGGAAGAACTATTCCATTACCCATTCCTTGCCATTTTTTTGAAGCATCAGCTAAATATATTTGATTATAGAGAATTTGTATGTTGACTTCATATTCATGACGTACCAAATAAGAAAGCCAAAGTGGGAGGCATGGAGATCCCACCAATATTTAAATGCATTATTGACATTATATTGCGTTTGATTTTGGAAAACAATACGCCAAATTTCTTTAAATTTCAGTTTCTAGCCATCTGCTCAAGTTTTGTGAACAAAATTACTCGGCACATGCTTACAAGCTAGCCCAAACATGCCACGTTTATTAAAAAAAAAAATCTATTTCTTGCAGTATATATATGAGTCCATCTACATTTACCACCTACTAACTTTTTTTTTTTTTTTTTTTGGGTTTTCCGATCCATTGGGTATCCGGCCTCTACATTGAGGCCCTGGCTAATCCAGATTAACGCCACGTAAGAACTATTTAAGGAAAAAACACTTCCTAACAAGATTTTTCTATGTACAAGACTCGAACTCAAAATCTCTAATTAAGGATGGAGAGATTCTGTTCATCCCACCCAAACTTCTGTTGGTTAAATACTACCTACAAAGTTGTTAGTATAACCTAATGGAGTACAACATAGAACTTATTCCGTCTAATTATTTTTAAAAAGCCATAAAGCATTATCAATTAAGTGCTAAACTCACTGATTTGACAGACGACCATGGATTCTTCTGATCTTCTTTTGCTTAATGATTATGTTTGGAAATTAAATGAATAATGCTGGGACATTCTTTTTTATTGCACTTGGTCACGCTTTAAATGGTGGATGCAATGAGAAGTGAGAGCCACCAAAAACAGATGGAAAAAAGAAAAAAGAAGTGAAGGAGAAGACCCGAGAAGAAAAGAAAAGGACAAACCGTATTACACTTCGAACGCAGTAGGCCTACGTTGTTGATTGGGAAAAGCTTTGACATTCATTAATTAAAGATTCCCTGCCATTATATGCACTTTTAGTATAAATTTCCAGTTAATGTTTTTACCAAAAGCAGTATATTTGATTTAGTATGAAATCCTGCATGTGCGTGGATGCCTTCCATTCCACTGACCTTCCTTATTTTTTATATTTCTTATTCGATATTTGGTATCTATTTTGAAACTCCGATTAGTCCAGATTTGTGTTGCGTAAGACCCATTAACAAGGTAAACGCACCCTGTTGGGACCTTTTCATTCTTAGAACTCGAATCCGAAACTTTTAATTAAGGATGAAGGGATGTTATTCATCCACCACGACCCTTGGTGGTAATTAACGCTAACTCTAAAAATGGAATATTGCTAGGTGACTTGTTCCAGCATCTTCCGGCTTAATGAAGCACTTAATTAGAAGTTATAATTCTTAAAGACCTCCTATAATTTAAAGTTGTACTTTGGGACTCTCATATGCTTGCAAATTAAATGTTAGTTCTAGGAATCTATAGGTTTGGGTTCTTAATTTTCGTAAATATGAGTCAGGACCTCATCAATATTTAGGTTCCCTAAAGTGAAAATTTTAGGTGTTATGACCTCGTCAAAATGTTTTATAAGTAAATGAATGCCTAAAGGAAGTTAGTAGAACAAGCCATACACATTGTGGAGCAAGGTCGATTTGGGGTTTGGGGGTTTCCTTTTTCCTTTCTCCTAACAATCATGACAATAATTCAAAGAATGATTTACTTTATTAAAGGAAAATGTATATAGATTGATTTTTGGCCACTTCCTAGCAATTCACCTACCGTGATTCTTTAGATGGGAGCATGGACAACTAAACACCTACGTGTCCATAAATTTTATTTCTTTTTTGAAATAATATTTCAAGATTATTTCATATAAGTATTTGTTTATCAAATAGGTCCATTATTTCTGTTTCATTTGAAATATGAAAAACAGATTTTAGGAATTTTTCCAAGATTTTACTCCCAAAACTTTAAACGTGTCTTCATATCCAAATACAAATTTAACTTTCAAACACTTTTTTTTTCAACTTAACTTCAAATCAGAGGCGGACTCAAGATTTAAATTTAATGGGTTAAACATTTAAGATCTTAACATTGTACTCATTATACTGTAAAAAATTATGGGTTCAAATATAAGTATTTCTTAGTAATATTATAATAGGTTTCACATATATAGCTAGATCCTGAGTCGAAAGTAACGAGTTCATCAAAATCCGTAGCCTAAGCCTACATCTACCCTTGCTTCAAATATTACATTTTTGATATATCAACCAATTCATATCCAAGCACCTGCTAAGCAGCTGGAGCAAAATAGTCAGCTCCATGATTGTATGGTACAGGATCTTGTGTTAATTAATAACAAGATCAAGTGGGCAGGGATAGAAAAAAAAATGACTGATGTCTAGAGTTCAATGCTTCAGTTCCTTTAAATTCCAAATGCAAAGGTTTTTGATTCGTGCCCCACTTTCCACTTCCAAATCCCACTTTCCTTTTCAATCTTTCAATTCCATCCACTAACTTTTTCTCCTCTCTTGGGATTCTCCAAGTCAAACATTCTTAATGGCTGATGATGCAATTACTACTATAAATAGCATGCATTGGTGGCTCACTGTCAGTAGACACATTACAAAGTAGAGTTAACTCAAGCTTGTCTAGCTGTTAATAAATTCTAGAGTATTTGTTTTTTCCTTACAATAATAGTTTTATCTTTGAGAAATAGAACTATCTGATTTAACTCGTTCTCAATAGTCACGATGGACCCTGAAGAAGGTGTGTCAGCCCCTTCAACACCAGCAACACCAGGAACTCCTAGTTTTCCTCTCTTTGATGGATTAAAGCACGAGAGAAAAAACGGCAATGGCAAAAAATCCCTTCTTAAGAGCTGTAAATGCTTCAGTGTCGAAGCATGGGCCACGGAAGAAGGAACCTTGCCCGCTGTTTCATGCATGTTACCTCCTCCTCCTGTCTCCCTAGCCAGAAAGGTGAGAAAATAAACACAGCCATATTCAGAATTCAAATTACATCAACATTGAGTTCAGTTGAACCTGTTGATTATATACTGTCTTTATAGGCGAATGCAACTGCTGATATGAAGATTGGTTTGTATTATATGTTTCAGGTGGGAGCAGAGTTTATAGGTACTCTGATACTAATCTTTGCAGGGACAGCCACACCAATTGTGAACCAGAAGACACAAGGCTCTGAAACCTTAATTGGACTGGCTGCCTCGAGTGGGCTGGCTGTAATGATTGTCATTCTGTCAACTGGCCACATCTCTGGAGCCCATCTCAACCCTGCTCTGACCATTGCTTTTGCTGCTCTCAAGCATTTCCCCTGGAAACATGTACTATTACCTGCTCCGTACCACTTAATTCACTTATGGCTCTTGTTTAAGTTGTCGAGTGCGTTAATTTTACTTTTTGACAGGTTCCTGTGTATATTGGAGCACAAATTATAGCATCATTATGTGCTGCATTCACACTAAAGGTGGTTTTGCACCCAATAATGGGTGGTGGAGTCACTGTTCCTTCTGGTAGTTATGTTCAAGCTTTTGCGTTGGAGTTCATCATCAGCTTTAATCTCATGTTTGTTGTCACTGCCGTGGCCACCGACACCAGAGCTGTAAGCATTCACTCTCTTCTGGTTTCTCTGCTCCTACTTGTCAATTGGACAAAAGTTACACATCCTATTTAATTTGTTTCCAGATCCTTATTAAATAGTGGTTTGTTGCTTTATTCAATCGCAAACTTTACTCACATCCGATATTTACACCGTTATCTAAGCTAGAGTCGTCTTTCTTGTCAAATTATAGGTGGGAGAGCTTGCTGGAATTGCAGTAGGAGCCACTGTCATGCTCAACATACTAATAGCTGGGTAATTATCTGCAATTCTTGCTCTGTTTAACCTGTAGCCATGTGCTGTTCATGTTGCATCTTTTGTACCCTCTCTCGCCACCCACCCACCCCCCCTCTTGGAGGATCTATAGTGTTTTCACGCTTTCCCTCCAGTGTGACTCGAAACCTGGCCCTAACGATCGTGGGCGGAGGTGCTTTACCAACTGAGCAACCCTCACTTGCCCATGTTGCATTTAAAGTGTTCATTAAGCTTTTGCGGCTCCTTTAGAGGCAGATCAGTTACTCCTATGTAACTATCTGAATATTTAAGAGCCAAGACGTTCAATTCCACAGAACCACTTTAAAGGTCGGCTTTTTTTCAGCCTAGTGACATACTATCATCTACTAAGTAACAGCAATCCTTTTCGGTTTTGGCTAAAAATATAATAGGCTCCTGAGACTGCCTAAAAATCATAATCATGAAAAGGTATCATATTACGGCTTTCTTACCCTTTACGGTGCATTGTTTCGCAATGAAATGGTGAGGTCATCCGGATCAGGCGCGGAGCTAGCATTTTAATTACGGGTTCGACAGAATTAGTAGCTTTGGCGCATATCCTGTATTTGTGTTAAAAAATTCACTTAATATGCCTAAATAATTTTTCAAGAATCTAATAAGTTCCTTTTTTAGAATCTAGAACCTATAAAATCAAACTTCTAGCTCCACCTCTTATTCGGATATCTTCATCATAATCAGGTATTCAAAATCAAGTGGTTTCACTAATTTGATCAATCTTTGTAGAATGAGACCTATAAGGGGCCATTTTTTTTCTTCATATTATGGCTCAAACTCAAGACTTCGGTTAAGGCTTAAGGGTTATGGTGGAAGAGGGAATATCTCCAATTAGGATTGAGTAGCCATTTATTTCTTTGAGTGCTTTCCATGCTGATGGATAAAGTCCCCTGAATGAAGATCCATGTACTAAGCTAAAGTGTGTATTTGCCAGCTAAATGGAAGCTTTAGAAGTTACTTTAGGATAAATTAGACAGCTTACTCCCTTCTTTCTTCTTTATGTGACACTTTTGTTTCAAATATAAAATATCTCCACTTAACACCATCTTTTAATAATACCACAACTACACACCATACCAACTTTCTCAAACATTAATTTTTTTTATAGTAACTAATAATTCTGAAAAAATGTTTTCAACAACTATTTCAATATATTTTACACCCCTGCTTATATACATACTGTAGCACATAATTTAACTAGTACTAGTAGTTTATATTCTATCCAAACAATTATGAGACATGAAATGAACAACTATGGGAGCCCAATTCCATAGGAATCACATCTAGACGGTGGATATAGCTTGTGAAACAAAATAAGTAATAGCCTATTTAACGGTCTTCCTCACGATTGGTATCTCTTGTGTTTTAGAGAGACAACTGGAGCTTCAATGAATCCAGTAAGAACCCTGGGACCAGCAGTAGCAGCAGGAAACTACAAAGCCATTTGGATCTACCTCACTGCTCCTATTCTTGGCGCTCTCGTTGGGGCAGGTGTTTACACTGCTGTCAAACTGCCTGATGAAGACAGCAGTAATCATGCGAAGCCTTCACTAGAACAGAGTTTCAGAAGGTGATTCATCAGTAACAATATTACACCATGATAATCACCTATTTTAGTCGATGTGTGCAGTTTTATGAATGTAAAGCATCTGTAAGGCAAGGGTGGGTTGAATAAAACAAAATCTTTCCACTCTCTCCAAATGTACAGATTTTGAGCAAGATAAAACTTATCAAAGAACGGATAAGAGCAGGATATAATGATGGAGAGAGGAAAGAAAGGAATGAGCATTGGTGCCTATGTTTGAGAAGAGCTACTATAGGCAAATTTATGGGATTTGTAGAATTGGTTAGTTTTTACTGGATTGTATAATAGATTTCTGTATAACATGTGTTTCCGTTCACAGAACTAGTGCCATATGAAGTGGAAATTCTTCTTTTTTTCTTCATCTGTCTGATCTTCGAGGGGTATGAAGTGCGGCTGAGTGAGTAGTTTCTTGTTCCATGCTTTTTCTCCTACATCATTTCAGTGCGCGGCTCTCTTCTTCAAAATTCCAGCCATGGTAAATAATTAGGAAGCCAGCTAAATTGCGCTGCAACAGATCCAAAATATGACAGAATAGTTTATCCATGAGACTACCAAAATAGAAAGAAGTATTGTTCATTCATAAAGTATTGCCAAATTGGCACAGGGGAATTCAACTTATTATCATATTAAAAAAAAATTGTTTCTGCATTCAGAGAGCTGCTTTCTGTGTTGAGTTCAACCTGGCATGAAACTGTTACCTCTGTTTGTACACTGCTGATTTAACTATTAATTTTTACCAACAACACTTCTTTTTTTTTCTTTTTTTTTTCTCCCTTTCATAAGCATGTTTCAGTATTGATCATTTACCTCAGAGATCTCTGAGATTACTACATATAATAACAAGGTGATGTGCAGCAAAGAAAACAGATCAGAAGTTGGAGGCTGGCAAATAAATTTGTCCAATCTTATTCTACTAAGATCTTCACATATTCAATAACTTTCAATTTTCAATTATCTTGGTCATCCAAGAAAGAAGGATGATTTACTTGGTATGTCACTGGACTGCTAAATCCATGTAAAAGCAAATTCAACTGCTCCCTCTGTCCCAAAATAAGTGTCACCTTATGTTACCTTTATCAAAAAAAATCAAAAAAAAAAAAAAAAAGTGTCACCTTAGCAAAAAAAAAAAAAATTATCCCAAAATAAGTGTCACCTTAAGAATTCAAGACAAAAATTGACAAGTGTTTTCGACTTTGCCCTTAGCATTAAAGAAGCATTTCTCTTTAATATTGCTCAATTTTCAAAAAACATCTAATAAATAGAGGTAGTTTAGTAAACTCGCCATTATATTTATAGATTTCTTAATGGTCGTGCTTTTTGCTAAGATGACACTTATTTTGGGATGGAGGGAATATTTTTTAAAAGAGGTACTATAAAAATAAAAGTCCAAAATCTGCTTTCGTTAGTAGATTTGGCTCTTAAGCTTAGGACAAACAATACAGCAGAAACAAGATCCAAAGTCCTAATGACAACTATTCTACCGAGGGTGATGTGCATATAATTAATTCATCAATGAAATGAAAATTAGATAAAAACATGATCTCAAACTTGAAAGAAAAATCAATTATTGAAGACATAAGATTTAGAGTGAAATGGCATCCAATTGTGAAAGCAATTTACATGCAATGTATGTTTCTATAGGAGCTGCTCCCAAGAGCAATGTACTCATGAAGATCCTAACAGAGAAAAACAAAAACAATTCACGTAATGCTTGCAAGGCTTGCCCTGGTGCTCAGTCTACTGCTGCAATAAAAAATTTCAACTTCACTTCAAATTCTATTTTTATTTTTACAAATATCAACCAATCTATATGTCCAAACACCTGCTACGTAGCTGGAGCAAAATAGTCAGCTGCATGATTGTATGGTACAGGATCTTGTGTTAATTAATAACAAGATCAAGTGGGAAACAGGAAATACATGACTGATGTCTAGAGTTCAAATGCTTCGACCCTTTAAATTCCAAATGCAAAGGTTTGTGATTGGCGCCCCACTTTTTCCACTTGCAAATCCCACTTCCCTTTTCAATATCCACTAACTTTCTCTCATCTCTTGGGATTATCCAAGTCAAACATTCTTAATGGCTGATGATGCAATTAGCACTATATATAAATAGTATTCATTGGAGGCTCACTGTGATCACTAGTCACAAGGACAAAGGAGCTAGAGTTAACTCAAACTTGTCTAGCTGTTATTTGTACTTGTTTTTCCAGTTACTAATAATAGCATGGACCCTGAAGAAGGTGTGTCAGCCCCTTCAGAACCAGAAAATCCAGGAGCTCCCCGTGTTCCTCTCTTTGATAGTTTCAATCATGAGAGAAAAAAGGGCATAAAATCCTTTCTCAAGAGCTGCAAATGCTTCGGTATGGAAGCATGGGCCTCGGAAGATGGAACCTTGCCGGCTGTTTCATGCACGTTACCTCCTGCTCCTGTCTCCCTAGCTAGAAAGGTGAGAAAACAAACAGAGATAGATTCAGGATTTGAAATTATATTAACTAGTGAAATTACAGGTTATTTAAAATTTAGTGATTTTTAACATATCGGAGTGTGTAATTTCTTTTGTCGAAAACATCGAGTTCAGTTGAATTCATTGATTATATACTACATAAGCCTCTATATGCAAATGCAACTACTAATATGAAGAGGGGAATCTAAGTAGTTCAGTTAGTTAGCAGGGTTCTTTTCCCACCTTGTAATCCCATCCGCCTATCTGTTAATAAAAAAAAATACTGATATGACGATTGGTTTATTTGTGTCTCAGGTGGGAGCAGAGTTTATAGGTACTCTAATACTAATATTTTCTGGGACAGCCACAGCCATAATGAACCAGAAGAAACAAGGCTCTGAATCTTTAATTGGACTGGCAGCCTCAACAGGGCTCGCTGTAATGATTGTTATTCTGTCAACTGGTCACATCTCTGGTGCCCATCTCAACCCGGCTGTGACCATTTCTTTCGCTGCTCTCAAGCATTTCCCCTGGAAACATGTATTGACTGACTATAAACTCTGTTTTATTAGTACCACTCAACTTATGGTTCTTGTTTATGTCGTTAGGTGCTTTTAATCTTTATGTTATACAGGTTCCTGTGTACATTGGAGCACAAATTATAGCATCATTATGTGCTGCATTCACACTCAAAGTAGTTTTGCACCCAATAATGAGTGGTGGAGTCACTGTTCCTTCTGGTAGTTATGTTCAAGCTTTTGCTTTGGAGTTCATCATCAGCTTTAATCTCATGTTTGTTGTCACTGCAGCGGCTACCGATACTAGAGCTGTAAGCATTTACTCTCTGGTTTCTTTGTTCTATGCTTGGCTACTTCGTCCGTTGGACAAAAATCACATACAACAACAACAACAACAACAACCCAGTGAAATCCCACAACGTGGGGTCTGGGGAGGGTAGAGTGTACGCAGACCTTACTCCTATCAAGGTAGGACGGCTGTTTCCGAAAGACCCTCGGCTCAATAAAAAGCATAAAAAGAGGTCAGATAAGGCTAAGAAATCCAAAGCGATATGGAAATGCAAATAACGAAAGCGACACAAATAAATAACAAAAATCACATACCAATGCCTATTTAATTTGTGTCTAGATCCTTATTAAATAGTAGTAGTCACTTCTTTTTTGGTCTAACTCACTTCCTTTTTTCTGTGTGAGTTTCGGAAATATCCCCATTCATAGGTCCGAGATCTACATCTAGTTGTGAGATTATCTAAGCGAAAAAGTTACTCGCATCACCATTATCGTCTTTCTTGGCAAACTCCAGGTGGGAAAGCATGCAGGAATTGCAGTAGGAGCCACTGTCATGCTCAACATACTAATTGCCGGGTAATTATCTGCAACTCTTGCTCTGTTTAAGCTTAGCATGTCCCGTTAATTTTGCATCTTAAGTGTGTTCATTGAGTTTTTGCTGCTCCTAGTACAATTTGGTGAAGAGACTCCATGTATTTATCTGCATATTTACGAGTCAAGATGTTCAACCTCATGAACAATTTAAACGCCGGCCTTCTCACGGGCACAGCCTAGTGACATACTATCATTTGAAAAAACAAGTAACAACAATCACATTTTTCGTTTTCGTTTGGCTACTCATAGAGTCTCCTGAGTTATGGAATGCCTAAAAATGATGAAGTGGTATCGTCATAGAGCTTTCTACCCCTTTAGGGTGGCCACTATTATGCGATGATATCTTCATCATATATCAGGTATTTAAGATTAAGTGGTCTGACTAATCTAAATTTGTGTCGTGTAAGACCCATTAAGGGGAATGTTGGGTGAGAAATTATATCCTCACACCACACTCTTTTATTGCAAAGAGAAGATCTTCAATCAGGATTGAGTAGCCATTTATTTCTTTGACCGCTTTTCATGTTGATGGACAAAGTCCCACTGGATGAAGATCCATGTACTTGGTAACGGGTCTGTTCGTGCTTAATGGACGCTTTATTAGTTACTTTAGGACTTTGGTGCATAAAGTAGACAGCTTACTTGAATAAAATACTCCCTCTTTTCCTATATACGTCACACTTTATTAAAAAAAATATCTCCACTTAAAACCATTTTCTAGTAATATTAACTTTTCCAACTTTCTCAAGCACTAGAAACAATTTATAATTAATAATTCTTAAAACATCTTTTCAACAATTATTTCAATATATTTACACCGCCCCTACATATGTACTATAACACAATTTAAACTAGTATAGTTTATACCTGTTCAAACAATGATTTGACATAAAAGTGAATGAACTATGAAGTAGTACATACAGAAAAAAGAAGTAATGACAGCCCAATTCCACAGGAATGACTACGTAGCTTGTGAAGAAAATAATAGCCCATTTAACTGTCTTCCTCACAATTTGTATTTTCTTGGCTTTAGGGAGACAAGTGGGGCTTCAATGAATCCAGTGAGAACCCTGGGACCAGCAGTAGCAGTAGGAAACTATAAAGCCATTTGGGTCTACCTGACTGCTCCGTTTCTTGGCGCTCTCACTGGGGCAGGTGTTTACTCTGCAGTCAAACTGCCTGATGAAGATGGCAATAATCATGCGAAGCCTTCACCCGAACATAGTTTCAGAAGGTGATTCATCAGTAACATCATCAAACCGTGATAATCACCTATTTTAGTCGATGGTGTGCAGTTTATGAATGTAATAACATCTGGAAGGCAAGGGTGGCTGAGTAAAAAAAATCTTTCCACTCTCCAAATGTACAGATTTTGAGCAAAATATAACTTATCAAAGAACAGATTGGAGCAACGAACGGAGAAAGGAAAGAAAGGAATGACTGTGGTCTGTGGTGCCTAAGTTTGAAAAGGCCCACTATTAGCAACTTATCCGATGTTAAGAATTTGTGACTTTTTTACAGGATTGTAGAAGAGATTTCTGTATAATATGTGTTTTACATTCACAGAAATAGTGCCACGTGAAGTGAATTATTTTTCTTCTTCTGAAATCTTGGAGGGGTATGAAGTGCAGCTGAGAGACTAGACTCTTATTTCATGCTTTGTCTCCTACGCCATTTTACTGCGTGGCTCTCTTCTTTGAAAATTTCAGCCATCGTGTATAATTAGGAAGCCAACTAAATTGCACTGAAACAGATGCAAAACACGAAAATATTGTTCATCCATTGGACTATCAAAAGAGAAAGAGATATTGTTCATCATTAAAGTACTGCCAATTTGGCACAGGGAAATCCAGCTTATTATCATATTAAAAGTTTTCCTTCTGCAATTAGAGCGCTGCATAACTGAAATAAACTCTCCGTATTGAGTTCGACCTGACATGAAACTGTTACTTCTACTTGTGCAATGCCGATTTAACTATTAAAATTTTCACCAACACTTCTATTTTCCTTTTATAAACATGTTTCGGTATTGATCGTTGACCTTAGATATCTCTGAAATTACTAAATGTAATAACAAGGTGATGTGCAGCAAAGGAAACAGATAACTAGTTGGAGGCTGACAAATAAATTGCTCAATCTTAAGCCACTAAGATCTTCACATATTCAATAACTCAAAATTTCAATAACAATTATCTCATCCTCCAAAAAAGAAGGATGCTTTACTTGCTATGTCACTTGAATGCTAAATCCGTGTGAAAAGAAAATTCAACTATCTTCTAAAAGAGGTACTATAAAAAAAAATAATAAAAAAAAAAAAACAGAAACAAAGAAGGCCAAAATCTGCTTTCTTTGGTAGATTTGGCTATTTCGCTTGGGACAAATAAGCAAGCAGAAAAAAGATCCAAAGTTCAAATAACTGAAATAACAACTATTCTACCAACAGTGATATGCATATAATTAAGTCATGGATTGAAATGACAATTAGATAAAAATATGATTTCAATATTTGAAGGAAAAACCAATAATGGAAAGACAGAAGATTTACAGTAAAATGGTATACAATTGTGAAAGTAATTTAAATGCAAGTATGTTTATATATGAGCTGCTCCCAAGGGCAAAGTACTCATGAAGTTCCTAACAGAGAAAAACAAAAACAATTGACGTAATGCTTATGCCGAGATTCTATCGGAAACAACCTCTCTACCTCCCAAGGTAGGTCTAAGATGTGCGTAAACTCTACCCTCCCGAGACCCCACTTTTGGGATTACATGGGTATGTTGTTGTTGTAATTCACGTAATGCTTACAAGCTTGCCCTAATGGTAAGTCTACTGCTGCCATAACGTTAGGATTCAATCTTTCTGCGACTAATTTATTTTTATCTACTTCATATGACTCACTTGTTCATGAGTATGTAGGTTAAAAGTTCTACATTGTTTGCATTAGAACTCCCATTACATCTCTCTGTTAGAGTCAATTAATCTCTAGTCTAGGTTTTCCTAAATAAAAAAAGAAAAAACAAACATTTTCCAGTTCAAAAATTGAAAAACATTTAAACAAAGAAATTTGAGTGTGGTGAAGTACCAAATTGAATGATCCATTTAAGTCGAGTAACGGATTAAACCATCTGGAGTGCTTTAGCTTGAAGGGATTGATCGGTTGTGCGGTGAATGAAGGATGATTTTTTATAGAGAGATAAAGCGAAAGCAGCGATAAGAGTGCCAAAGACATCGGCAACAGCATCCTTGGTAGACGCACCTGCTGACCTGAAATAACCTAATTCGTCGGCGACCTCCTTAGCGGCGCCGGCAGCGAGGGAGACTATGGATCCGATCAAGATGCTCCTTCTCCGGATGAAAGGGTACCGAGCTCTTTCTGCCAGAACAGTCGTAATCATAGCAATGAAGAAGCAGAAAAGAACGTGGTAAACCTTATCAGGGGCTATCCAGTCATCTCCATCCTCCATATTTTTTCTAAATTTAGAGAAGAAGAAGCAATTTTGGGAAATGCGAGGTTTAGAAGAGTCAAGACATTAGATCTCCTGTCAATTTGAAACTTGGTTTTCTTTGTATTATTATATTATATATCTCTCTTTGGATAGTCGTTACCCATGGTTTCATGAAAGAGTGAATCATCCTTGATGAAATGGTTTGATACTTGCAATTTGCTAAAGTCTTCTTTGATGATGATTACTCGGATCAAATTCACTATCAAAAAGGTCATTGGAACTTTGTTTCTTTATTACTAATCACTATTAGCCTTGTTCATCAACTTAGGAACGCCGTGCGGTTTAGGGTATATGCTTAAGTTATACTACATATACCTAAAATATAGTAAGAATATACTTATATATATCAATATACTTAGGTTATGTAACTTACATATATATATATCTGTGTGTGTGTTTAAGTTATATGTATACTATATATTATAAGTATATTCTTAGTATATTTTAGTTATTTTTCAAGTATATAACTTTCTAGTTTTTAATTTAAGTAGATGTATATTATAAGTATATTCTTAGTATATTTTAGGTATATTCCTAACTTAATATAAGTAAAAATATGAACACAAGTAAATAGAAGAAAGCTCGATGAGCCATATATTTTATTCATTCTTGGATAACATTTATTTGTAAGTTGTAATTTTTTTTAACTTGCAAATAATACATGAGTTGCAAAGAAATAGTAGAATAATAAAATCACCAATTCTCAATCATTTGGTTAATTTTCCCCATATCATATTCGTCCATGGAGATATCTTCAACGTCTTCCATTTGATCCGTCCACTTGCTATCAAATCTTCAATCTCTTCCTCTTCGCCTTCCTCCGCTTCTAAGTTTTGGTTGCGTCGCTCCGATCTAATCCAATCGCGAATGCACACTAGTACTTGTAAGCTAAAGCCGGATAATGAGTGTCAATGGTCTCCAATTTGTTGTCCTGAACCGTAAGGATATCTCGAGTCATTCTTGAGAGTATCGGATGACTTGCCTTGTATTTCTTCCACCATGCTAAGACGTCCAACTCATCTAGTTCCTTGATATCCACATTTGGCTGCATCAAATAAAAGTGATATTCCTCAAAGTTTGCACTACAAGAAGGAGTTGGATGTGAATGTAAAACTTTTAAACCTGACAAGCCCTTTTTGCTACTTTGAGAAGTAGTAGGGCGTGGAGCAACGGGTGTAGCATATTCTTCCAAATTAGAATAATGAGTAAAAACTTTTCTAAACTCGTCATCAATAGCGAGTTCGGCTTCAGCTAAAGATGGTTGAACTCCCTCTTCAATTTCTAAAAATGTATAAATTTGACCAACCAATGCTTTAGTATAAGACACTTTTAAACAAGGATTTAAAAGAGAACCCAATATAAATAAAGTTGGGATGGAAAAAAAATACTTCTTAAATTTTGTTGTCATATCAAAAATAGCCTCTTGATAACCGGGTTTATATTTATACTCTTGTAAAACTCTAGCTATTTCTGCTAAGTAGGCTAAAATTCCGATTACCGTGGGATAGATTTGATTAGAAAAAGCAAAAGTTGCATTATAAAAAATTTCTAAGAGTTCAACACATTCCTTAACATCTTCCCAATGCGTAAAATTTAACCAATCATCACTATTAATATTATATTTGTTGTGAACTTGTTGTATGGGAATACTATACTCATATGCTTGTTGTAGCATAATATAAGTGTAGTTCCACGTAATCTCAATTTCTACTTGAATTTTTTTAGGTCTAAGGTTATTTTCCACACAACAATTCTTAAAATCTCTAAATCTTTCTCTATTAGCATTACAAAAAAGAAACACAACCGCCTCTCTAACTTTTTGAATAGAATCGTCAAAACGCACAAGACCATCTTTAACAACTAAGTTTAAAATGTGACAACTACATCTTACATGAAAAATATTTTTTAGCGGAGGGTTTAATTCTCTTTTTAAAAGACCAATCGTCTTTGTATTATTAGAAGCATTATCTAAAGTAATACAAAGTGTTTTTCTATAAATGTTAAAAAAATTTCATAATAGTAGACCTTGAATCCGCTAAATTTTTTCCATCGTGACGACTTTTTCCTTCATCATATAAAAAAGATATAATTCTTTTTTGCATAACTCAATTGTCATCAATCCAATGACATGTAATAGCAAAAAAATCTAACTTATTAAGACCCAAATCAGCGGTAAGAGAAACATTACAATTTAAAGAATTAAATACGTGGCGCAAATAAAATCTATATTTTTTTATACAAATCTATAACATCCGCTCTACAAGTACTTCTAGGAATACCCTCAAATAACGGATTATAACAACGTTGAATGTAAGTAACAAACCCCAAACCCGAAGGAAAGGAAAATGGTAAACAATCATAAGCTACCATTTTAGCTATTTCTACACGCTCTTTTTTCTTGTCATACTTAAAAATTTTACCGGTTCGTGGGTCTATCGTCATTTGAATACCCCCACATTTGAACCCGTTTGCTCTCCCCAAACATCCATATGTTTCTTTCTCATATGAGCATTTAGTGTATCCGTTCCACCATCCTTACTAGTTTCTTGCCTAAAAGTAAATACTTGTCCACATAGAGTACATTTAGCTGTTTGGCTTTCCCTATCCTTAATCATAAATTTTTAAATTTTAGCGGTTGACTTATGAGTTCTAAGCGGTTTGTCTTGTGTATGTGATTGTGCAGGACATCTATCTCATATGGGATTTTCGGGAGCTTGTGTTTCATCATCATCATCAATTTCATTAAAAGTGTTGGTATAATGTTGTTACATTGCCTCGTGACCTAAAAGTGAATTATTTCCACCAACATCAATACCTAAATTAAGTGTTTCTTCCACAAATGTTTCCTCATTAAGCCAACGCCTAACAATACCACTACTACCGACACCACGTCTAAATCTCTTCGCCATTATTAAATAGAATTAATTTAAATCACACTCAAATAAATCACAAGAAAATAAATTGCAACAAATTAAATTGCTAGAATTAAATTGCGTAAATTAAATTGCGAAAAATAAATATAGAGTTGGAACGAAGGTACCAAATTGCCGGACTAATTTCCAACAAAGTGAAAGCGGCTAGAATTGCAAATCCACCAAAACTATTTCGGATTGTTGCAAAATCACCAACTCCACCAATAATATTATAATTGCAAAATTAATAATTGAAACTATAATAAGACTTTATAATATTTATTTGAGAGAAATTTAAAGTGACTAATTATTGCAAAATAACTATAATTGAGAGATTGAGATTTGAGAGAAAGAGAAGAGTGAATTGGTGTGAATTAAAATTGAAATGAAGAGGGGTTTATATAGGGGGTGGGAGATGGGTTAAAGTGTTAAAAAAAAAATTGGGCGATTGGGAGGGGGGAAATGGGTTTGGGACCATTTGGCAACGGCCATTTTTGCAAATGGACCGTTGCCCAACGGTCCATTGGGCTGCCCCAACGGCTCTATTTAACAAAAAAAAAAAAAAAAAAAATCCCACCAGTTTAACTTTTATCAGTTTAACCGGTCCGGTTTTGGTTCCAAAAAAATTAAAACCAGACCGATATGTAATAAACGGTTAACCGGAACCGGTTTACCGGTCCGGTTAACCCGAACAGGTTGACGGGTTTAGCCTGAGCACCACTCACTTTCGGTTCAGTACTCTATGGCATCTAAGACTGTCCAGAACCTTTCGATCGTTGCATAGAATTTAGTGATCACTGACGACAGAAAAGATTAGTTTCACACAAAAAGGTAAACTAACAAGAAACAACCAACGAAAATGCTATTGCGATCAATGGAAATAAATATCGTTTTAGGCATCATAACTACAATTCTTCTGTCATCGTACAAGAAAGATTCAAATGCTACATTCTTAGATGACACTATCACAACTACGATACACCGAACAAATAGACCCGCTTGAATAGGCTAATTCATCTTGCTGACCAACTCATTGATCTGACCCTCACGATTGCCTGAATCGCCCCCGTCCACAAATCGCTTTTTCTTACCCTGCAATGCCTTTTCTGGCTTGGTGAGAGTAAAGGGACACAGAAAACTAGTGACGTCTTTGAAATGTGGACCAACATTGGCAATCTCATTCACAACGTCTTCTAAGCATAAAATACCATGTTGCCCCAATGCCTGCAAACAGTAAATAGTTAATACACAGGAACTCCCACAGGCTATAATAAGATGATAGAGGAAGATGTGCCTTCAGCAACTTGGTAAAAGGGAAAAGAAGGATTCATGGTACCTGTTCGACAACTTCGTTGCTTGTTAAAGGCACTCTCTGGTTGTCAATTTTTCCAGCACCTTTCTTGTAAAGCAGATCCTTGATGCTCTTGAGATTTGGATACCTTCAAAAGCATGAATTGTTAGAACTATTCTACAGCCCATAGTTTATCACAAAGAGGAAAAGATATTTTTTTGATAAGGACAATAGAGGAATATGGAGATAATGGTCAAAAAACATACCTCAAGTATCATCTTTTTGTGAGTTTCCTACCCAAACTATCACCAATTAGTTTGCAAAACACACCTTAACTATCAATTATTCACTTTTCCTACCTAAGCTATCACCAACTAGTTTGCAAAACACACCTCAACTATCAATTGCTCACTTTTAATGAGGTGTATTTTGCAAACAAGTTAGTCATAGTTCAGGCAGGAAAAGTGGACAACTGATAGTTGAGGTGTATTTTGCAATCTAGTCAATGATAGTTTAGATAAGAAACTCTCACATCTGATAGTTCAGAGGTAGGAAACTAAAAAAAGGTGATACTTGAGGTGTGTTTTTGACCCTTAACCCAAAAACAAAACCTCCTACTTAAGGAATAAACTGCAATTTTAATGTTCTACATAATTTGGAATTAGCAAGTAAGTTTGTTTGGTACAGTTGCGTAATCTTGATAGTTTTTAGAACTTGTGGGTATAAGTCATGTTTCATATTTTATTTTATTTTAAAAAAAAAAGTGAAATATGCTTTGAAAACCTATGGCCAAACACATACTCAACTTCAATACAAACTTCACCCAAATTAGGTTTTTCAAAAAAAAAATAAAAATTGGGAATCTATGGCAAATGCTAGCTTAGTTACTGCCGCAGGACATTAGACAATCATGCATGGATATTCTAAGACACCCATTGAACACCTTCATATTGTAGTTATACCAGATGGTTGACAGCACCTTTAACTTGACAAGAGTGATATAGCCAAGAGAGAAAGTCAAACACCTTGTAACATGTATCAAGGACTATTAGACGTGAACAACGGAGAGAGAAAAGTAATCAACCAAAACCAAGAAACCAGTAAGATAAAAAGGTGAGGTCACCCGCTGTACAGCAAGCATAATGCCTATACTTACTGATTTGAGTACTTTGGGGATATCCAGTAAAGTGAGTTCATCAAATGTGCAGCAAAGTAGCAGAAAAGGTTATTTAAACCTACCCATATGTGACATAAGGCTCCACCTTTTGCAGAATTTCCAATATTCTTGCATCTGCCTTCACAAATACACCACTGAAGATTTTCCTCAGCCTCAAAGAGTACAAAAGCTTTCGTGTTTTTGGATGCATATCAGATTTCCTGAAGTGAATCACAAATATTAGGATCCAAAAATTAGTTGCTCCAGCCAAAAAGTAAAGTATGATCGCAAAACCAGGAACTCACCCTCCAATGCGTATGATGAAAAGGAGACTGGAATCAGACGTGACAAATGCTCGTCTGGATCTTTTCTTACCCCTTTGTTTCATTTGGACAAGGTCCATTTCCTAAATATATTTACAACAGCTCAGATGAGAAGAATGTTGAACAAACACTATACCCCAATTTTTTGAAAATGAACAATCTACAACAATTTATAAATCAAACTGTTGCAAGTTGATATGTAGGTGATTTTATGGCAAAATTAGATCCAGAGTATTGGCCTAACCCAAAATAAATAGTTGCACTCCTGGTCCCCTAAATTTAAACATGCAATAAATCTCTCCTTCATACATCTTTGTCCATACTGCTTCAGAAGGTCTTTTACCCTCTTTCTTCTAGCAATTGCACAGCACCGTCTTTTCTCTTTCTTGGAGCATCATTAATTGTGTGTTATGTCTAAAGGATATCTAGAGAATGCTAGTGAGAAGATTTGGCCAGAATCACTTTCATAGCCAGGAAAGACAAAAAGATGCCGGTTACTTGCAAATGATTATAAGAAAATTTGGAGATCATTTTGTTTAGGGACACAAACTAAAGGATAAGTGAATCAAAGTAAATATCACACATTGAATATATTAAAACGTAACAAATGCACTTCCGCTGCACAACAAAATCCCTGATAAAAAAAATTCTACAACAGATAAAGAAACTCAAAACAGAATAAAATGCTGAAGCGAAAAGAAAAAAAATGGAAAGATTGAACAATTGCTTGATGAAATAAATGTAATGTGTCACAAATAAAGAAAATCATAACAAGATGTGTGCAAGTAATAATGTTACAGTAGGTATATAATGAAGGGAAAAAACAGAAATTCAATATAAACAAAAGATACAATTCATAGGTATACACACCTTGTCCCTATACTCTCGAATAAACTGCTCAGGCTTCTTGATAGCAAAATTATCAGATTTATGTTTCTTGACTTTCTGCTCTAGCTGGAGTTTTCTTCTGATTGCCCATTCTTCATTGTTTTTCCTCTTCTTTAGGATCACTTCTGGTATATAATTTAGAGCCTTCGGAACCTCCTCTGCCATTGTTAGCTATCTCTGAGAGAAGAAATAGGCATTAGTGGACAAAAACTTAGTTAGGGGTATTAAATATATGAACTATCAAACTTGTCAAACACTGACTCTGTAACTCAATTTAGGGGTTGAGATGAACTAGCTTGAAATCATAAGAAATGGTAAAAACATACAACACCAGCAGACAATGCCCACATAAGTATACGTATTTTATCAGCAAAACTCAGTATGGAAAAGTGTGAGACATACAGGGAGAGCGCGAGAAAGAATGAAAAAAGTAGACTTACAAATGGATAATGGGACAAGTTGTTCGCCGGAGAGGACCAAGTGAGATGGTGAGGGAGGTTTAGGGTTTTATATTTTGGACCGGTAAGGAGGAGAGTACCTATTATTAGGCGATTAGACAAACCAACTGACTATTTACTCTCTTTATAAGTTGACGGGCCGGATCCATATGATATTGGGCCCTCGTGAAATTTATTGGACAAAGTGGGTAAATAGCCACTTTCCAGACCAGCATTGAGCACCATTTCAAGAGTAATTAACATCTAGCGCCGTTTTATAAAGTTTGTATCCCATGAAAATACCTCTAAACTAAACGGGGAAAGCCTGCATTGCTTAGAAAATTTGTATCCTATGAACCGTTCCTGGAGTTTGAACTTATAAATCTTGAATTTCATGAATTCTTCGTGGAACTCAAGTACTCTTTCATGAGTTTGTAATTTTACAGTTAAAAACTCCAGAATGTCTTTGAGTTCGAATTCAAGTAAAGGATTATTAAGTTCGTAGATTTAAAGATGAAAACTCAAGAAATTTGTCTATAATTTTGAGCACTAGCACAATACTTGTCAAAGTGAGAACTCAAGAGAGACTCATTGAGTTCATGGTTTTACATTTAAGAACTCAAGGTTCGGTTTTTTAAAATCCATTGGAGTTTCACTTGTCAAAAATTCAAACTGTAGTGCCGTATGCTCAACCTTTTTTGTATTTGTCTAACAATATTTTCACTCAAATTTTATGCTCACCTTAAAAAATAGCTATTTCTCAAGTAGTAGCTAGTTATTCATAAGCCATTCAAAACAAAGAAATCGTACGGCTTATTCTTCAAATCAAATGAACAAGTCTTTAATTTTTGCCCTTGAAATAGGCTGGCCCTTAATTTTTACCTTCCAACTTAAACTTATGCCCAGCGAGACATAAATTTTTTTGAGGCTCAATGCATAATTTGTGAAATATTATATTGTAAAAATATCACGAAAAAAGCTGTTTGGCTTGAGGGACAAAAGTTAAGAGCAACACAAAACAGAGATGACCCGTTCAAAAGTGTCCATTAGGAAGATGACCCGTTTGGCCCATGAAACGCGCTGTATAGAGCAGAGCAACTGGCAGTCGACTAAAGGATTTTGATAAACCCTCCTTTAAGCCCTTTGGAGAACAAGCATGGCAATGGCACGTCGTTTATTTAGACCTTTAGGAGGAATAGCCAAAAGGGTTTTGCTCCAGCAGCCAGTGATGTTCAATTTGAGTAGAAATTACATATCAGAGATGCGTAAAGAAGCATTTGAAGAGAACATTCTCAGACTCCTCCGCTACGAGATTCGTTATGAGCTTGAACGTTCTCCTCCCTCTCAGGTACCCCACTTTCGTGTATGACGCAATTGCTTGTATCAAACAAGGATTCCAAGTATTTTTGTGTTTGGTTGTAAAGGAGAGAAGAGAGCTTTTTTTTTTAATTTTTTTTTTTTTGGAATTCTGAAGATGGAGTTGGAAAACAAGTGATAAATGTTCATGGCCAAACACTGATTTTGAAAAATAGTAAAAATTATTCCGGGTAAAAGGGAATAATTCTCATGGCCAAACGGGTCCTAAATCTTTTCTGATGCAAATTAATATTTTCACTCTACTGCTACCGAGATTTGCTACAGTATTTGGTGCAATTGATGCGCCTGCTACTACAGCTATGCCTCAATAGCTAGCAAGTTGAATCATTTATATGAATCCTGAATATACATAAGGCTTAGGGAGAAAAGGAGCTTATCTGCTGATTCTCCTTTCTTGTTAAAGTGGGGGTTGCAAAGTTAGCTAATGTACAGTGGTGGTGTAGCGGATTAGTTCCTTTTGTTTATTTCAGGTGGTCCTGTTTGCCAATTTAGGGTAGAAGGCTAGCTGGTAGTCACGTTTATCCTTTCTTACGAGTAGTTATATTGCTCTATAGTTTCTTGTCTCTTGATTTCTGCGAGTATCTGTTGGTTTGTAATGGCTTATTTACTTTCATTGTTTTTATTTTCATAATTGCTTTGATTTGTTTGCCCGTATCTGACCTTTCATATGCCTTTTCTTGAGCCGAGGGTCTTCCGGAAACAGCCTGCCTACCTAAGGTAGGGGTAAGGTCTGCGTACACTCTACCCTCCCCAGACCCCACGTTGTGGGATTCACTGGGTATGTTGTTGTTGTTGCTGTTTGCCAATGTTTTGAGCAGGCAACTGGACCTTATCAATTTATTAAATTATTGACTCTAGAGATATAGTAATGGGGAGAAGGCAAAAATTTTAATTTTGCTGATTAGAATTGACATTGGTGTTCCATTATACAATACCCTCTTAACCATGCAAAGAGATGAACCTTGTCAAACCCCATGTTTCTTCTTCTTCTTCTTCTTCTTTTTTCCATGTTTAGGCTGGAGTTTGATGATCTTTACCATTTTCTGAAGGTGTGACTGGTATACGGGAAAGCCTGATAGATTTTCACTCTTTCTTAAAGTAGGGTTGGGCTTTTTGTTGTGCTGCTTGTTGGGAAAAAACTAGTAGGATGAAGGTGACTTCTGAGAAGAGTAAACTGTATTAATGAACTTTGTCACCGAAGATCTCAAACCAATTTCCTCTTGTCCAGGTTAAAAGCAATGATTTTTTTTTTCCTGGGATAACTTTGGTGTCCGGGCCAGCTTGGGCACACTCGACAATTCCACGGATACCTGCTACCTCTCACCAGCAACAGGTACCAGGTAACTTAGTCACCCAGGCTAGAATAGATGTGAAGACATCACCTAGTGATCTATTCCACACCGTAGATAGGATAATCGATACCTGCACGAAAACGAGAATGTTCATTTACTCTTGAGATAACACAAGGACAAGAGAATCTTAGATTTTGCTTGTTTGCTAAAAGTGATAATTGGATATTATTGAACTCTAGCTTCGCATCAGATACGTTTGATAGTAAAGTAATGTCATCATATGATCTGAAGCATACAATACATTTAAATACGGGGTCACTGAAAAGATGAGACACACATTTGTAAGTGTATCAATTAACACAATCGCCGAACAAAATATGTATTAACACATTCCGTGCATCACAAGGTCAAGTCTGAATGTTGCTCATGTAGCTACCACACCCTGATTTCTTATAAATTCTAAACACGTTAAAAATAGGCTTTGTGGTAGCTAAATTTGAAAATGCTAAAACATAAATTTGTAAAGCTACAGAGATGTGTATTCTTGGCTTATACATGTAATGCGGACTTACTTTAACTAGTTAACTAGTAATTATCTTGCATCTGCTTCATCTCTATGCTCTGATGTATGGATGCAACACATGTATACCTATTCCAAGTAATTCGTGTTGCAGAAGGTAATTTGTGAACTATGTCTGTTTTTACTATTGGCTCGTTGTTGATAAGTATTCGTACATATTCAGGAATGTCTCTAGTGCTAATCTTTGCAATTACTGAATTGCAGCCCATCACGGAATTTGATTCATTTATCATTGATGAAAGACCTGGAGAACAATGGATTAAATTAAACAAGAAATTTGGGGAGAATGAAGAAATTAGAGTTGAAGTTACCATGTTTGATGCATCTGTTCCTGTTAAAAAAGGTGGTGATGTGTCTGCAGCAGATGACGTGCACCTTCACATAACTATGATTGTGAATGTTCTCAAAGGAGAAAGCAATGATGTGCTTGAGTTTGTTTGTTCTGCATGGCCAAACAGTGTTGAGATTCGTAAAGTTTACACACGTGGGCAGAAAGGCATAGTGGATCAACCTTATGTTGGGCCTCCATTTAAGTATGTATCTCTGATTTAATTTCCTAATCTCCATCTAGATTGCTAAAAATTTCTTATTTAGAGTTTTCCTGCTGAATTTGCCTGTGTTTGGTAATGACTTCAGGAGTGGGAAATGTGTGAAACTGAACATCCCAAAATTTCCTCAACTCTTGTACTACCATGATTTTGAATCACTCCTGTATTGTTTTAGTTATGAGCAATGGCGGAGGCAGGATTTTCGCCGAGGGGGTTCAAGATATAAAAAAGTAAACATACGAAGAAGCCTAAGGGGGTTCAACGTCTACTATATATACATAAAAAATAATTTTAACCTTGTAAAAACAGTGTTTTTTTCCGCTGAGGGGGTTCGGATGAACACCCTCGGCATAGTGTGGCTCCGCCACTGGTTATGAGTATTTATAGTTGAAACTCAGCAAGGAGTCATTATCTAGTTCTGATAGGTTTTGCGTTGGTGATGGTACTCCCAATTCTTCATGTATATTTTCTTTCCGTTTTCTTTTCCTGTGCAACTGTTGGACTGTCATCTCCAGCGATTGCAGTTCACCTGATAGTTTGATTGGTCTTTCTTTTTCAAATTTTAATTTGCAGGGAATTGGATGATGAACTGCAGAATTCTCTTTATGATTTCCTGGAGACAAGGGGAATAAACGATGGACTTTCTGTATTCTTACATCAATACATGAAGAACAAAGATAAACTTGAATTTATTCGCTGGATGGAAAAGGCCAAATCGTTCATAGAGAGGAAATAGAGATAGTGTTTGCATTTCTTCCGCCAGTGTTGCCTTGCTAACTTGCTTGCGGACCATGCTCTGGATTCATTAGTTGAGAAAAATTATACTTGCAGGTTTAGAATGAGAAAGAAACACTTTTCATCTCAATTGGAAGTCTGCCATGCTAATTTTTTTGTCTTTTCAAGGTTCCTAGAATTCTACCATATCAGACAAATGAGCCTTACAGAGAAGACGGACAACAACATTACTAATTTAGTTGGTGTATTATGTGAAGTTCAAAAATCATGATCCCATTCTTCAATTGACAAAGTTTGCACTGCATCTTAGTAAAGTGTACACGTGGGCTTTGCCATGTTATAGGTTTCTCCTTTTACTCGACCTCTCTGGTATTTACTTAACTTTTCAGACTGCTTTGTGTTGACCTCTTACACAGAGATTTTTGGCTGGTGCTTAAAGAGCTGCCAATAATGTCATAATTTTTAGGAACAATGTTATTTTATGTATTTGTGATCTACTTCAGTAGCAAGTAGCAATTTAGCCAGTTCAACTTTGAGCAAGCTTCCTCTTTTGACGAGTTTTTCATCATGCCATGTCCTCATATGGGCTTTGTTTCTTACTGTTTCAAAAACCAACTATCCAGGTAAAGGTAAATTATATTTGGCAACACCATCTTATTTTCTTTGCTTCCCTTTTTCTTTTTTTAAATCATTTTGCTGCTATTCTGAATTTCTTGGTGTAAACTGTTTCGCATTTTACTCTGCGGTTACTGAACATCTTTAATCAAATACTTTGTGATGCAGCATAAGTGCTTCCTTCCAGCTGTTTACGGACTGTTAGTAACTTGGTCACATAATTCAGAATGGTAATCTCCCCTTCTTGAGGCTTGGCTATATATATCAACACTCTCTTTGCCAAACAAATTGGAATGGTGACATCACCATAACCCTCCATATCACTTTCCTCGCCATCACCCTCAAGTTCATTATACCCATGATTGCCCTCTTCATCTTCCTCCTCATATTCTCCGTCATCATCACTACAAGCTTCTTTCAAAATGAAGGCTCTTCGATTGGGATACTTTACTATGTGGCCAAAACCTTGACACTTAGAGCATCGGATTGGGTTAGATTTCTTACCTCCTTCTTTGGAAGCAAACTTTGGAGGTTGCTTCTCAACTTAATTGTTCATTTCAAAGGGTTTCTTGGCTTCTTGCACGGGGCCCTTACCCATTAAGTTCTTCATCATAGTCATAACCTCGGTGGTCACGACCTTGGTAACCTTCACGAGCTTGGTATCCTCATTGTCTACCCATTTGAGGGATAGGACCATTTTTTCCACCTGTACCTCGATAGGCACCTTGTGCTTGCCCTCGTTGTCCCAAGCTTGATTGGCATAACGCTGATGAATAGCATTATCTATCTCATCATCATCAAGTGGTGGCTCATCCTGGTACGGTTGTCGGATATTTGGACGGTTTTGGGCTAGCATTGGTTCATGCGGTGTTTGGTCTTATGGAGGTGGTAGGTCCTTTTGAGGTGTTGGAAGGTTGGGTGGTAGTGTGGTGTTTTGAGGGGCAGGATAATATAGTCGATGAATGGTTCCGGGTGACAACGTAGGGGATTGGTCTGGATGTTCCCTACTCGTAGTTCCTTGGAATTGAACTTGGGGGGAATATGACGATTCCCTCATGCTTCCCTTCATGGCTCCTATCTCTCCCTCAAGGTTCCACATTGGACTAGACATTTTCCCCATTTGTCTAGACATCTCGATTATCATTGAAGCCAATTCATTAAGTGTTACTTCCCCGTTTGGAAGTTGAGTTCCATCTCCGGTTGACATGGTACCTAAAAGACAATCAACAAAACAAGGAAACGCGTTGGGTTAGTGCAAATCAACTCACAATCGCTCAAGTATGTGCACCTTTGGTTGCTTCAAAAATTGCTTTGGCCAATGATTGTGTCCTTGTTAATACCGATTAGTCATAAGGGATTCAAATTCTACTCTTGGCTGGAATAGATTCTTGTTAGACTAAGAAAGACGGACGACTCAATTAATCTAGCGGACTTGAATCAAGAAGTTTCAACGAGATTAAAAACAAGAAGGTTAGGTTGAGATAGCTCTCACTGTTTAGCTGCATCTACTCGCTATTATTAAGCCCAAGTATGATGACGATATACTCATTGATTCAACAGCTGTTATACTTTTTTTTGATGATCTAAGCTATATCCAGTAATGGGGAAAGAAGGCATTGGTCGTCTAGATCAATTATTGCCCTGGTAGAATGCTTGTTCCTACATGCATCATTTTTCTACCACTACCTACACCTTTGCTTTATGTTAAATTTAATGGTTCAAAATGGTCAAACCCTCGAAAAGAGGAAGCTTCTATTGCATTATCATGAACTGTGAGTTTGAATTTGATGAAATTATCATTTTTGTTGTGCTCTATTGAGTAGTCCAACGTTGTTGCTTTCCCAGTCTGAATGTTATCTTCATGGGTGGGAGTTGCTTTCGGAATAGAAAGCAACATATGAGACAGTTAGTAGCATTATCTTATGGGTCATACCACATTGTCTGGTTTTTGTTGGATACAACCAACTTATTGATTATTTAAGCATACAGATAAACTAGCAGTCTCTCCGTGAAACACACATTGAAAAGGAAGTGGAGTTTTCCTTTTCTTCAATAGTTCCTTAACCTACCAAACAGGGAGAAGAGTAGCGGTTTGCTCGTTACTACTTCATGTCCTTTGTTTATTTAGTATTACCTTTTAGATGACTTTGTAGCATACGTTATTTAGGTATCTTGTTCTCCATCACATGAGTTGTTTTAACTTGAGGAAAGGTCCAGTGCAATTTCCTTCACTGTGCAATTTCCTTCACTGTTTACGCATAGTTAGCAAAGAAATACATTCCTTGTCAAAATGAGTGTCCCACCAAAAAGAACAAAGACATCCAAGGTACATCCTATTGCTTCGTGTTTGTCTGAAATTTACACGTTATATGCTTTGAAAACTTAGTTGAAGCCTATTCTTTAACCTTTCTGTATTGACAACTCTTGCATTTCTGCAAGTGGCCTCACCACTAATCAATACAGCTATAACAACTACTACTGGTATGCTTCAATTTTAAGTGAATTGAGGTCAGTTATACGAATCAGCACTGCACTTCATTTAGGGTGGATAGCATCCAAAATCGAAAAGATGCATAGGTTCTTTGAGAAAATCTATTGTAGTAGTGGACAATGTAGGTCTATTTCTAGCCGTGGAGAGTGCAAATTCATTGGTCCAAATCCAGATCAGATTACACGTGTCCCTTAATTTCAAAGGCTATAGTCGGTATTCGGAGAGTCGAGTCGTTTCATTTGACAACTTGGAATGTCAATAAATGGCCCTTTGCTCATGCTTAGAGGTGATAAACGGACGGTATGGATTAAATTTAGACAGGTGAAGGTATATTGAATCAAGAAATTCATCATTGAGTAGTATTAAAATACTGAGTCAAAATGAGCTAAACAATATGCTAGACCAATCTCTTTGTTTGTTATATGAAATAAAAAATTATTAAAATATATTTTTTAAAAAAATTATGGTCAATTTTCTTCTATACGTATCCCAAACCAGGCAAACTTGTACCTAAGTGGAATTTATGTTAAAATGACTAATAAATGGATAAGTGGAATTTAATCTGTCCAAACTTGAATAGATTGAATGTTTCATATTTTGTATGGGTTAATTTTGTCACCCTTATTCATGTTTTGGATCAAAGAGTTCAATCGAGTTGGTTGAGAAACTGCCAAGTTGTACATGTTGCTTTCCTTAGCTGCGGGAAAAATGAAAGGAAGAAAGTAACCATCAATCAAGCAATGAAAATACATACATTTGGCCCACGTTGTCCATTTTAAAGTTTTCGAACTATTTGTCGTTTTTTGTGCCATAAAAACACCAGAGAAACATATTTTCTTGACTTACTCTGTAATATCAGTAATGCCACCAACCCCACACCTTTTAATTTCATTTGGTTTTCACTCACACAGACAGATAATTAAGTATTTTTCTCTTGCACGCGCCAAATGATTTCTGATCCTCAACTCTCTTTACATGCACATCATACCTAGTAGGAATAATTAATTAGTGACCCTTAATTAGTGGTAGTCAGTGGTTTTTGTTTGTTGCTTTGAGTTGGATTACTTTGAGAAAATGACATGATTTGAGTTTAAAATCCATCATAAAGACTAATTTGGTCCCACCATATTATGGAGCGTTCCTGTTTAAAAGATTTCTTAGGTAAGAAATCAATGCAATCAAGATTTTACAGCATTAAAATACGAGGATAATGATGTGATTGAATAGCTTAAAAATGTTTCTGAGACTTAATTAACAAGATCTCTAATGAGCGTGGACAAAGGTCATTTACACAACTTACACTTCGCACATGCCTCCACCCCACCAACCTAATGAGAATGACCCCTCAATAGATAGTCTATTTCATCAACCGCTCACCGCATATTTTGGATAATCCCAACCATTGGAACTGCAAGATTATATTTGGAGCGGTAACTTTTATTAATTCATCAAACGGTATGAAATTTTTGTCGGCATGTGCATTTGTCACGCATTAAGCATCAATCCCATCCGAGGCCAAATAGTTACTCCTTTGTTTTGTGGTACAGTTTGAATTTTTTAAATTTTGATCATGACTTCGAATATAGAATTTTTAAGTTTTTTAAAATAAAATTCATATATTTAAAAATTGCGTAAAAAATACTATAAGTCACAATAATTAAATAATTTAAAAGACATAAAAAATTGCTATAAAAGTAAGAAATTAAAAGATCACGATATAAGTGAAAAAATTAACTTTCGAAATCCAAAAGTATCACAACATAAAGACTAAGTAATTTTTTCATATGTGGACTTTTGAAGTTGTGAAAACATGCATTTCCAGCTTGTAAACTCAATTATTGAAGAAGTACGTTTACATTTTGGTTGTCCGTCATTGGAGGCAAGATTTGAGTATTATCTTTACCAAAATTATCGGAAATCACATTATAAGAATTAACTAGTCGTCTGCAGAGTAGTGCAGCCGTAAGAACATTTACAATAGTGGACCTATAATTTACCGACCAGCAATGCTACTAAGTACGAAATCTGAAAAGAAAATAGTAAATCAAGGACGAAAAATGTAAAGTACAAAAAAAAAAAAACTTAATGCTACTAACTAGTACAAATAATTTAGAGTCTGAGAGACAAGTCAAGCTTCTTCAATTCTTCTGGAGTGTGAAGAGGACCACCACCACTATCCCATCTGTATGGTGAAATACCATCAACCTGCGCACTAGGAAATGTTTGGATATTGTTATCAAACCTAGCAGCACCACCACCTGATGATGTTCCAGCTGTCACGTTGTAATTATTAGTAAAATTACTCTCCACCCCGAGTCTACCAATAGCAGGCTGCTGTTCAATTGGCCTTCTAATTGACCAACCAGGACGTCCGTATAACGGTGCACCAAAAGTGCTTTTACTAGGCTTGTCAATCATGGAATGGACTTGAATTCCAAGAGACCTATTGAATGAACCATGCAGTGGTAATGAAGCCATGCTTGAATATTTGTCGTAACCAAAATCTGCTGATGCATTAAATTTTGCTCCTCTTTTAGCCATTGTTCTCTCACGTTTATGCGCGTTTTGATGACCCCCAAGTGCCTGTGAACTGTAAAATTTCCTCTGACAATAATTGCAAGAAAACACACGGGGCTCAGTACTTTCGTTGTTGTTGTTATTATTATTATTACCTGATTCGCGATCCGATGAACTTGTCTGAATATTGGATTTGGACCCGTGTTCGAGGCTTAGATCAAGAATAAGATTATCTTTTTCTTGTTCATATGCTTGAACTTCCATATTCTTTGGGATTGGATTGTGTGGAGTGTGTATTTATTTGGACAATTGAGACAAGTACATATCACATATGGATCAAAGAAAGGGGAAAGTGGGACTAGGAATTTGCAGTTTCAGCCACTCTGTGTTGTGTTGTGATGATGAATGATGAGTAGGAGTATTTTTTTGGGGTTTAATAGAAGACGGAATAAATGTTTATTGATTGAGAATTTTAATGCTGTGGTACTATGTAAGGAAGGATGCATTGCAGTTACAGTGGCTTATTATAGTAAAAAGATACTCCAGGGGTTTTTTTTATGTATACTCCAAATAATAATACAGATGGATACGGGGATGGAGGGGGTTGGGGAGGGTCGGGTGGGGTAGGGAGATGCATGTGTTCAAGAATTTGATGGAAACTCATGAAGGAAACAGGGGACTGTCACAACACCATATATATATATACACCCCATTTAATGTTTCTTTAACTTTTTCCTTATCTGTTCCCACGTTTCCTGCCTCTTTTGGCCACCATCCATATTTTTGTCTTCTTTCGTTTTTCCCAATTTTGGATTTCTCTGCCCTTCTATTTATATTTCTTTCTGAAAGTTATGTACTAATTCACTTTTACTCGTTCAGTATTTTAAAAATAATTTTTTTACTTTTATTTGTCAGTTTTAGTATATCAAGATAAGATAATTTATTTTTTTCTATTTTACCCATAGTATTAATTACTCACTTCAAATTATTTTTAAATCCAATAAAAATATATACCAATTAATATAGATATATTGGTAAATTATGCACTTCATTTATTATTTTTTAAATACAGTGAAGAGTTCAAAGTAGACAAATAAAAATAAAAGAAAAGAGTATTAACCTTGCTTCTCAATTTTCAAAATCATTTCGTACTAGCACTAGATTTGACCTATCAGGTAAATGTGCAATGATCAAGATTCAAGACCATGACAAGAGAAGGGGTGAAAATCTTTGATTTATTTTTGTCCGTTTGTATTTTGTGAAAGGAAGAATATTAGTAGGCGTTTGAAATCATGAGATGAAATTGGACATGCATTTCATCTCATGGCTTTAAACCATGATTTGAAATTCCAAATCATCCAAAAAGGCATGATTTAGGTTTCAAATCATGATTTCAAAATTTTTAAATATAAAGCATGACCCATAAGTTTATATTTTGTAAAAAAAAAAAAAACTCATAAGTTGATAGATATTTATAACAATTACTCCCACCAATTATTTACCAACCTTTATTTATGTCTACCATGTGGGATGATTATATTAAAGAGTATTTACATTACTATTCATGTTAAATTTTATTTTTTATTGAACTAAAGCTTGATCAATTGATGTTGTATTTTTTAGAAAGGTCTTCTAGTAGCGTATTGATTTTGTTATGAACTATGACTTGCTCATTTGGTAAGATTGCATAAGAATTGAGAATATTTTGATAGTTTTCACAACTTGTGGGGTTTTTATGTCTATAAGAAAAAATACAACTTAAGAAATTCAAATTACATGTCCAAATATGATTTCAAATCATGATTTCATCTCATAGTTTCAAATAATAATTTCAAATCATGTCCAAACGGCTCCTTATTACTACTAAACATCAAGTAATTATAGTCCAGTTTAGAGTTTTAGCATTTTATGGGGATTAATTATATTTTTTTCAGAGCCAGCCAATGTTAAAAGGATATGCTTTAATGAATCAACGTATATCACGCATATTTTTCACATCAGTTACATATATTCCTAAAGTTAAATATTCAAAGTTTTAACTGTTGATCTCACTATCTAAGTTTTCTTTCAAATTTGAACTTGCAAAATCAACTTTTGGCACAAACATGAGTTGGCAATTAATTTAGCGTGTCTTTTTAAAACTTCCAAAATAATCAATAGTGAAAGACTGTGGAGTATAATTTATTGCGAAAAAAACAGAAAGTACTATTTAAGTACAGACCGGGTAGTGCTGCTGATACTGCCTTGCATTAATTAGCATCTAATTTATGATTTTCGACTACAAACTGAAAAATGCCCTCATTTTTTGTAATTTGCACTTTATTAATTATTTTCATTTTTGGTCGTTAGTAGTATTTTATTTCATTCAAGCGTTTGTTAGTACTTTGCTTTCACTTAAGTTTTCATCAAAAGTCTAATAATGAGGATCAGCTTAGCCAGATTAAATGAGGACATGAATTCATTGACCTTTTGATAATAATATACAAGTACCATAATTCGGTAAATAGTTATATTAAGCAAACGTCTACCAAAGAAGGATGTTATAAAGATGGTTGCTGAAAGATATTATTTTAAAAATTAAGTAATAGTACCACTCAATATGTAGCAGATCTTATGGTCTAGCAAGCAAATCTTTATGTTTTTGCGTATTTACAAGTTCCGTCCTTATTTGCTCAATGTAAATTAGAAGCAGATAAGTATGGTACGACTTTTGTTAGATTTGGTCCGCTTGGGAAACAATTTTGGTTCTTTAATTGGTTTTATAATATTACTCCATTTGCACCCCAAAAAAATAATTAAATTCTTTGTTTTGCTTCTCTATCGCTCAGCTAGATATGATCAATTATATTATGCATATTATATTCTTCGTTTTCTGCAAATTAAATAGACGTTCTATTTATTCCATCCTGCCCAGTTTTTTTATATAGTTCTTATTTCAATATTTCTGGATGAATTTATTACTCCCTCTGTATCAATTTATGTATGGTTCTAATTTTTTTTATTGGTAAATAAACAATTTTATTACCAAAGTATTTATGTACAAAGCAGGGAAAGCCCCAAGTCTCAATCAACATCTATCATCCTATCAACACCAACATCATTCTTTATCTTAGTCTATACAGATCTATGGATAAAATTTGTGACTTTCAAGCTTCCCAGCTAGTCTACTCTTCATAGTTCCTCTTCCTACTACCTCTTCGAGTGATCAGCCTAGTAATAAGTAACTGTTGGTGGTTTGCTTCTTCCTATAGTTATTATATTTGGAGAGTAAAAAGATACTTTTTAAACTTTGATCATGATTATATTTTTTCGATTTTTTTAAAAATATTTTGAATTGTTAATTATGTGATTTATATTACTTTTGTGTAGCTTTTAAATGTGGAAATTTTATTTCAAAAAAATTGAAAATTTTATATCCAATTCACATCGAAAATTAGTTAGTTTACTTTAACGTCATACTCCGAATCAGGACACATAGATTGAAACGGAGTACATACTACTGGCTAAAATCAAGAAAAGGAAATAAGTAGATATATGCCAGGGCCTGGTGATTAGTTGAATATATAATTAGCTTTGAATGACATATGAGTGTGAATTAAGTAGCAAGTCTCACCGGCAATATCATTTTAACATAAGCAATAATCAATAATCAATAATAAGAAAGCAGTGGGCCAAGCTTTTCCAAATAAAACAAAGAAGCAAAGCATGGAGTTTGGCCACTTTATTTGGCCGAAAGAGACCTACATTTGCAATTGCAAGTGATCAAAACTGCTTTCATCAACGAAAACAGATAAATGTTCATTAAAGTCCATTCTAAAAGAGTATAGTCCCAGATATTATGAAATACACCAACAGAAGTATTGATGTGTTAATTTTGTAATTATGTATCATGCACCATTATTGCCAACTATATAAATGTTTGTTTGAAACTGATTTCAAGAACACTATATAGCTACTAATGGCGCAGTATTCATTTATTTCGATCACTTTTCATGCATACAAATATCTCAATTTGAAGCAAAAATATAAATGCAACATAAGGAATATTCATGCATGGCTGTCACAACTCTAATAATGGATAAGTTATAAGTTCAGTGTACGCGAAGATGTACCTTTCTAGTAAAAGAAGGGAAATGGATGTACCTACTTTTATTTCCTTATGTTACTCGAACTAGCTATACCAAGAGTTCGGAACCAAAATGACCCAAAAAAAAATCTTTTGAACCAAAATATCCCAACAAAAAAAAGACATAAGTACCTTTAGCGCAATATTTTACTGCCCTAAAACACTTAACGGCTCCGTCACGGTTAAGTGCTTTAGCGCAGTATTTTACCGCGCTAAACCAATTTTTCTCTCCCCTATAGCGCAGTAAAATACTACGCTATAGGAGTCCACTATTTACCCAAAACAGCCACTTATTACATTTTCACACATTTTTACGTAGTTTAGCTGTATTTTAATCGTGCTTTGAAACTCCGGAACTTCAATATTTTTTATAGAACCCTACTTATATTTGTACGATTAATAAGGTTGGCTCAATACTTCAAGGATACGCAAAAGTTTGGATTGTCGTTTTAGTGGTTGAAAAGGGCGCGAAGTCCTTTTTTGTTTGAAGACTTGTAGTCATTAGCTTTACGTCATTTATCTTCTAGGGGTTCGTGTTATTTTCAAATTAATGCTTAACTTTATTTCGAACGTGTCACGTTTTTTTTTATTATCAATTTAGGATGTGAAACTATAAACAATAATAAAAACTAAGATAATATTTATAAATATAAATAGATATGCAAAAAATATATAATATTTACGAAAAACTGTACAACACTAATGTATATACACTATCGTGGATGGGTCCCACATGTGGTATGCCTGAGACTATCCTTAGGCCTAAGGCTCATACCATTCCCACCGCCCTCGCCATCGTCTCCATCACTCTTTTTCTTCTTAATAACCGGGCGCTCCAAGTCATGATCATCTCCTCTTCCCCTGGCCCGTGCGCCCTTAACTAGAATGTACTTCTTCTTGGGATCTGGTCCCGCTAGCACGGGCAGAACCTCATGCTGACCTGGGTCTGGAAACTCGACCCCTTCCTCGTCGGGAGTCGCCACCGCAGGCGCCAAATGATGAACCTGAAAAGTATATAATAATTAGTATCATTTCTTATTTATATTGAATACATTAACATTTGTTGACTAATCAAACCTGTGTATCAACGGGCGCCTGAGTAGGCTCCTGAGATGAGTCTGTAGGCTCCTAAGACGGGTCTGGTGCAGAATATGAGGTAGTCTCCTAGACGAGATGTTGTTCGAAGTCCAAATAAAGGTTATAAAAATTAAATAAATATTTAACTTATATTGAATAAAATTGATTTTAAGTAAAAATCTTACATGCGCCTCGGAAGTCTCATGAGAAGACACCTCTGCCTCGGCAGGCTGATGAGAAGGCTCCTGAATGGGTCGCTACTGTGGACCCACTGGCGTCGAATCCTAAAATATGAAAAAACAAAATAATAAGTAACATACATATTTAAAATAAGTACTTTAAATAATCAAATATGTATTTAAATATTGACCTTATATTGAATAAAACTAATTTTAATAAAAATCTTACCTGTGGCTCGACAGTCACATGGGAAGACACTGTTGGCTCGGCAGGCCCATGAGAAAACGCCTGAGTAGGTGGCTCTGCTGGACCCGCTGGCGCCAAATCCTAAAATATAAAATATTACTAAATAATAAGTAACATATATAGTTAAAATAAGTGCAACATATATATTTAAAATAAGTAATTTAAATGAACAAATAAGTATTTTAAATACTAACCAGGATAAAAAAACTCATCGAAGTCAAGAATCCTGGCTCCCTCTAAATTCCTCGTAGGTGCTCATCAGCTAATGAAGCACGTAACGCCGCCCAATCGACGTTATCATGCTCCTCCATGTATGCATTGTGGCTCGGCTGTGATGAAGACCCAGGTATCTCAGCAAGTATGAGTGCCGGCGTAAACGTAGGTGAGTCCCTAGGCGAGCTGCCACCGGCTTGGAACGACTACTGATGGACTAGACCGGGAATGTCCTCTAGAATGGGATCGGCCTCATCTACCAGATGGTGTCCTCCACCACCAGGTCCTCTAGCAGCAACACCGCGTCCTCTACGCTCATGGCGTTATCTTGCAGCACAGCGTCCTCTGCCAGCACGGCCTCCTCCTCTGGGAGCACCCGGTCCTCCTCCTGGCGCTGGCTGATACTCAGCCTCTAGAATAGGCTGCTCCATGCGCCTAATCTCTCCTGCCTGCCGGATACCATCCTCAGATATCCATACCATCTCCGACGCAAGCCCCGAAAGCCCAGGGTAAGGCATATGCTCTAACCCCTACATGCGTAATCGTTGTACGACTACCAGCTACATTTGTGTTCAACAGTAAAAAAAAAGTTATTTTTTAAAACGTAACAATTAATGCAATTAAATAAATCTAAATACGATAAACTTACCAATGCCTCGTACTACCCCGCGAGTGTTGAGTATCCTACATCTCTAGCGGGACGCAAAGCTGGATTGCCGATCAATCAGCGTGTGATCTGATGATACCAGCGCATGTAATCCTCAATGGGAGTCAAATGACCGACCACCGCTAAAGTGCCAACCTGTTCTCCTAACGGTGAAGCTGGATAGCCATGAAATCCAGAAAATCATCTTCAACGGCAGCCCGATCGTCCCGCTGGTAGTGTCGGAGCTCATGACGGATGTCAGGGGGTATACTTTGTGTATGCCCAAACTGTCGTAAGACACGCTCAGGCATGTGGTCCTCTATGATGTCCAGGTGTATCAATGGACACCGCGACATCCAAACCCCCAGACCTGCCCTGCAAAAGGTCAGCAAACCATCTAATATAGCAGCGTACGACGTCCATATAAATAGTTGCTTAACATATAAATACAAATCAGTGATCAGCAAGTAGAAAAGACGTTTAATTAAATTAATAATGTAAAGTTAAATAGTTTTAGCGCATCGTCTGTCATGTGATCAAGCTGGTCCCGGAATGGAAGAATACTGTGGTGCATATCCACATCCGGGTCAAAACCCGCTGTCCACCTCCTCGCATAAGGCATGTCAATCTCGAGGTGATGCCTAGGTACGGGCTGAAAAGGCAGCATCCTCTCCCACGCCCATAACTGTAAACGATATTAGAAAATACGATTTTTTAGTCGTCGTTTCAAGAGGTTTGTTTACATTAAAGGAACGCACACTTAAAATATTACCTGGAGAAGAGAAAAAAAATCCACATATATCTCTGACCGCTCCAATAGACGCTCGGCCTAGGCATCTGTAAAGATACGCCAAAACAGCACCTCCCCAGTTGTAGTCTCCCAAGCAGTCCAGATACTCCAAGAAAACCAAATAACGTAAACTGACAAAGGCACCCGATGAGTTCGGGAACAAGATGCCCCCGAATATAATAAGCAGGTACACACGGGCATGACGATCAACATCGTCCTGCCGGGTGCCGTCCACAATCGGATCCGGATCCAGACCCTCCAAATAAGTGCAGAGTGCACTAAGCTGAACCCGACTCTGTCCCGATATCTGGCCACGACATCAGGCACGAAGTAGGTGAGCCTAGTCAACTCTGTCACTCATGTCCGACCAGGAGGAGGCTCGTACCGAGTGTATAGTGGCTCTTCATCTACCCGCAATCCAAAGAGAACCTCCACATCCTGAAGTGTAATCGTGGCCTCACCAGTGCGAAGATAGAAGGTATGGGTCTCCGGCCTCCACCGCTCAAGTCAACCATGGCCGTAATGAGCGCCCAATCATGCTGTACCTGACCAACAGACACGTAACGATATATGCCGCCCCGAAACAATATCTCTAAGACGCGAGGGTGTGGGGGGCGCTCGCATAAAAGAGTCCATGCTCTCTGCAGCCTACGGGGACAGATCCTAGTCGATATCCCTATAGTACCAGCCCATAATAACTCTGACATATGATTTCCTTGCAAAGACAATACTGATCTATCAGCAGGCCCCGGGTGAACAGTGGCCCCCGGGTGATCTTCGGGCCTAGGGGGAACATTCGGATCCATGAAAGAGTCCGGTCTGTACAAACTAAATTAGTCATTATTCTTGAAATGAAAGATAAATTATATTAACTAATTAAATCTTTATTAGATAGTCTTTTCCAAAAAATATTTTCACTCTCCAACCAAATATTGGAATAAAAATAATTATTTTCAACATAACTTTCGTCATATTAAATGTGCAGTAAATTTAATATGTGATAGTAAGGACACATATGTGATGGCAAAGACTTTTAAGTTAATTAGTTTTGAATTATGTGACGGCAAAGACTTTTAAGTTAATTAGTTTGGGAATCGAAATTCAGCAGTAATATTTGTTTAGAACTCTATTTTGAATATGTGATATATTTTTAGTTGACCAAATAGCCAACATAACTATGATAAAATTAGATTAAAAGAGTATATTCATCGACCACATATTTTCCTACAAACTTTACATTTTTATCGTTAACTTATGTATTTATGAAAACAAGAACTTTAACTATTCTTTTTTAGATAATCTTTTTTTATTTAACATATATATTCATGCTTTTAAAATAACATAGATTAATAATTCATAATCATTTACAACTTGTTTGGATGGTTGTTACCTATTGTATTATATTGTGTTGTTAGTTTAAATACAATATTTGCTTTGATTGTTACTTTAATTTTATTGTATCGTATCGTTAAATCCATCGTTATGTAACGACGAAAGGTCCTATTTTATGTAACGACTGATTTGGTCCTATACAGTACAACACAATACGATACATTATGAATTAATACATAACAATCATCCAAACAAAGTGTTAACAAAATAATAATTCATTACCAATCAACTTCTTTCAATTCATAACCAATATTTAACAACTAATTAATTCATAATAAATATTTAACAAATAATAAATTAACAAAATAATAATTCATTAACAATTAACAATTCATAAACAATTAACAAACCAACAACTCATAAACATATAACAACTTAACAATTCATAAACATTTAACAAAGTAACAATTCATACACATTTAACAATTAATGAATTAGCCACAAAAAAAAAAAAAAAATCAGAACGGTGGCAAAAGTCACTGCCCAGCCCGATCAAACCAAAAAAAAAAAAAACGAAATTTGATTTTTTTTTTGGAAATTAACGACGATTAAATGTTAAACATGCGTACAATATAATGTATATAACAAATTAATAACAAAAGTTCATAGTAGAAAACCCTAATCGAAGATTTTTTGTAGAGTTGTGTTAATCGAGTTGTACGTCGCTTTTTCCCACAATTCGAGCTTAGAATCTTGCTCCTTGACTTGAATATATCGAGAATCTAAACTTTCCCGATGAAAATTAATAGAAAACGACGTATTTTGTTGTAGGGACCACCTTGAAATCGCCTCTAATGGCGTTTTTGATTTTTTTTTTTTTGCCACTGGAGGGACCAGTGGTGGAACCCGATGGTTTTTTATGTTGGGTGATATAGCGCAGCATTTTACTGCACTATAGGGGAGAGAAAATATTGTTTAGCGCAGTATTAAAGGTACTTCTGTAACCTTTTTTTTTTTTTTGTTGGGGTATTTTGGTTCAAAAGATTTTTGTTGGGGTCATTTTGGTTCCGCCTATACCAACTCAAAATTATTTGATTGATCAAAAGAATAAAGTAAATCGATTCACATTAATATTTCTAACTCCACTAAATATACAAAAGAGAATAAAAAAAATAGGGAAAAGGGCCAAATATACCCCTGTACTATAGGAAAAGATTCAAATATACCCCTCGTTATACTTTCGGTCTAAGTATACCCCTGTCGTTATACTATTGGTTCAAATATACCCCTGTAATATGAGAAAAGGTTCAAATATACCCCTTCTCCGTTAAGATTGTCCAAGGTGGACATCTAATCCCACGTGACATTGACATTTGATGAGGTGGATGCCACGTGGCATGCCACCTCAGCGCCCCTAACCCATTTTACCCCTCCCCTTTATTTCCTTCCCCTTTACCACCATTGCCACCAAATTCACTAACTCAAATTACTCAGTTTTAGGTGGAGGGTTTTAATTATTTCTAATGTGAATGTTGTAATGGTAGTACGATTTGCTTGCATTAGTGTTAACTAGTTTGAGGTAACGTAATGAAATTTAGGCGTGTGCACTCGCATTTCTCCTTGATTGCTGAATCCTCACATGTTTGTTGACCCGATTTCTTTTCAGGTCTCTTCAAATTTGGTCGGAAAAAATAAACGTGAAAGGAAAATAAACTCCAGTAAACTGAGAACTAACCTAATGTCCTCTTAACTGAGAATGAAAAGCGTGTTCCATTTTCCAGAGTAGTTTGACCTCGAGCATGCATTATTAGTCACGGACTGAAACATCTTGTCCAATTCCACCATTGTATTAAGGACAACAGTTCTGTTTTAATGCATTGACTAGTAAAAAATTTTTACTCATGAATGATGAATCTGACCATCAGTAACTTAAAATAAGTAGTATGAAGTAAATTTAGCGGTGGAGGGGAAGGAAATAGAGGGAAGGGGTAAAATGGGTTAGGGGCGTTGAGGTGGCATGCCACGTGGCATCTACCTCATCAAATGTCAATGCCATGTAGGATTGAATGTCCACCTTGGACAATCTTATCGGAGAAGGGTGTATTTGAACCAATAGTATAACGACAGGGGTATATTTGGACCAAAAATATAACGAGGGGTATATTTGAACCTTTTCCTATTATACAGGCGTATATTACAATTTACCCACGCCTTTTAAATGTACAGGAAAAAGTAGTACTATTACAATTTACATCAAAATAAGTCCCTTCTTTTCTCTTCGCCCGCAATTGGTGGTTGCTACTTGCTACTATTGTTTTAAAAAGGATCTTAATTAAATATAAAGGTTTATAGCACTTTTTGGTGTTTTTGTTATTGGTAAATTTTGATTTTAGTCCTTTTAATTTCTTATTAACCAACCGTCAATTACTTGAAACATGCACTTATGCTCGCCTTGTGAATATTCATAAATCTAGCAGAATTATTAAACTATTCCACCATTTAATTACTCATGTTTATGTTAAGTTTGGATTGTTACTCTATATTTGAGGGTAATATATTTCTAAACATAGTCCAATGTAACATATTTCCTATATAAAGGACCAAAAGCACACATTTTATTTAATTGAAGATTCAATGGACTGAGTCATATATTACAAGGACCAAATTCAAATTTACCAATAGCTGATAGACGAAAGTGCTAATAGTATCCCTGGATATAATGTTTTCACAGTAACATTAAAAAATGTGATAGCATAATAGTTACTATTTTTATTAAGTTGCCAATTAATCTTTGTTATGAAAGTTTACTTTTAATTACTTTGTATGTGACCTAATTGTGTATTGCCATGCATTGAATAAAACTTAATCTACAGAACAGTTGTAAACATTTATTTCCACGCTGCATCTTGATCTTGAGACTACGCTTACTATTTGATTTCATGGTTCTTGACAAATAGATAGCTATGTGCATATTAAGGAATAATATGAGAGGCTATGGATTTATGATTTTAATTTGTATTGTTAGGTATTACTCCACAACTGAGATGACATCAAACGGGACTGTACTTGAGGACTGAGGCTTAGGAATGAATTGAATATATTCACACTGTTGTCAATATCTATAATCTAATCATTTTTTTCTAGGACTGATCATTTTAAGATAATTATTATTGTTTCTCTTGTCATACTACATGCAACAATAGTAATCAATAATTAACGATTTGGCTTGTCTATCTGGCTTTCACGAGATCAATATTTATTACAATATACATATTAACTATAGGCACACATTTTAGAATCCATACTCTATCAATTTAATTACAATACTACAAACAAAAACTGCAAAAAACAAAACTCATGACAAATATAGTTTATATACTCGAAAAAAACTAGTAGTATAATAGTTTATATATACCAAATCTCTAGATATCTTTACAACGTCTACTGCAGTGGCGGATCCAGAATTTTCACTCAGGGAGTTCGAAAAAAATAATAAAAGCTAAATATAAAAAATAATATTGTCAATGAGAATTGAACCTAAGATACATGGCAATTTTGAATACTATGAATCACTTAAGCTAATTTTTTGCATTTATTCAGGATGTTAAAAATTAATATACATATATAAACATAAAATATTTACCATATATATACATTATAATTTTATGTTCAGGTGAACACCCGATAATTCCGCCCCCGTGTCTACGCAGAAAAATATCTAAAATAGCATATAGTGGTTGATTGTGGAAAGTGTCTTGATGCAGGACAAATGGCCGACAATTAGATGAGAAGCAGATGGAGAAATTAGAAGGGCCCTCTATAACACAATGTGCAGAGGAGTTAGTGCTGTCCTAGGCTAGAGCCACTGGATAATAACATAAAACAACATATATGACATGACTATATAGTAAAGCCTCTTTAGCTAAATAGTTAGCCGCATCGAATATTTACACCTGACTAAATAATTAACCTTAAAAATCAACAAATTAAAGTGATGATGCATATTACTTAATCATGGTTAAATATTAAAAAATATATATGCAAGACACCTAATATTCTATATTCATTATTGGCTTGATATAAACACTCGGTAGAAATAAATTTTTGTGGACCTCTTTATATGTAGAGAGATAAGCATAATTTCTCCGTGAAACATACATCAGTACAATAGTTGTTTGAAACAAAAAAGATGGTTACTTTGAATGAGAAAAAGAAAAAATCAAATGGCCTTTTGGGGAATGATCCAAAAGGAGAGCAGCAAATAGTATGGGCATCTTAGTTTTTGTCCCAATGCAAGTGAGAGGATTCTTAAAGATTTTGCGTGTGGTTAAGGGGTTTGCTTCGTCTAATCAAAAGTAAAAGAATGGGGACCAGAGTCCTCTCAACTCATGTTATAGATTTCGCTGTCCGTGTATCTTTGTGCAATCCTAACGTTTTGGGGAAGCGAGAAAGCAGTTTTTTGGCCTTTTTTCCCAGATAATATAATCCACCTCCTCGTTATTTCACATGGATATAGATTAGGGTGGTAAAAATGGCCATGAAAATATATAATTCGGCTCATTTTGACCTGTTGAATTTAGGGCAATTAGCAGGAATGCCTCTTATTCAGGGTGGTCTTTAATTTTTACCCCTCAAATTGATGGTCTTTAATTCTTGCACTTCGCCTAGAATACCATGAGGTTCTGGGTTCAAAGAACCATGATCTAGGTGTAACACGACACTCGGTGCCCGACTGCATGTGACCGAGCGAACCACATGACTTGCTCAATCATCATGAGACATACATGAGCAGAAATATAACGTGAAGTGCATGATGAGCTTTTATAAAACATAGTAAATCATAATATTAAACGTAAGTACTTGATTAAGTCATGAATGCGGATAATATCATAAATGAGCCAAACCGGCTAACCAACTCTTGAAGTCTAACATGACACTTGTTTTGTCTATGAAACCTCTAACATGAGTCTGAAAACACGTAACATACTTGCTAGGACAAGGCCCCCAGCATACCTTTAGATGCAAAACTAAATAAAGAAAGACAATGCCTAAACCCCGAATGAGAAGGGGCTCATCAATAAGCTGGTAAGTGCAGATCCTAATGAGCAGAGGCGTCGTCCTGTAAATCCGTACCTGCATCGTGAAATACAGGCCCCCGGGCAATAAAAGGGGACGTCAGCACATTGAATGTACTGGTATGTAAAGCAACTAAAAGAAATAACATGGGACATGGAATAACATGATAAGAACTGAAACTGAAAATCTGGCCATGAACATGAGCATGAGCATGGGTATATATATATATATAAATATATATAACATAAGTAAAACATGATAAGTAGGGAGAGCATTTCATAAACCGACACATGATATCATCACGTGGATATGTGGAGTCTAGTACCTCGCCGGACCAGCAGAGCCCCCATACCTTGCCAGGGTATAAGGTGGTAACGTGTCTGATGGATCCATTTAGTGTAAATTAAGGAATCACCCTAACTGGGCGGAGCGATCCTTGTCCTACGGTGGCTACGTAGTTTCAGGCTATTTGAGCCTTCTCGGTAATTCGTGCAACTCCCAAAAACATGAACATGATATAGTTGGCTAAGAAGCCCATGATTTTCGTGAATTAACTTGTACTTGACTTGTAATCATGATTTCACGAAATAACTTGTAAACATGGTTTCATGAAATAACTTGTATTTAGCATGTATGTATCTTGAGTCATGGCATGAAGATAGTTATATAATACAATTGCATAAAAACTTGTAGACATGTAGGATATTCATGAAATAAGGATTTTTATTTACAAACATGCATGCAAGAACCCATGGAATACAAGATATGAGTTTTCATGGATTACGGACGGATTCTCAATAATCATAAAGAAATATTAAGAACTCAATGATGGAATTATAACAATTCATACATAATATAATCATGGACATGGACCTAGGGTTATCATGAGCATGGTATAGAAACCCTAGTTTTAGTAGAGAATCATAATTTATGCATTTTGAGGCGTGGGGAAGAACAATGATGTTTTCACACGTAAATAGTAATTCTACATACCTGGTAATGCTCCAAACTTGAATTAAAGATTTTAACTTTGAAGAAGATTTCCAAAATCTTGAATTCTTAAACCTTGAGATGGGTTTTCTTGAAAACCCTAGTTTAGGAACAATGATTTCTTGCTTAGATTATTAGAATATATGTTAAAATTGAGTTGGAAGGGTTTGGATTGACTTACCTTGATGTTTTGCATTGTTGCTAGGGCTTGGAATTGTGAATAGTGAAATAAAAGAACTGAAGGCTTGAATTTATATGAAAGTGAAGCGGAAGTTATATGGACGTATTATTCGGTCCGTATAATATGACCATATTTTATCATGGCTGAAAACAGAACGTCGATTTGAAGTTTCATGAAGTACGGACGGGTTATACGGTCTGTATAAAATTATATGGGCCGTATAACAAGTTCGTATAACATGACCAGTGGACGGACTGCTCTGTAATCCTTCAGTAAAATGGCCATAACTTTTTGTACAGATGTCCCCTTGACCCCCATAACATACCGTTGGAAAGGTATTTCAAAGGGCTAAAACTTTCATTTAGGAAGTTTTCCCAAATTCCAAATTAATAAAGGGGTTATGGTCGTAGGAAGTAAGACCTTCTACAAACTCACTTGCAAACATGCCCCGTAGAGTGGCTTCCAACTTTGCTTTGCCCAAAGACATTTCTTATGACTTGATTAGTTTTCAAAACACTTCCTATAACCCTCATATTGGTTCCATTATATTATCATCTTACGAGTCAAACCTTCACCCGAAGCTACAAGGTGTTACACTCGGCTCAGGCAAAAAAATAAAAAAATAAAAATCGCAAGGCAAGACTTTTGGAAAAGTATGCCTTATGCGGCATAGGTTGCCTTAAGATATAACTAAAGTTATGCCGGATCCGGTAGAGGTTGTCTTATAATGCAAACTTTTAGTTATGTCTTAAGGCTTAATTATGACTTAAGGCAACCTCTGTCGGAGATATCATAGGTTGTTTTAAGGCACAACTAAAGTTATGCCGGATCCAGCATAGGTTGCCTTATAAGGCAAACTTTTAGTTATGCCTTAAGGCAACTTATGTTGTATCCAGCATAACTTTAGTTATGCCTTAAGGCAACCTACATAAGTCAGACTTTTCTCAAAGCCTTGTCTTGCAAAATTATTTTATTTTTATGCTTGAGCGGGGGTTCGAACCCAGAACCTCAGTATTTCTGGCCACCTTTTCAAGCGACGGGCAAAACTTAAAGACCACCAATTTGAGGGGCAAAATTTAAAGATCACCCCAAAAAAAGGACAATCCGCGCAAAAAAATGTTCAATTTAGCCCATCTAATAAATGTTGGACTGATTTGGGCTAGGTTGAAGTTCACAAATACCCGATTTTAGGACCCTTATTTAAGTTATACCAACAGTGCGCACAAATTTGCATGTATATCAACTTCAAACATGTGTGGTGTCTAAAGTTACATGAATAAAGTTCAAGCATATATGGTTGAAGTTCAGTCATCTTTGCCTAAACTTCAGGAACGTATTACTGAATCCAGTCATTTTTGCATGAACTTCAGTCATATGAAAAGTTTAAAAACTAGGGTACAAGTTAAATGGCAGGGTCCAACTAAGGACCCCATATGATTTTTACCTAAATATATAGATCAAATTGACCCACCAAAAACCTTATAATAAGTGGATTTTAATTTTTTTGTTTGATATGTTATATACTCATAGTAAGTAAAAAAATAATTAAAGCTTATAAATTATAAAAATATTAATAAGGAAACTAAAGCTTAGTAAGAGTTGAGCGGGTTGGTGTATGACCCATTTTTACTTCATCTTAGCCAAAATAACCTCTGACCGTATTAATGACCATCGCCTTTATTAACTCAATTTAATTTAGAAATTTTACATGGGTAAGCTACTTCTGAGAGTTAATTACCATTTCTCATGATAGTTTATTTAGTTATAAAATATAGTAACAGTTTACCAATTATAGCAAATGTAAGAGATACAGCTCCACTATTTCCCATTTTAGGCTAGAACCGCCCCCCCCCCCCCCCACCTCCCCAACCCCTACCCCACCCCCACAACCCCCTCACACCAAACATACCCAAGTCGGAAAAACTCAATCAACAGTCATTAAAAAGCTTTAAAACTTTGAATTTGAAAATTGAATTTTGAATTATTATTATTTGAATTGGGTTTTAATGCAAATGATTGAGAATATCATTAGGAGTTATATGTCAATTTTGAGGGAGTTTGGTGAGGATGTGAGTTGATTTTTGTTAGAATTTCAAATTGAAACTCGAAGAGGAAGAAGAACAATGTTATTCTTTTTAGATTTTGATGCAGAAATAAGTTGTATATATGTATTTTATATTTTCAGTGTACGTTATTTGTTTGTGCAGTGTATCACTTGATATAGAATGACATACATACAACATAGAAAAATACATGCAAACGACATACAAATACATAAATGTATGCAAGTTGTATGTTTTGACCTGATTCCATATTACAAAAGTTGTATATAAGTTATATATTATGACCGGATTATAATTTTTTTAATAAAACTCTCACTATTTTTTGAAAAATAGATTATCGTTAAATCAGGTAAATATTTGTATAATTTTACATATCCAAATAACACTTTTTTTATTTTAACTCACTCAAATCCAGTCAAATTCGTTCATTTGACATCCGTAAATATAGTATCAAGCATTTGATGCACCAATCTATTGTCTTCTCCTTTTAATTTTGGCTTTCAGTCCACTCCAAAAGACGCTTTGAATCAAATGCATGTTCATTTAGCATTACACACACCACCAAAGGATGTGGTACAGTGGATGAACATGCTCCTTTTTTTAATTAAAGATTCGGATTTGAGTCGTGAGTATGAAATTTTTTTGGTAAGGAATGTTTTCCCGAATGAGCCCTACGCTGCGCGAATTCAAATTTGATCATGCTCTAATACGGATATCGGAGAAACCAACCAAAAAAAAAAAACGCATCGCAACACAAATCTTCATTCATGGGATATTATTTGAATGCTTTGACAAAAAGTATACTCCAAAGTCCAAACGCTTAATGACTAAATTCATTGGTCTATCAGTGTAGTGAAGTACTTGACAATTGACATTTGAAAATGACCCCAAATTTTGGTTACTAATGCACGACCGTCTTTAATTTTGCACCACGTGATTTGGGAACTAGTCATTTCCTTGTCACCATGCTATCGAGAATTTACTTCTTCTTTTTTTTTTTTTTTCCAAAATGCTCATGTCCATATTTGTTTGACTAACAAGTCATTAGTGATGTTTGGTACGTAGATAAAATTAATCCAAGACTATAATTTTGAAACTAATTTATGTCATCTCTTGAGACTAATTTATCTTATCTAGAAGACGGAATAAAATAATTCCAGGGTTAATGGGATAAGATGAGATATCTCATCTTTAAGTTTGGGATGCACTTTATATTTTGTTTAGCATAAGGTATAAATTTATCCCAAACATGATATAAAATTAATCCCACAATTAGTATTGAAATATCCCAGCTAATACCGTGTAGCAAATAACCCATAAGGGGACAGACTTCAACTAAACTAGACCTTTCAAAAGTTGTACTTTCTTCAACTTCGATTTTTGAAACATCGTTAGCCAATCTTACTGGTTTAACACGTTGTACTCATATATTACAACGCTTATAATTTGCTCTTATGAGACCAGGTTACCCACTGATATTTGGCACAAATATCATGTTTTGTGTCGTATTACAACTTCTTCTTATGACTTTTATCGCTTAATTCATGAAGTAACCGTCGTATGTGAACTTATGTCGTTATATTTTATGTGTATAGGTACGATGACGACAAACGATGGAAAATGTGCTTGAAATGATTGGAAGTCGTAGCAGATGACGATTGGCTGAGGTGACGATTCGATCACCACAAAGGATGAACTAGAGGAAGAGTAATCACCTACAGAACCTCGCTTTCCCTCCGCATCGCGGAAGGATCGCGAGAAGCTCCAGAAAGTCAGGCCAATGTTCCGCATCGCGTGAAGATAGCGGAACAACCAAACTCAACCATCAGAGTGCGCGATTGGCCCGCATCGCGTGAAGAAGGCGAGCAGCTGCAGAACATTGCGCGATCCTTCCGCGATGCGGAAGGAAAGCGGGACTCTGCGGACATTTTCCCGATTAGACTAGGATTTGGATTCCTTATTTATTATTTTTTACCCTAGCCTATATATACACGGTTATATAGCTGAGAACGATATTCTGGGATTGGAGAAGGATTTGTAAGCCACCGTTCTCCTTTTTCTCTCTCTAGGTTATTTTCTTTTTCATCTTTTTTCAACCCTAGTTTATTCATGGCTTCTTTTGTCTATGATCGAATCATGAGTAGCTAAATCTCCTAGTTCTAGGGTTGTGGCGAAAGACTTGAAAGTTGATGTGATGACAATTATTATCTATTGATTTTCCATATTGTGGGTTGCTTATTTATTCTTGATTTCAATTGTTTGATTATCTGGCCAATAGTTAGACACTATCTGTGGTGCGTGGGTTGAACTTGAGAAAGGGAATTTACGTACGTAATAAGAATAAATAGAGTTTGTTCGATTTAATCGTTTAGCTAATGAGAATAGAGATATACCCTTTAGCCCTACTTAGTGAATACGGTAAAATAAATGCGTTCTTGTTACATCTGATGACCATAGAGATATAGGCATTAAGGTAACATCTACAGGCTTGTGAGTAGTTCGAGAGAATATCATAAAGCATAATTGACCTGTTAACTAGTAACCCAGGAAAGAAAATAGGTGGAATTGTCTGAAGATCAACTGGATTGTCGAAAGCCATAACCCTAGATCTTTCTCTCATCTGATAATTCTTACAATCTCTGTCAACATAGTCCCAGTCCAAAAAAAAAAACCCCCATCATAAATTGTTTACTTTTCAAGTTTTAGTTTAGTACAACAAACAATCTTGATTTTCACTTTCTTGAATAGTTTCATTCGAATTTGAATTAGTTTGACAGTAGAATCTAAGTCTCTGTGGGATCGATATCTGGACTTAACAGTCTATATTACTTGTACGACCACGTATACTTGCGTGTGCGTTTGGGAGCAACAAGTTTTTGAGATATCTAGAAGGTAATAATATCTAGATAGATACAAGTTTATCTTATCTAGAAGATGGAATAAAATAATTCCAGGGTTAATGGGATAAGATGAGATATCTCATCTTTAAGTTTGGGATGCACTTTATATTTTGTTTAGCATAAGGTATAAATTTATCCCAAACATGATATAAAATTAATCCCACAATTAGTATTGAAATATCCCAGCTAATACCGTGTAGCAAATAACCCATAAGGGGACAGACTTCAACTAAACTAGACCTTTCAAAAGTTGTACTTTCTTCAACTTCGATTTTTGAAACATCGTTAGCCAATCTTACTGGTTTAACACGTTGTACTCATATATTACAACGCTTATAATTTGCTCTTATGATACCAGGTTACCCACCTTGGGGGGGGGGGGGGGGGACACGTACCCGTAATTTCGAAAAAAACCCTATATACATATATTTATATATCTTGAAAATTTATCATATATTTTAAAAGAATCACTCAATCATAATTGCTAAAGTAGTTCAGTTGGTAGGAGTGCCCCTAAGTTGATGCTCATCGGTCGCGACCCGAGTTTGAATCTCAGCTCCTACAATTATTATTATTTTAAATTTGTGCAGTAAACTTGCGTTTAATGCAGATTTTAATTTTTTAAAATTGTTTAGTCCTCCTCCCATTTTACTTTTTGGCTTAAATCCCTCCCCCAAAAAGTCCCAAATTTCAAAAGATCTTTTCCACTTCCTACTCATTTTTTCCCAACGTAATAAGCAAAAAAGAGACTCATTTGGCCCTCTCCATTCTCAAACCCTTCTTTCATTCTTCCATTATCAAGTTTCTCACAAATCACTAAGTTAAGAGCGTCACCCATAGTCGAATCTATTGTCGATATTCATTAATTTCTCCGGCAATCGAATTCGAGCCAACAATCGGACTTCTCTTACGGTAAAGCTTTCCCTTATTTTTTAGTGATTGATATAGATTACTTATTATATAACTATATAAAAATATTTAATTACTAGGGATTGCGGAATACATAATTTTATAGATTTCATTTAATTAAAAAATTTATTATCTCATACTAGGCCCTAAAATCTTATCATATTCTTAAATTTGAGATTTTGTACAATCAACTTAAGGTCTTGAAAAGTCATGGATTTGGGAGAATTTTATTGGTTATTTATCCTCTTTTTAATAATATAATGATAATAATGAGCCTAAGATGAATTACGTAGTACTATTAGTGATTTTTTGTTAAATAATTGTTTAGTTTGTTACTTTGAGAAGGAAGTATTTGCACTGTAAGCAATGATGCTATTATTGACCATTTTCAAAAAATGAAAAGCGTCGAGTTCAAGTATAAGTTGATGATGTACTTTTGTTATATTAGTATCAAATTAATCATATTTAATAATATTGAAGTTTGTACTTTGCTATTGTAATTAATAATTTTTTTAACAGTCACACGCCTAACTTTGTCGCTAGTAATTGGTGCACTAAAGATAATGGTGCTCCCGTTGCACTCAAATCCTGAGTCTGCCTCGTGTGAGACTATGCGCAAATAGAATTGAAAATATGCATGTATTCCAAGTCGCCCACAAAATTCCAGCAACTCCCTACCACCCACACAATGCAAAAATCACTATGAACTCACATTACACCACCAAGCTTGTTTTGGTTTCAATAAAATCTGCTAGTTCGATCAAAAATTTTTTGCAAATATCACCTCTTGGATTCTTTTCATTCGCTTATACTCTCATCTCTAAATATTTATGCTGCTACATTCATTTGGCCGAGCAAAGTCTTCCGTTATCTTCTATGTATGGTTGACTCTTCTTGATATTGACGGATCAAATGAACTCACATTACACCACCAAGCAAGGAACAAAACCACAACAATTGCAATGATTTTATTTTCTTTTTAAAGATAATAAAATACACTTTATTCGTCCTGAAAAAAAAAAAAAAATGGGTGAAATGGGCAAATAGCCACTTTTTACACCGCTGATAAAAAAGTTCCATTTTCTGATCAAATCTAGTAATAAACCATTTTCTGATCAAAACTAGTAACAAACATTTCACCACTTTGAAATAGTTGGACAAAAATACTCCTAAACTAGACAAGGAAAATCTAGGCTTCTTCTTCTTAACTATGTTTTTTTTTTTCCACATAGCCATCCAAAATTAACAAATGCTTTCCATTTTTATTCAAAAACCAAACACATTGCAAAAATATATGAGAGGGGGAAAGATTGACCTTGGGTTGAACTGATACACAGAAAATTCGAGAAACTTTTCCCGGAGTTGGAAATGATACATTTCGAACTCTAGAAAGATTTCTTGAGTTTGAACTGCACATGAAATTTTTCCTTGAACTCCAGGAATTTGTTTTTGGTTTCACTTTCACACATAAGACTTTCGAAGATCCAATACACTTTGTTGGAATTCACGTTAGCAATTATCAATTTTCAATTATATATGTTCGTAGGGGCGAATTTAAGTGTAAAAAAAAGGTCACGTGAACCCATGATCACCCGATTAAACTCGGTATATTATGTGTATAATAATTCTTAAAATATACTCTAGTATTACCTTTTGGACCCATGCTATAAAAGGCTTGGTGGTGCACTTGGTTGAATGTTAAGTTATTTACCTAAAAGTTCAAGGACCAATTCCAGTTAATGCATTTTTTTCTCTTTTTTTTTAGTAGTGCACCCATCTAAATCCTAAATTCGCCTCTGTATGTTCGTTCTTATTGCACCAAGCATGCTTATTAATAGTTCCTTCGTTTAGACAATCGTTACAAAAGTAATGAAATCCTGCATGTCAATTGGAATTGCACTTGGACAAGTAAATCAAAATTAAATGGTTTGGTGATGTAGAGTAAATTGAGCAAAACACATAAGTTTGGCGTAAATCAAGGAAAGAGTTCTGTAATTCGTGATTCTACAACTGAGAATTCAAGTAACGAGATCTTAAGTTTGTAATTCTACAAAATGATAACTTAAAGATTCTGACATGGAATTTGTTGTTCTATAACCAAGAACGCAGTGAAAGAGTCTTGAGAAGTTTGTGTTTGGACATGAATTCTAAATCCATCTGCTTCTATTTGGTTCTGCTATTTCTCTTAAATATACTTATATTGTATGCATTTAGACTTTATTTGGTTAAAGTTAAAAGAAAAAAGATTAAGTGAGAAGTTTGTGTTTGGACATGAATTTCAATTGGAAAAAAAAAGATTGAAATTAATATTTCAAATATTAAAGAACGGTATTTCCAAATACGGATAGCCAAACTTCAACGAGCAAATAATACTCCAGTATTGGCAAGTGAAGCTGTTGCCAAACATGTGGATTCCTGAAACAAAAATATCAATGAATATTGATTTTATCAGGAATTATCTAACATATATAACAGACTATGCCTCAGCCTTTAACAAGGCAGTACTCGGAATTGGCTAGCAAAATCGCACAGAAGCCTTTTGATTCGGCTACCAACAAAAGAATGCTATTGTCAAATGTCTGATGCTCCAAAATTAGGCTTTTCCGGTTGGAAAATCTGCAACATGGTAGCAAGTAATCCTTACAAATGTTAGATCTTCCAATTACCTTCTATGCGACACACATCGATTTGAAAAATAAGCATCAGCTCTTCGCAGCAGTGGCTTTTCCCTATTCTGCAAAGCTATGTACTTCTGACTCTTCAAAAAACTTGACTATCCTGAAATAATATATGCTACTGATCTCGTTTGTTGGCGTCATTGGAGGAACCTTCCATTTTTATATGCTTTTGATCAGGCAATACTGTTTTTGTTTGAGTTTTCCCTTCACTAGAGGGAGTTGTTGTCTTTTCCTGAGTGTTAGGAGTCCCTGGCTTGGCTGTTGCAGGTTCTTTCTTGACAGCATTGCCAATTGGTCTGTCCGCAACATCACCTGATTGTTTTTTGGACTCGACCACAATTTCTTTTATGGTCTCCTCCACCTTATCTAGTCTTGCTTTCAACTCGGAAAGTTGTGGATCAGTCGCTTCTTGTTTTTCCTCCTCAGCCATCAATTCCAGCTCTTTTGCTTTTGCATCTTCTTCAGCTTTCTTTTTCAATTCAGCTTCCTGATTGGAATATTTTGAACAAGATAGTCAATGACTACAAGTATTAGCAAAAGCAACAAAGGGTAAAGAATGGCAAAGCTCTGATATTTAAAGTCAAGAACATTTGGATGTTGTAGGAGAATTCTCTCTACTTGCCTCGATCACCAAATAAGACATGTAGCTAAGGGAAAAAGATAAGTATTGGATAAAAAATATAAGCAATAGTCCCAGAGATAGCGCAAGAGACCAGATTTAAGTAGATAAAAGAAAGTATATGAAGTACAATGAACACGACTCAACCATACAATTTTGCAAGAAACAGTCGCGTGCTTTTTGCTAACAAGCACAACTATTCCAGACTTACTTTTTAATAAAAAGACTTCACTAGATAAATGCCAAATTATTTCAAAACATTTCCAATATGACTGTAACTATATTCTCATTCCTCTGACATTCTTACCCATTTACATAAAAGTAATTATTCCTTGCACCAAAGTTATAAGTGATACAAAAGCGATCTATTCATACTCCTCTAACATGCTCTATGTTATAGAACATTCTCTTTTTTGTTTTTAATAAAAACGGTGTCAGGGCAAGCTTTCGTGCAATACCTGCCACCTCTCACCAGCAAAAGTACAGGGTAACTCTGTCTACCAAGGTTAGGCAGATGGGAAGACATAACCCTATTGTTTTTTAGTCTTTGCTGGATGCCAAGGTTTGCATCCACTTCATTGACCTCTAGGCCACACCCTTGGCTGAAAATGTTCCAGAACATTCTTCTATTCTTCTTTCCCAAAAGCATTCTTCTATTCCTCTTTTCCAAATGGTCCAAAATTGGCACAATGGTGTCGCTTCCAGGGCTGTTTTCCCTTTCCTGACTCTCTGCACTTTCCACTCGCAACTGTTTCCACCCACGGTTCTTAGCAGCACCCCACAAGGTCAGATACCTAGCAAAGGAAATCTCATGACTTGTAGTAATTCTGGAATGCAACAAAACATAGTCTATATTTTGCACACACTCCTCCCACACACAATGCCAACTCATCAGGATCCTTCTCTCCTCCTTAAATTATTAGATGTTAAGATTATATTTCACGCTGCACAACATGTGAAGAAAGCAATCTTCTTTGGCACCATTATATTCCATATTGTCTTCCACACCTCACTCTACCCACTTAAGATTATCCCATGTGGTATGATTTTACAGCGAATACCCTTGGGTCTGACCCCCTGCATACCATCCTATCCTCTCTCTTTTCGTCTATTTTTTTACTGCAAGTTGGTCGAACTTCTAGATTTCCATTCACTAACAACCCTGGAAAGCTTATCGAAAAACATATATTTACATTACCTTATCAGGAAAAAAATCCTGGATAGCTTTCTAGAATCTTATGTTCACCTCAACAATATTCCACTTATCTTCATGTTCATGGAAAATATTCAGCTGAATTTGCATACTTTTGGTTTTTGGTTTGGCTTTGGGATAAATTATTCTGGTATTATTAGTTATTTATTTTTGGGGAAAATCATCAGTAGATCCCTAAAACATTTTTGAAGATTTCTATTAGCGGAATAAAGAGATAAAAACAATTAAACGTCTTATTTACTATACTAAACATATTTTTAAATTACAAGATTGTTGAAAAATGAAACAATTTTGGGCCAGAAAAGAAGAGATGGATCATGAGTGCAAATCTGGATAGCATAGAAGTGCTAAGAGGTCACTTTACACACTAGGCCAAGCATAGGGCCCACTTTTGTGGTTCTGGACCACCATTTGGATTGTCCTTTCTTTCCCTTATTGGTGTTGTTTTCCCATTGGTAGCATTACTTCAAATTTTTGCTATAATTCATTTATGAGTACCTACCAAAGTGAAAGGCAAGTTATATAGAACAGTAGCAAGACCGCCAGTGTTTATATGAAGAGAATATTGGGCCTCCATGGTTAACACATCCACAAAATGAGTGTCACATAGATGAGGATGAAAACATACATGACTTTTCATAAGATAAGACAAGATTAGAAATGATCATGCTACAAAAGGTGCAAGTGGCACGTATAGATGATAAAATGAGAGATCGCTAAATGGTTTGGTCATGTCTTATGTGAATTTCTAGATGCATCAATCCATAAGTATAAAACTATGATAGTTGAAGGTGTGAAAGGGGGGACAAGGTAAACCTAAAATTTGATCGAAAGACCTACAATCTCTTGGAATCTATGCAAACTTGGAAAGCTATCCATAATGGAAGAAAACGATCCATATAGGAGATACCAACTAGTGAGATGAAGGCTTAGTTTTGTTACTACGCTCACATTAGTAATATCTTCACGAAGTCTTTTTAATCTTGTTAGGGATTTATATGTCAATAGAAAAAGTAGGGAATTTCTAGGAGTAGAGAACCTAATATATTGAATATTGCAATGAGGGATCTAAATGAACAAAATGGACAGTGAGATTCATATAGTCGATCCAACTGGCTTCGGATCGAGGCGTAATTGTTGTTGGTGTTGTTTTCCAATTATTTCTTGGAAACAAGATCTCTTGTTTGTTTTTGGAAATAATGGAATTGCTTTTGTTCTTGGAAAGAAACGCCATCTCTTGTTTCGGAACCTACTAAGAAAGAGATACTGGAGAGCTAAACCACGAATAAACTGATGTAGTTCAACCAGACTAGAAGAATGTTGGTGAGATCAGCCCAAAACTTCTCTGAAAGAATTTACAGACAAAAAGAAATTTTGAGGATAAATGATCTTGAGGATGAAAAGCTTCACTATAAAGTTCTTGTATCCCATGATGGGAAATTAATAGACGGTTGCCATTCAATGCATAAAAAGTTAAATGTTTTTTCCATACATGTTGAAAAGTAACTCGATGAATTTCATCTAAAACTCACTCTTTCATACATGCTAAACACTCAGAGGCAGAACCCTGCAGCCTCTTTATAAATTCAAGCACAAGTATCCCATGAATACGATTATCTAAAGAAAGAATGTTGAAGTACCCCATGAATATGTAAGACCATGGAACATAAATTATAATTTGGATCATAAGAAGATATTCCGGAAAGAAAAATGGCATCAATAAATGAAATCTAAAACTAGTTAATAGCCAAATATTATAAGATGACCCAAAAATAAAAACAAAGAAGGAGAAGTTCCATTACCGCCTCCATTCTTCTAATTTCATAGCGAGCATACTGAGCCACCAAATAAACAGCTGTACAAGAAATATTGTTTTAGACAGGCGCAGGAAGGTACTTCAAATATGAAATAGCATGGGATAAAAAAGGAAGTAGAGGTACCCAGTGAAGGCAAGCAAGCAAAGAAGAACTGTACCAGATGAAAATCAAGCCTGATCATGGAAAGAAAATATGTCAATCAACTGAAATAAGGAGGGAAGTACAACCCCAGAGAAGGAACAGTAAAGTTAAAAAGAATAGACAGACATATCTGTATCCAGAGCTTGAGAGGAATTTTCCATGAAAAATTCACAATATTCATGATGATGCAGCTTAAAGGTTGACGAGAGGAGACATGTTAATTTTGAGGGCATCAAAGAATAGGTGAAGTGTGTTATGTTTTTTATCGTGTTTGTGTAAGAGGACATAAAGAAAGCGAACTTATACATTCCAAATCTTTTTTGGTGACATTATACCTCAAGACTACGTCATTATCTGGATCCCAGCAATAATGAAAACAAACAAAAAATTATTTTAACAAAAACTTAATGAAATGGGATGCGGGTTACAAAATGTCAAGGGAATGTATCCCCTCCATCCTTGTTTCTCTAGGGCACTAGGCATAAGCATGTTGAAATTTGGTCACAAATTCACAGTATATAAGTAGGGTCAAACTGAACGGAAGTATCGTATAGGCATTCTTTGGCACATTTATCAGAAACATGTAACAAGGGAAGACACCGCCACAGTAGTTAAGCTTTTTAATGAAGAATGTATGCGTACAACAACAACATACCCAGTGTAATCCCACAAGTGGGGTCTGGGGAGGGTAGAGTGTACGCAGACCTTACCCCTACGTTGGGAGGTAGGAAGGCTGTTCCCGAAAGAATTAGAATGTATGTGTAACTACCCTAATTCTATGTGAAGCCTAAATAGAGATAAAATGGATTACATGCCCCTGCAGCATACTGACCCCCTATGAGAGGGTGGATAAAGTTAGATGACGTTCTTGTATCAATATCCAGTTTCAACACCATTCAATTTTGAAACCATTCGTCTTATGTCAGTGTGCCACAACAACATAACTATGCAACAATTTACTTAATTCAATATCAGGAGCAAAAGTGAACTTAAAGCATGTCAATAGACAAAACAGGAATATAACGTGAAACAAATATGCATTCAGGTAAAATGAAAAGACAAGCAACAAAACTGTTCGATAAAATGCCAATGAGAAACCTTTCTACGAGTAAAGTACCCGAATTTCTTCTTCTTTGCCGGTTCCGTGAAAAGCATCTTAGTAGCAGTCATGAAGTCAAGGTTTTCCAACTGTTTATAGGCATCGTGTCGACTTACAGCAACAGAGTTTTCAACTTCGTTGGTTGTACTATTACTACGGACCTTGCCGCTGTTGTTGTTGGAGATGGGGATTGACTTGTTGTTGCCGCAAAGTGTTCTTCTGTGGAAGAGCGTAGATCGCCTTGAAAGACGGACCAAAATGCTTCTAGCGCTAAACATCACATTTCACCCACCAAAAGCAGGCGGACTGATGTTCTTTTGAAACTAAACCGGACTGCTTATTGTTATTCGGATTCGATAGGGTCCGATCTCCAGTTCCACTGGATGACGTCATTCTAAATCCCTCAACTTTTTCGCCTTTTTTTTTTTTCACCCCATTTAGGAGTATTTATAGTGTTTCCACACTTCCCCTCCAGTGTGACTCGAACCCAGGACCTACCGGTCGTGGGTGGAGGTGCTTAACCACTGAGTCATCCCTTACCACCTCTGTTTTTTTTTCTTTTTTACAATTATTTACTCTCTCACTCCCAATTCAAGTGTCTTAATTTGATTAAGCACGGAGTTTGAGAAATAAAGAGATACTAAAATATCATTTGAATTTTGTGGCTATAAACTTGTCTTATAGGATTCTTGAATTGTCAATTTACTAAATATAGAAAGAGACATTCTTTTTTAGACAGACCGAAAAGGATAGTAATGTTACACCCTGGATTTTCGCACGTTAAAGTAGCATCATGAGTTAGTTGACACAAGTTTAAAAGAAATTATCTTGAGATTAAAAGAGATTGAGCTTATTAATATAAATGGTTATAAGAGTCTATAAATAATATTAGTAAGTGGCGGAAGGTTTGGAGGGTGAATGAATCAAAAAAGGATGAGTTTCGTCAAATGTCGGCAAGTTGGGAATATGATAACTTGTACTTTTGGGTGAGACCATGAGTGCTTCACATGCTAGGCAAGTAATTATATGAAGTATTTGAATCGTATAACGGTCTCTTGTTAAGTTTGGAAGTCAAACGAGTTGTAATACGAAAGTCGACAAAGGGCGTCGCAAGTTAAGTTTGTAAATTTTACTGAAATCTGGGTCAGATGTCTCGGAGCTTTTCTCTCAATCTACTTGGAGTTACCAAGTGATCCACCCACCAAATCGAAGGCCTTCGAGTTTACTTTCAAGCGCATTTTACCGTTCATCGAGACGACGTCCGAGTAGAGAGATATTCGCATTTCCGTCCAAGATTGTAAACTGTCACGGGACAACAAAAGCCAAAGTCGGTGGCTGCCTAGCTCAACATTTATAAAAAAAAAAGCCCCAAATCATTTTTAACCTCATTTCTCTCAAGACCAAACCCTAAGAGACCTCCCAACCCCTCTCAAACATTCCTCCATTATCCATGAACATATCAAGGAGCTAATCAATCCATCTTAACACAACAACGACTGTGGCAATCACGAAACCTTCATTTCTTCATAAATTCGCTTTTCGGAAGAAAACGTCATCTTGAAGCAACTTCTATTTTGGATTGATTTTGGGGATCTAAGGTATGTTTTATCCTTTTAATCATCTCCTTATGATTCTTCAAGTATTTAATCTAAGAAATTTGGAGGAAATCCCATATATATGAACCGTATGAACTATTATGGATGAACTTGATTGGTTGAGCTGATTTATGTGGTTTGAATGTATTTTCTTGGAGCTATGAAGTTATGGATGGACTGATAAGGAAGTATAGGAGTAAAGTAGAAGAAAAACGGTAGTCTTGAATGAAGAAATTAAACTAGAAATGACCCTATGAACTTACGCCCGCAAGTTGTTCCATGAAATGCCTCAATGAGTATTTCCATAAGCTATGAACTTGGAATTGATCCCAAATTGGTCGTATGATGTAGGTTATCGTTCGTAAGGTATTCGAGGACCCGTGGAACGTGGAAAACTTCGTCATTAAGGTATGTAGGGCTTTTCTCTTCTTTTCTTGGCATGACTAGAATTCAAATGCATTTTTGTTTAAACATTATCCCGTTGACTTGTGTCGATCATATCCAAGAATGAATGAGCTAATCTCTACTTCCTACATGACTTGTATAAAAGAACTCTCCATGCCTCCATATTCCGTTTGGGTATCATTTTCGTCAAACATGTATCGAGGGTGTTCCAAAATGATTAACCTTACTTCTTCTAATGAATAGTTAACATTGAAACATTTTCTCACATTTCTTATCCTTCTTGTTTACCGAGAGAAGTATAATGTTAATTGTGGTTGTTTTTCCGTTAAATTTGAGTTGATTTCACTATGTTATTCTTCGTATTGAGGTTGAGCTAATGGTATTTTATTCAGGTGAGCCGATCTTTATCACTTACATAATCATTATTGAAATATATCTCTTATTCTCCACATGTTGTTTCTTGAATTGAAAAAATAAAAAACGTAGCGACAATAACGATAGTCGAAGGGTAACGACGATAGGTCACTCAGACTCTTCTTATGATATCTCTTCAGAGGTTAGTCTTGCATTGCACTTATATATATATATATATATATATATATCGTTATAGTCGGCCGGGTACGACATCTATTGTGCACACCACCATCGTGGGCAGGTTATGATGATGTTCCGGACGCGGGATGATATGATATATGGATCGGGCTGCACGTTCCGCAGCACTAACATTTATGGAATATATATGTATGAAAGATGTTTCTTTTAAAAGCTAATCATACATGATATCTGCTTTAAGAGGCAATCAGATGTACAGGTTACTTCTCTTATCTTATGTTCCTTCCATACTTTTATTATGTTGTTATTCATGCCTTACATACTCAGTACATTATTCGTACTGACATCCTTTTTGTTTGGGGACGCTGTGATCATGCCCACAAGTACAGGTAGACAGATTGGTGTACCTTTCTCAGCAGGGTACCAGAGTTCAGCAGAGATGTTCGCACCCCATTCTCCGGAGTTGCTGGTCAGAGTCATCAAATAAGATGCATGCATGTGTGTATATATATATATATATATATATATATATATATATAGATGGGGTTGGGTATGGTGGAGCCCTATCCCGACCAGTTGTTGCATTTTAGTACTCTTACAGGCTTACAGATTATCATTCAGTGTTGATGTGTTTTGTTGTCCTTGTCGGCCTCAATTATGCATATATATGTTATCAGGCCTTGTCAGCTTATGATTTATATTACAGAGTTTAGATATCACAGTTAGTTCGCTTGGCCCTTCGGGTGCCGGGTGCTGGCGACACCCCCCCCCCCCCCCCAAAGTTGGGGTGTGACAAGTAAAACACTTAAATTGGGACGGAGGGAGTACACGAATTCCCACATAACATATTACCATGTGTGTTATTTGGTATAGCCAATTAAAAGCTACATTAATTATGTGGTGATCAATTCTTTTTATAGGACCAATCAAATCTATATAACAATAATAACAACATATCCAGTGTAATCTCACAAGTTGGGTCTGAAGAGCATAGAGTGTACGCACGTCTTACCCCTACCTTGGCAGGTGTAGGTACAGATACTGTTTTCGATAGATCTATACAATAATAATATATTCAGTATTATTCTAGTGAGGTTTGGAAAATGTAGAATATACACCAAGCTTGTCCCTACCTTTATAGGGTAGACAAATCAAATTCTATACGAGCGTTGAAATTAATTATTTCAATATTATCGATCAAACGATCCTGTCAAAACTAAAAAAAACTCCATGCAGAACGACAATTTGGAATTTTAGTAGGTGTTTGGCCAAAGAAACCAAAAACAATTTCACTTTTTTTTTTAATAATTTTTGAAGTTGGAGTTTTGGCCATATTTTTTGCAAATAATATTTGGTTGTTGAAATGTACTATTTCTAAAAAACATGAAATATGATTTGTACCCCCAATTTCTAAAAACTAACAAAATCACCCAAAGCAATTAATAAACATAACCAGTGCGAGAAATATAGCAACTATACTCGAGATCAGCTTATGGAGTGTCAAGACTGATGGTTTTTTCCATCAAAAGGGTGTAACTAGAAAGCTTACTTGTGTACACAGAAAATATAACATCTCTAAATATGGCTTTGTTGCAAAATTCCCACATGCTTCTTTTCTTTTGAAGGCTTTTTAGCACATAATGTTCAGTGTTTGTTGGAGTGGAGAGCAACTGAGCAATATAAGTTGCCTCTGACCAGTGAAAAAAGTTGTATGAACTTTTAGGGTAAAAATTGAGCACCATAAAAACTTTTGGGATAAAAATTGAAAACAGAAAAACAAAAGTAAAGGTCCAAAATAGAAAATGGAAAAAGTGAAAAACAAATTTTGATTATTTTCCAAATTCAGAGTTTTTATGGCCAAACACCACAAAGTGAAAAAAGTGAAAAAAAAAAAAAATCCAGAAAAGAGTGAATAATTTTCATGGCCAAACGGATCCTATAGATTTTTGAAAGTAAAAGTTAGAGAAGAAAATATGGAAAAGGACACTGTGTCCAATGGCCTAAAGTAATGCCACATTTGGCCAATGTTTGGGCCTAATACCCTCAGGAGTCCGGTCGGCCCAAAATAATACCAAGGCTGGCCGGCCCAACAGCCCAGGCGCTTAAAAAAAAAGACTTTTTGTTGCGACATAACTAAAGGGTTGCTACAACATATATACATATTATATACCACAATGATACGGTTTCTATAATACATTTTTTATACGTATGGTACACTTTCTATACAAGACTGATACAGTTTATATGCACATGCTGGAATTATATATACACTTTTTATACAAAAATGATACATATTATATACGAAAATGATACAATTTTCTATTCTATACAGGGCAGTTGCACTGTGTTGATACACATTATATACACAAATGATACATATTATATACACAAATGATACATAACTTAGTAATTCATATTTTATACAGTTTCTATACATTACAGATAGGTACTGATACATATTTTATACACAAATGACACATATTATATATAAAAATCGCCTCAAATATTTTTGTGTTTGGGTTTTTAGTTGAAAATTGTCTTATTTAAGTTTTGGCTAATGAATGAGATTAGTTTAGTGGGTAAAATTTGGGTTTAGAAGAACTTTGGCCACCGGGTGGAATTAGTTTCAGCCCACCGGCCAATTATGTCCTTTACCCAAGAAAATAGGATCGTTACACAAGACATATTTGGGCCATGTGACATAGTACCCAATGGATCCAATAGAGATGGACCGAGTCCATAGCTCATGAGATGCTGATATGATTCCTCTGTGTTAAGAGGTCGAACTAAATTTCTTGTCAAAAATCACAGGTATATTGCGTTAACCTATTTACATGGGGATCATGATAGATTGAATCAGTAACATTATATAGAGCCCGTTTGGATTGGCTTACAGCTTAAAGCTGTTTGCAGCTTATAAGCTGAAAAAAATAAGTTGGGGTAGTCCAACTTATTTTTTTTGGCTTATAAGCTGTTTTCAGCTTATAAGCTGCTTTAGATAAACTAAGTCAAATGGGTCCAATTATTTTTTTGAGCTTATTTTAAGCATAAAATGACTTTAAGCTGGCCAGCCAAACACTCAAAAAGCTGAAAACAGCTTATAAGCCAACTTATAAGCCAATCCAAACGGGCTCATAATAATTATTTTATCTTAACATTTATATTTTAAACCTATATTTTTCTTCGCTATATACTACTCCCTCCATTCACTTTTACTTATCCAATATTCTAAAAATACATTTTCACTTTTACTTGTCACTTTTAACATATCAAAGATAATTTTTTTTTCCGTTTTACCCATAGTATTAATTACTCATTCAAATCATTTTTCAAGTCCGTTAAAGCTATACTTCAATTAATATGGTAACATGGTAAAATATGCACTTCATTTATTATTGCTTAACAGGTGTGCAAAGTCCACAATGGACAAATAAAATAAAAGTGAACTAAGGGAGTAAACATCAACTGTTCGCTTGACCTCTTTGAAAGAAAAAAAAAACTAAGATATTCAATTATTAAATAAAGTAAGAAAGACAGTTGAGCTGATTAGGATAAAAAGGTAAAAGCACATGAAGAAAATCTTTATTTGTTTTTCGCTGTATATCTTCATTATCAGATTTTTCTGGTTGGGGAAACTACAACTGGAATCGATGATCTACCTAGAGCCCATTGGTACAAAAAGGATGATCTACATTAAAGAGCCATAAATAAATAAACAACCCAAAATTAGCACAAGTTTGGTTTCTGTATTACAAGGGAGAATGAGAGAAATACAACGCATATCCACAACAAATTGAATCCCATTTTTTCCCCACAATTCCCGTTAAAATTAAGTATTTAACTATCAAAGTTTGATAAATATTTGACAAAGATAAAATATCCCCACTTTTACAAACTCCCGTTTTGACATGCACCTTTTTTTCCGTTTTTAAATAGCGTTTGGTTATGCATTGGACTATTTTTAAAAGAAAATTTAAAGATAAATTTTAAGTTTGAAAAAGTGATTTTGACCAGCTCTTAAAAGATCAAAACAATTCAAAAATTTATTTAAGAGATTATTTTAGATATATTCTCAAATATAAAAGACCATTGTTGGTCATTTATAGATTAAATAATATAGTAACTTATTGTAGCACATTTTCCATATTAGTAATCTCACTTTTGTTTGAATAACACATTTTTCATATTTGACTAATTATTTTTCATATTAGTAATCTCACTTTTTTTAGAAAGTTATATAGTTATTACTCAGGTGACATGATACCGTAAAAATTCTTTTAAATTATCACTCTCAAGTTTAATATAAATAGACGAATAAAAGACTACTTTAAAAAAATTAAGGGTCGTTTGGTAGCCGGTTAAAAGTAAGTTTCATGTATTAAAAATCTATATAAGTAATACTGTGTTTGGTAGCTAGTTATGAAGTGAGTTATTCATGTATAAAGTTAGTACAGAGTTTGGTTTGCAATTTATAAACCCGCATAACTAATACATGTATAAGTTGTGAGGAATCTATGTATTATTTTATGCAGGACAAAAGGTGAAATAACTAATATATGAACAACTAAACCTTAGGGCTCGTTTGGTATGATGGATAAATAAAAATAGTCATGGGATAAAATTTAGTGCCGCCTTATCCCACATTTGGTTGGAACAAAAATTTGGAATAACTTATCCCGAGATTATAGTGTTTTTTTATCCCACCTTGAGGGTGGAATAACTAATCCCGGGAGAGGTTGTTTCCAACCAAACGAGCCCTTACATAACTATAATAGATGAATAAAATAATACATAAATTTCCTTATAACTAATCCATATATTACTAATACCTGCATAACTCTAACCAACTACCAAACGGCCCTCAGGGCGAGTAAGATTTCTTTAAACCAGAGTGATTTGGAGATAAAGCGTCCATAATCATTCCATAACAGGAATATTAGATTAGTGACAACGAGAGAGCCCCATCCCAAATATTATAAGGAACACACTTCATCACTTCCACTGGATATCATAATGAGTGTACGTTACTTTCTCCCAGAAAAATAGAATTTTTCAAATTTTAAATAACAAAACTGCATCACCCATTCACCCTACCAGCTCAGATTCCTAACTTTTCCAACCTTTCTTTTATTAAACTTTCCCCAAATTCCCTCTCAATTTTATAAAAAGCCTCTTTTTTTCTCTCCTTTCTACATTTCATGTACTATAAAATAATCCACTCTCCTAAAAAATTAGACGGCGCTAATATATCTGAATTTTGTTATTAACCCAAGAAAAGAAAAACCCATAATTCTCCTTTTTTAAAAACCTACTAAGATACCTGAATTTTGTTATTAAAGATTCAGTTTTCTGTTCTATAATGTGGGTGCTTATTATTTTTTAGCTATGGTAACAGACTAAAAGGGTGTTTAAATTTTTTTGGGGTTTTGTATAAAGATGTTGTGCAGAAAGAATTCAGTTAGTTGTGGCCGTGGATCAGTACCAGTGCATCTAAACGTGTACGATCTTACTTCCATTAATGGTTATGCTTATTGGCTTGGTCTTGGTGTTTACCATTCTGGTGTTCAAGGTTAGTAATTAATATTTCTTGTTAGACATTACATTTGTTGAATTATACTTAGTTTTTCAGATCTGGGCATATTTTGGTGGCTTAATTAATTGAAAAAGAAAAAAAGTTTATGATAAAAAACAGACCTGAATTATCACTTTTTTCGCGAATTTCACATCTCAACTTCTTGTTTCTACCTGAACTAATACCATTTACAGATGTGTGTTTTAATACAAAGATGGTGATAGTTTAGGTAGGAAAAAAGAACAGTTGATAGTTGGGGTTGGGGTGTGAAACTCGCGAAAAAGTGATAGTTCAGGCGTGTTTTTGATCATTAACTAATTAATTTGGGTTAAATTGTTGTTAGTTCATGGAGTAGAGTATGCATTTGGAGCTCATGAGTATCCAACAACGGGGATATTTGAAGGGGAACCGAAACAATGTGAAGGATTTACGTTTAGGAAGGCAATTTTGATTGGATGGACAGAGATAAGTCATGGAGAAGTGAGAAGAGTTATGGAAGAACTTGCTGATAAGTATAAGGGAAATGCTTACAATCTTATAACTAAGAATTGTAACCATTTCTGTAATGATGCTTGTCTTAAACTTACTGGCAATCCCATCCCCAGTTGGGTAAATCGACTTGCACGAATCGGTAAGCCTCTTAATTAATCAACTAATATGAATCATCTGAATCCACTTTGCTCTATTCATATTCAGGGAGTTCACTGCTAACTATGTTTATGATGGTTGTTAATTTACTGCAATCCTATTTATGGCTCTTAATATGTTAATATCCAAGTATTTCTTGTCACTTCCTGGAGTTCCAAATTTTTCTGTTTTTGTTGGATTTTTTGTTTTCTCATGATATTGTTGAATCAGCGAGTTTGTAATGTTCTCTTTTGCAACTCAATCAGGTTTTGACACTGAAAAATAGCTTAATAGGAAATTGTTATGATCATGAGTTTATGGGACCCAGATGTCCCCTGGTAGATACCAAGTCATAGAGTATAGTAAACGTCTTATTCACAATTGAAAAGCTTCTTCTGATTAAAGCATGTGCCTTCAGGAAATACTTATCCAAGAAGTTTACTTGATATGGCTTTTATGTGATTAAAGTACTGTGCTGATTCTTTTCATATTTGGTCGGTTTCTGTATTCTGCAAGCATGTCTATGAAAAATGTGTTTCATTTGAGAATTAATCGCGTCTCAAATCGTGCTGTAGGTTTATTTTGCAATTGCATTATTCCAGCGAGTTTCAACTCGACTAAAATTGGCCACCATCGTATTGAAGACAAACCATGTGAAGGGGAGAAGAAGAAACTTAGAAGTCGCTCTAATAGGCTGACTCCATCATCGAATTCATCGTCTCCACCTTCGTCGTCGTGTTCTCCTCCGCGTGTCACAACCACAAGCAACAGAAGCCGAAGCAAAAGCCCAGTGCCTTCATCTTCACCCTTGATATCCACTTCAATATAGATTTCTTCGTGAAGAAGGCCGTTCTACATGCTTTTGTTCTGTTTTACAATTGATTCTTTTGCACCTTACTTCATAAACACTACAGCTGTTCAGGAAGCCCCGAAAATTCTGTGCATGAATGATTTCTCACTTGGGTATAAATTTCTTTGCCTCAGGAGTCTCGTATTATAGATAGCTGCCAATTTTAGACTGAAGAAAACATAATATAAAAGGCTGCAACATTTCATTAACTTAATGAATTTGTTTGTTTATAATTCATCAGGTCTCAGAGCATATGCGCACCAAGATTCAACGTGAGTTTTTGAGGATTACTTATTAAACTATAAATAATTCAACAAACCCCTTGATCCTAGTGAATTTTTTGATCTTATAACTTAAAAGTTTCGAAGATTGGTGGCACACAGTTCAAAACTCGGAGAACAATAAATTCACCCTTGTTCCATTTTGCACTTAAATATCAGAGTTTTGTCTAGGGCAGAGTTCAAACCCGAACCCTTTCTTGTACGAACACATACACATACACATCACACACTGCACTCTTACCACTAGACAAAGGCTGGCTCCTAACCAAGCGACACTTCGAAATCAAAGGTCCTAAATTGGTTTAGAGGTCCAATCAAAAGGGCAGTCCAATAGATCAAGGAGACTCGGAATCTACTGTGCTTTTCCTTTCAGAGAAGAATATGCCTTTCTGCTGCTTTCCGCAATAGCAGGCCTCCTTTTTCTCTAGTTTTACCAAATCCATCCCGAATTTATCTACCAATCTTTATTCTTGCGCGCCCATTTTTAGTCTTAAAGTCCAATGTTTACCTGAAATCGGACCCACAATCTTACCGACCTATCATAGTTGGTACTTGTCATAACACTGTCTACTAATTCTCCAGCTAAACCTACCAAGGAATAGTTGGTACATTAGATTCGTAAGTTAAACCAAATTCCACACTTAGAATAAAAGGTAGAAAGAAAATCCTTCAAGGATAACCAATAACAGTAACTTAAAATCTATATCCACTTATCATTCCATATCTCAGCATACAAGTTTTGGGGGTGGGGAGAGGGGAAGGGGGAACAGAAGAGGAGTAAGAGAAAGAAGAAAATAACATTTCCAGAACAATGGTATGCACAGCTTGATGTGCGGCCTGAACCACTCCTGCACGGGAATGATATTTACATTATCAGCAAACCTGTCTCAAACAAATTTCAAGATTCATCCACTATTTGGAAACAGAAAACATACTTCGCATTAACAAATAATATTTGGGGCACAAGGTGACATGCCAAACAGCAGTGTTCTTAACCCTGCTTTGCTCTCATTGACTCGACAAAATTATCCAGGATCAGTGGCCAAGCAAGGTTCGAGTCATAATTGCTCAAGTCTGGAAAACTTATCTGTTGCACAAAAACATCAAGACATGAGATAAGGCTTTAATCTGAACATTCAGACATCAAAATCACCACAAGGCTTCTGATGCAACAACTGTCAGATAACAATCAGATTGCTCTTATAAGATGATGACACAAATAGGATAATCCAAAAATTAACAAAGTGAACTGAAGATTTACCTCATTAACAAACCTAAAAAACCCCATCCATTGATCCATGTTTATAACCTTGTAATCAGTCTGCGTCTGCATCAGTAACCAAGCACATAAGCATAATTTAGAAGGATTATTCTGGCTCTCCACTCATTTTTTTTTGCGTTTAAAATATGAAACAATGACTAAAAGCAGCATGACTTTTTTAGGACAGTCTCCTTTTACAGGGAGGTGAATAAGCATACACTATAAAAGGAGCTATGTATTGCAGCTGCGAGTTCTCAGTCAAACTAGTGATTTTCACCATAAAAGGAGCTCCTAAAGCATCCTAAAGGGATCCACAGCAAAAACTAACAATTATATTGTTCTTGTACTCTGCCGACCAAATGGACATTTTAAGTGGAAAAAAAACCGGAGTATAAAATAGAAGAGGAGCATAGGGTAACTCACCCTCAAATACTGAGTAAGGCCGTCAACTTGGGGCCGAAATTGAGACCCTAAAACGAGATCCAACAGGAGACAAATGCTCTCAACGTCAATACTCTTCTGCTTTTCCTCTAGGAAAGAGTGAAGGAAAAAAGAAAACTGGTAATCAGAAGAAAAGAAGACACAGTTCAAAGATGAAATTTAATATTCCGACTTTCACAGCCAGCCTATGGAACTTGCAATGAACGGGATAACAATTTAATATATAGTTACTATATGGAAATAAAATCTAAACCCAGCATAAGAGCACATGCTGTTATAAAGCTATTCTATTCTGTTTCATCTTTGTTCTCTTTTTCAGTCTAAAGTTGATCAATGAATCTTCCCCTCCATGAATTAACACAACTTAATGTTACATAACGGGTGACAATGGAAGCACCATACCTGTCAAGCAGTACTGAAATGCATAGGAGTAAAAATCCACAAAATTTGATGGCCTTCTAACCTTTTAAAGAAACGAAAAAGCGGATTTAGAGTAGGAATAGAACAAAAATCCTTCTCACAGCAGAAGGAACCAAAACATTCACTCAGCATGAGCAGAAGTTCAAATATGATAAGTACCTCCTTCTCAAGTTCTGGAAGTGCTTTCTTCAATTTCTGTACTGTGTCAGCTCTTAATGCTTTGAGGCCCTTCCGCCACTCATCCTAGGGGGCAAAGCAATGGTGAGTTACCGTCAGGAAGCATACAAGCAAAAATAAGCAAACAAGCTATCAAGCTGAAAAGTAGAGGGCAACTGCATAACATAACAAAAATTTAACGGGTTCAAAGCATTACTTCAGATTTCCAGAAGAACCAACAGGATTTTTTTTGTAAATCATGTCAAATCAGACATTCTACAGTGACCAAAAAGCCGAAATAGTTGCATTCCTAGTAAAAGCTGTTACACATGCATCCTCTTGCATTTTAATAAGTGATGGGCCTCTACCGCTAGCTCAATGGAAGTACAAATGCAATAGCCTAACCTCACTTTGGCACAAAGGTTACCCTCCTGTAAATCCGCGTGCCTAAAACTAATTGGATTAACAGCAACTCAGGCATACTTATAAACAGGTAGGCGTAAGGCCTGCGTACACCCCACCCTCTCCAGATCTCACTGGGTATGTTGTTGCAGAGATCCAATTAACATACCATGAGTGATGCTTCATTACAACATCAAACCAATGCATGACTTCCAATAGCGTAACAGACCAACTAATATCTCAACTTGATTTTCCTACAATAAGCAGCATTTTTTTATGAGGGTGGTATCTGGGCCAACTTGCGAGCACCTCGACTATTCCACGGGTGGTATCTCTGGGCCAACTTGCGAGCACCTCGACTATTCCACGGGTGGTATCTGGGCCAACTTGCGAGCACCTCGACTATTCCACGGGTGGTATCTGGGCCAACTTGCGAGCACCTCGACTATTCCACAAGCACATATACCAACTTAGAAGATGGGAAGAAATAACCTAAGAGCCTGTTTGGATTGGCTTATAGGTGTTATAAAGCCAAAATAGCTTTTAAGCACTTTTGTAGCGTTTGAGCAATAAGATAAAAAAAGTGCTTTAAGCACTTGTTTCTGAGCTAAAATAACAAAAATAATATTTTCAAAAAAAAATAACAAAAATAATACTAACTTATGCTTAAGCTTATAAGCCCATCCAAATAGGCTCCGAGTGCTTTCTGCCTCCACTGGGATCTGAACCTTAGACCTCACGGTTCTCCCCCACTTCATTAACCACTTTCAACTTAATTCCAAAAAAATATTGCGAAAAACACTATACTCGATGAATGTTAGCTTCTAAACCTCACTGATCATAAACTTCCAAAACATAAACCCCAGGATGAGTTCTTAACAGAAGATTCTCTAGGCGCATGTAAATGTTCATTTCTGTTGTATAACATGTCATACTAGACAAAAGAGTATCTCTCCCTACAAAAGTCTGAACATGCTCAAATAGGCATGTCTAAGACACAGTTGGCAAAGCGTAATCCCAAGCAAAAAGGTGAAAAGACGCACATCAATTCCTCCATTTAACTCACTAAGTTTTCGGGGAAACGACTAGGCCTGGGTAGAACTGCTTGACTGTAATCCTGCCTAACCATTGCCGATTTCCTACGTTCTTGCTCTGCTTATTAGCACGCGGGCTTGAGACTTAAATCAACTTTTCAGCACCCTTTTCACTGGACTACTTTGGTACAAACTTCCTAAGACAACAAAGCACACTCATGCCCGGAATAAAATGGCTGCGTTATTTGACAACTCCAGTAACTGAATTAACAGCCATAACAGATAAGTTGAATTTGTCATTCCCAAGTAACAAAACATAGTTACATGAAAGGAAGGAACAAAGGCTACCCGTCAAAAATTGATGAAGATGCTAGAAACAACAAAAAAAGTGCAATACATCCTGAAATGCTAAAGTAATACTAGTAATAGCCAAAGCAAATACATACCAGAGAGAAGTATCCTTGTTTTTCAGACTGCAGTTTCCTAAAATTCAAAGTTGATGCTATTAAACCTCAGAAGATCTATGATAATTCATAAAGACTAACAAGTAACTGAGTATAAGGCATCTTACCATGCAAGCATCAATATCCTGACGTCAGTATGTTCGACTTCCAAATCAGAACAAAGAGATTCAATTCCTTCAGGGCTAACCATGAAAAAATATAAAGCACATTAATCGAGTGCAAAACAGAGGAACTCAAACAAGCTGGTGAAACTGCATCAAAGGTGGAAAAAGTTGGATGACAAAATTCAGACGCGGATCCAGGATTGGGTTCCGAATGTCACCGAACCCACTCGCCATTTGAGATACCGTGTTCAGAAAATTAATATTTGTCCATATTGAGCAGATTTCTTAACACAGTTTGAGCCAAAGCTAGTAGGTCGGTTCAACCCTTAACTTATAATGTACATCCGGCCTGACAATATCCAAATTATTCTTCTTTCTTTTTCCAAGCATAACTTTCTTGCTTAAAAATCTTAGATTTCCTTTTGGAAAGAGATGGATTGTTAGAAGTGCAAACAACAAAAGATAACTTGTAATGCTAGGTATATATAGAATATGAATTACACTGCTGGGAAATAAAAATGGCAATGCATACTTACTCAATCATACCAGACGAAGCATTGGCATATGTATAAAATAATTGATCGATACGTTCCAGTTCCTTACTTGCTGCTTTACTTGAAGCTGAAGCAATGAAAACAAAGTGAGATACTATAATGCAACTACAGTGCATACACTATATTCAAACCATAGAACATAAATGAAAAAAAAAGGAAAGAACACTGATGTCCAAAGGTCTGAATGGATCAGTAGAATAGTTCTGAAGCACCTACTAAAAATGCTACGGATGATACAAGGCAAGCGCCAAATCAAATGGCCATCAATTGATTTTCTTGAAGGTCTATACAGCAGAAAAATAATTTTAAAAGCATCTAGATGTAGACAATAAAAGCAATATAAACACGTCAAATTTTTTTCTTTTTGATGACCGAAAGATCCCTCCGGGGCCAACCCCTAGGACCAACTGTAGTCTCCAAAAATCAGGGATAATGGATCCACCCCTCTACCCTTCTCCACTTAAAAACCAGGCTTAGTTGGCATGGAGCATGGCTCAAACTCCTGACCTAAACCACAAGTTTCTCAACCTTTGCCACTTGAACTAAGCCCGCCATAAGCACATCAATATATTAATACCACATCACAACTATATTTGCTTGATTTCCCTGAAGACATGTCTCAACAACTCTGACACAAACTCTACCGTGAAGTACCTGGCACTCAACCAAGAATACTAGCATCTCTAACATTTCAATGCTTGCTTGGCTAAAGATAGGACACAATGGAAGAAAAATATCTATATATGTGATAGCTACTAGTGGAGGATGGATTTTTTAATGTTAGAGAACTTCTATTATTATTATTATATTATTAACATACAACTTATATTTCACGATTATATTATTTAGGGTGATGATGTTATGAAATGAGTAAAATAAAGAAGTGGGGATTCATATAGCCGACCCCAACTTGTTTGGGACTGAGGCGTAGTTGTTGTTGTTGTATATCATTGTTCCTTCTTTCACTATAGCCAAATAAAAGTTGGGGTATTAATTTTTTTCCTCCGGACGAAGATTCTTGCACCGTAAGCAGCTGCCCACCCAGCAAAATGTTGATTACTAAGCAAATGCATATTACAGAGGATGCTTCTTGCCGGCATTCCCTTTTCTTTTATTTTTTTAAGGAGTATCATCTACATCCCATATGCCCTCTCCCTACTCCCGACCAAAAAGTTAGAAATAAAAAACATAAAGTTTAAAAGTGGGAAGAAAATAGGAACAATCAAATTAAAAATGAAAAACAGAAAAACTAAAATTATCAAGATATTAGCTGAAGGGGAAAAATATCAATGCATCTTACCCACCCCCCACCCCCCCACCCCCCCAAAAAAAAAAAAAGACATGAACAACCACTGTACATGTTAGTCCATAGCAGCTCCTAGAAGCTGCCTGTTTTATTAGTAGAGTGGATCCACAAAGCTAGCACCGACAAATGAGTTGAAGGTAGCTTTTCCTTTAAGCATAGAACTTCCAATTACCATCCACACACAGATATATCATCTGTTCAGGATACTTATTTCTAGCAGCTGACATCCAATTCAATTGTAATGAGGTGCTGGCAAAAACTTGAAATTATACAAATCCTTGGGATATTTTGGACTAGAAAACAATCTGAGAAGCAACTTCAAGAAACAGATTAAAAAAGAAAAAGAAACGAACAACTTCACGAACAAAGAACTAGTTTTATGAAAGACAATTTGTCTACTTTTGAAACACAAGACAGTGGGTCTCCACAGGCTGCATCGGCTTTTTCCTTTTTTATTTTCCATTTTTCGAATTGTCTTTTTCTTTTTTCCAGATACATACTTCTCAACTTCAGTCTTTACAAAATGAACTCCAATTTTCCAATTTATATGCCGACTAAAATATTTGGTTTTCCTCTTTAACCAAAAAATGTAGAGATAAGCTTAGTAGCATCCAAGTATGCTTTGCTCGTTTTTAATCAACTGATTGCACCCACATAAAAACCTCAAACTGTTTAGGGTTTAGTACACGATATCAGAGAAAACAATTTCACTTTCCAATGCTCTCAAAGAAATCACAGAATAACATATCCAAACGCTCACAATAATCAAAACAAAAACAGACTTAAACCAAACAAAACTAACCGCATTAATATCACAGCCCACACCAACAGCGTGATTGTGCAATGGAAAGTGGATGATATCTTGGGCAGACCTTAATGATTATGAGTTCCCTTTTATTTTGAACTCAGGAGGAAGAGGGTTAAAGGTAAACCTGTGAAAATCTAAAGCACTAAAGAATTCCGGAAAAACTAAACTTTTAACACATAAGTTTAGCGATTTCTTCTTCTTCTTTTGCGGGGGAGTTATTAAGGATCCTTACGATCACATAAAACTTGGCAGTGCCACTATTCTTCCTGTGTGGTTCATAGCTGTCTCAAGTGTGTCATGATAATCAGACTTGTGTGGCATGGCATGTTCATCACCACACCAGATGGTTGCTACTAGTACTTACACGATCACCTTACTACCAATAATTCCCATCTCTAATCAAACAACATTGAAAAAGTTAATCCGACAACGCACTTCCAAGCGCTCAATCAAGTCCCAACATGTCGTTGAATTAAATCATTATTAATCATCAGTTATCTCCACTTGAAATTCCAGTTTTCCAACCAATCACATGAAGCAAAATCAAAATGCAGTTCCAATTGTAGGAAAAGATATCATCTTAAAATTGTAAAGAAGAGGGGGAAGAGGAAGGGAATTACCAGAGCGAAACAAATCAACGGCAGGATTAGAGGCAGCAGAAGCAGTTAAGCCCTTCTTGGATGAAGTTCGAGGCATCTCTTCAATTGATCTTCAAGAATAGATGATGATCCTCGACTCGGTCCAAGGGTCTTGAAAGAACTGGCAACTGTACAAGGTTAAATTAAGGCGGCGTACGTGTGGCAGTAGAAAAACACGATACTTAGCTGGCGTTGCCAATCCACCAATTGCAACTTTCAAGCTTTATGTATATTTATTTATTTTAAATATATAAATTTTAATCTTAAAATATTGAGGTAATCTAACCCAATTAGTTTTAAAACTTAGTTAAATAGACTCTCAAAAAGCAAAAAGCATTGCATAAACTGGTAAACAGGGAGTACTAGTTGATTTGATATTTTTATTTTACTCGTAATGACATAATTTATTACTCCACGACTCTCACCATTCCTCGTTTAAATTTTTTTTTTTTTTAAAAAGTGAAATTCTCACTACCTCTCGTTTAAAAGAATACTTTTGATATTTTATGTTAATTTAATTTACATGTCATAAACTTCTGGAATTCCTTAAATTATGTGTTCAATCAAATACCATCACGTAAAATGAGAAGGAGAAACGCTAAACAAAATCAATTTTTTTTTTCTTTCTTTCAATTGTGGGGCGTAAGTTGAAACCGGTACAAGCACGATCAAGTAAATAATTGTATAAATGTTGCTAACAAATTTTCGAATACAAGTTGTATGCTAAAAAAATAGATAACCTACAGAATGACGTGATTCTCTATGAAATAATCAGTTTATTATACAAATGAGAAGCTCATAGTGCACACAAAGAAACAAAGGATTAAGAGGGTATTCATCAAATTTGCAAAGTAATTCTCTTGCCCGTCAAAAGCCCTTCTATTTTTTGGCCTTCTATTTTTCTTTGTTCCGTTATAACACCTATATGCGCTAATGAAGCAAAACATTTCATGCCCTAGCTAACATCATGCATAGTGCTTCGAACCATCTCAGTCCTTACAATCTCGCACCACAAGCACATAATTAGCTGCGACACATAGTCGGTAATACAAAAGAAGGTGATTCACACGCTCGCCCGAGTTCTTACACACATGGCATCCAGTAACATATTTGAACCCTTCTCTTCCTCAAGTTGAAAAGTTTTCAACGGTAAGAATAGTTTCCATCACCACCAACCACGCAAAAAGAAAACAGACACGCACTTCTTCGCGTCCTAGTTAGACATGCTAAGGCTTCCCTTTTGTTTTGTAATGCACTTCAGTGAACAAAGCCCACTGACCAAACGAAAGATCAATATCGCAAGCCAAAGTTTCATATGCTTCATTGGAGAACATAGGAGACACATAAATGTTGTCAATCGTACCCTTCTACATTATGCCAAATAACCAAAAATTTCTGGCTCGAGTACCAAAAGCATGCAGCTAAAATCAATCCAAATCAGATCTTCGGGACACTGCAGAAGGTCGATTCATTAAACTGCCACAGCATGTTACGATCAATCCAAATCAGATCCTTGAGACATTGTAGAAGGTTGATTCATTAAACTGCAATGCCAACTTCTCCAACAACCAAACTTTTACAAGTACAGGATTTACTTGTGAATGTTTACACAATTAACAAAAGCAACAAAAGACCTTGGAAGAAGATTATATGATAATGAGCTATCACTACACTAATGTTCATACTTTTTATGACGTATAAACATACAATAATTTGTTGTTAAAATAGAAATACGGGGTTGACAAAAGGGAACTATGATGGCACTTCAGAAAGGTAAGATGTAAAAAGAGACACAGCATCCTGCAAATGGTATGCACGGGTATCTTCAGGAATGGGTGCCTTGAATACGGTATCGTAGCAGCTTAACTGAACCTCATTTGATGAAGTTCCACAGTTATCAGAAAGCAGCAAATTGCATATCTCCTCAGCCATCTTCGAATAAACCACCCTAGAGACAATAAACATAAATTAGCCTAAACTTGTCACTTTATGAACTCAAACTTACAATAAATGGACTTGAAGCATTCAAGGATCATGTCAAGTTTTCATGCTTTATGGGTACTATACCTCAATATAAACCAGTTGACATAAAGCTCTACTGGGTTAATCATATGTGAGAAGATTTTAGATGACCAGGAACAGTAACACACTCTTAAGGGTAGTAGAAACTTAAAGATCAAAAGAGTGAAAATATTAGTTACTAAATGCAACAATTCTCTCTTTATAACATCCACATATTGTATTGTTTTGAATTTATAAAAGGGGGAATAGCCAAATAGACACATCTACTTGCATTGATGTGTATTCCCAGCCCCTTTATTCCAAGAAAGTTTCATCCAAACACTTCAATTTGATCAAAACAAGTTTTTCAAACACCTCATGACGGTTGACAAGGTTATGTGGCTGAGTTGGAAAGGCTTGTTTTGATCAAGTTGAAGTGTTTGGACGATATCCCATGAAGTAGGGGACCAGAAACACAAACCATCGCAAGTACAGGTGTCTATTTGGCTATTCGACCTTTATAAATGATAAAACGCACCAATATGAATTCTGCTAAGCATGGCCAGTCTCAAGCCCAGAAAATGAGAAAGGTTGGGTAGGTTAATATGAATCCTGGACTACTTAGGGGTTGAAAGTTGAAGTTTTCTACCAGCTAGATATGACATCAGGGATGAGTAACTTTAGTTTATCATTGTCCCCAAAATTTTGTATCCATTTTTTTATGACATCTATCTAAGCAGTTTGTTTCCAGGATCCACGTAAAAGACAAGAAAAATCTAAGAAATGGAACAATGTTTTTGGTCTTTTCTCTTTATAGCTAGAAGGGGGGTCAAGAGAGAGAAATCAGCCCCCATAGATGACACTGGTATGTTTTGCATACATATAGGAGGTGTAATTAAAAGCATAATTGATGCTGAAAACAAAGAGCATTTCCACCGCATTTTAATTCACTATATATTAAGTAGATATATCAAATATTTAAATGTAGCTCACAGACACAGGAAGCTATTCCGTCCCCCTCCCTATAGTATTTAAGAAAATAAAGAACAAATGACTTCTTACTTCACATTCTGGATTTATTCATCATAAAAAAAACAATACCATGTGCACATTAATGCTCTTTCCTTTGGTAAGTAAAAAGTTCCTAATCATTTGTGACCATCTTTACTATCATTAGTATTTTTGAGATTTCACTGAGATTATATTCAGAAAAATGTATTTATGAGTCAAAAATATCAAGGAAGAAACCCTATCAAACTTAGAAATGAGAAATAAGGGTTCAATGAGACGATGGGAAGAAGGGGGAAGGGGGGATTCTAGCATAAAGCAGTCAACTTGCCAGCCTCATGTTTCAGTATTAACAAATTAATGTCAAGTACCTAGCTTTGACAGGCAATCTGCTAGTCCAAACAGCCAAAGAGTCGTTTAAGCGACTGATGAAGTCTGCACATGCATTGTCCTTGTTATCTAGAGAGTCCTGCCAATAAAAATGTGCTTAGTCAATCTCTTAAAAGATATTACAATAACCAGAAGATATGTCTATAAGCTTCAGCCAACAATCTTGAATAGGCATTCGCTCTACTTCCTATTACTATGCAGAAAAAAGACAGATAATCAATTCCTCATGACATTGGCCAGTACCATTTGAGCAAACATAGAGGTTAGATCCAGCTACATTAACGGTGCTCCCACTAGGACGAACTTCCTTTTTTTCAGAAGCTGACTTCTAGTGCATTTTACAAGTTGATCGCTGATCAAGTTGTACAGCTAAAATCTCATTCCCATTCCAGCTTTCCCATCATTAAAAACACAGGCTTCCCACATCCACCAGAAAAAAGAAAAAAGCATTTTGTTCCAAGATGCATGTGACCTCCCAATTGTAATGGTTACCGGGGGAGGCCAAAACTTTCAGCGTGCAAACACGGATGAAAGAATGTCATTGACGCAACCATCACATAAGCAAATTTTGATCTAACAAGGTTAACAGCTCCAGGAAATTTGAGAAAAAGGATTCAGACACATAAAAGTATATTTTAGAGAAATTTCATACCACTTGGTTCATAGCGACACTATCCTCCTGCAAAGAACTTCTCAACAAATAAAAAGATATATATATTCCAGCTCCCAGATCCCAATCTTCAATTTCTGACTTGTGGTCCTCCATGGAAGCTGCTAGCCTCCATATTTCTGAATGTTCCTCTGTGTATTAACAGTGCTAGAATAACTTAGCACATCATTTTTTATCGAAATTCAAGGTTGAAAATAGAGATACTTCCATGGAAACAGAATGTAGTAAAGAATTATTCATCAACATATCATATTTAGTCCACACAATTAACCCAAACTGATTAGCAGTTATTACCTTGAAGTGAGTGGTTTATCCCGCTCATAGACAATTTCACTGTATATACCGTGATTTTCTTAAAAACGACTTTGGGTGGAAGAGAAAATGGTAAATATACTCAATGGGATAAAAGATAGATATGTAACCAATTCCACAGATCAAATAGGTGATGCATATCAGATATTATGAGAAAAAAGATTCTGAGACATTTAGACAAAGGGAAGCGCAAAAGTCAGTACAAAAGCATCTCAATGGACAGAGGATATAGGCATCACTACAATAAATTAGACATACAAGTCTTTAGGTACATATTCTGACTGTTGAAATAGAAAGATATAAAGATGAATCTACATGATCAAAAAAGATATAAAGATGAATCTAGAGATTAGCAACATATATACCTGATAGATAAAGAGAATGAGCAACTGAAGTCATAAAAATGGTGTGCGCTTTCTGCCACTTTCCGCACTCCAAAAAGTGTTCTAGCGCTTTGGGAAAATCAGAGTAATAATTAAAATATGTTGCCTGCAATAGAGTAAGCCAAGGGTGAAAAATAAGATGCAGAAGAGTGATCCCAACACCAGTGACAATCAAGTGCAAGCAAAAAACTAATTTGAGGTAAAAGTATTAGCATTCAACTAAAGCAATTTCAAAGGAAATTTACACTGGAAACTGCCCTCCACAATTTCAGCATAATGTTAAACCATCTTGTCAGAAACAACAAACAATAATATCTTAGTAACCAAAAAAAAAAAATAGATTGGCTTTGATTTGCCTTAAAGTGGAAAGTGAGAAGCATGGATCAATGTAAAACTGAAAACAACGTAAGGCCACCGACTCACCAAAGCCTCATTCAACCATGCTGATGGAATACCTAGGTCCTCAATAAATTGCCGCTGTAAGTCCTGAGAACTCCAAGTTTCACAGTGCTGGAAGAGTATTTCCCTTATAAGAGCAGTGTGTAAATAAGGACAATCTTCACGGTGCGGCATGTGAAGAACCACATAGACAGCCCAATGACATTGACCAAGACATAGCAGCTGAGAAATGAAACTAATGTCTAGCACATGAAGATCATTAGAACTGAAAGCACCAATGGCTTCTAAAACAGCTCGTTGATGCCAGATCATGTGGTAGTCAAGGGGATCATTTGTTGAAGCGAAGGCACTGAACATCGTCTTTAGAGCACTGAAATCAATTTCTTGATTGGCGTGAAGAAGCATCAGATAGTAACCTAGGTCAAAATGTTTCACTGCATGCCAATTCATAGAGGCTTCTATAGGTCCTTCATCAATATAAACTGGAACTGGAGATGGAGCTTTTCCTTCATTGAGAAGCCGCTGATATGTGCGGAACACAACAGGCAATTCAGTCTCCGGTGGAAGCTGATACCACATCAACAGCCCCAGAAACCTTTTCCAGTCAATGTCTACATCATGCAAAGCTCTATGAATGTTGCCAGCAACCAACTCAAGAACCCTAATCCTCTCTGTCTCAACAAAATTGAAGTCCAACCCATTTACTCTCCAAATATCAAGCTGCTTAGCAACATCAGAACGATTAACCATCGAACCACCAGCTTGGCTAAGAAGACAAGCAAGTCTCACATCTCCCCTAGAAGCCGCCAGTTCCACAGCAGCATCCAGCTGCCGACCAGTTAGAAGTAAGAACATATGTTGTAGATCACTTGAATCGTTCAAAGAACTTACTTCTTCCTGTACCCTGTGACAAACACTCTCTTGCAACCAATAGCTGAATTCTGCTCTCCTTATCAATGGAAGTGCTTCTGGATCAACATCTGAAGCAGCTTCTCCCGCATCAGGTATCATATCTTCCTCATCCTCATCTTCTAGAGACTTTAATTTCCCACTCAATTGTCTAGACGAAAATAGCACTTTTATTAATTCCCAAATCATTGCTTGGTGCATCAGAAGAACACGGGATGCTGAAGATAAGCCAGGAACCTCCAATTGCCTCTCAATGACACCAATATAACTCCGACATACATCTGAAAGCATTAGACGATCACACACAACTCTTTGAAGCTTTAACGTAAGGGGTTCCTCCCCGAACTCTTTGGTTTCATGACTAATGTCCTTGTGAAGATGGAGGGCTGAATCAAAACACAAATCAACAAGTTCCTCCCTAAACTTCTTATTTTCATCTCTAGCTACTTGGTCGAATGCAACCTTCTCCAAATTGATTATCGAGGACAAACTGTGGTTGTCTTTACTCCCAACTGGCGCGCCAGAATGAACAAGAACACCATTAGGCCCCCAGCCAATTCCAAATGATCTACCCATGAACAGTCCTGCATCAACAACATTACAAGAGAAGCTTCCACTTATAGGTGTTTGCTCCTTTACATCCAGCTTGAAACCTTCAGACTTTGTGGTGTTTAGAAGCACACCCTTATTTTGTTGGGTCAACAAAATGGACCCAGGTGAGTCTGAGCCAAAACTACCATGTTTGTATTCAATCAAAGCCAATGGAGTCTTGCGAGTCAAAGGTGGACTAACTCTCCGGTATTTGTGCTGCAAAGGGGATTTTGAAGATTCTTGGCTGAATTGTGGTTTTCTATCAGAAGGAAAATCATGATAATCATCTATATCCTCTTCTTCTGCCGGAAACATCAGCATTCTCATTTCGTTCATCTTTACAGGATCTAACCCAAGATGAGCAGGAAGAGAATGTGAAAGATCAGTTGTATTGGCTAGCATGGTTTCTTCATCAATGTCGGAAACGTCTCCTCCGTTCGTATCCACCGGATCTTGAACTTCTGCAGACACATCATCAATCATCATATCTTCATCATCTTCTTCCTCATCGAAACCAAATCTGCTGAAATGCTGAACGACGAATTTCCATTCTCCATTTGATGGATCGAAAGAGATAAAACGTGCTCCTTGTCTCTCCGTTCTAAGCCTTAATTTCTCCACCATTTCTCTAGAAGAATCCACGTCATCGTGTTTCGAGGATCGTATTTTCAGTAGCAAAGTTACTTCAGCAGGCTTGTTAAGCCCCACACCAACTGGAGGCTTGTCATTTTCATCTTCATATACAATCACTTCATGTCTTCTAAACTTAACAATTCGATCCAAATCCAACCCCCTAACATCTGTTTCCCCAGAAAATTTGACAAACCCATAACCAAACCTCCCAACAGTAAAATTCACAACTTTACTGCAATACCCCGGGCTCATAAGCTCCCGGATAGCCAATTCACTCAAGCATGGCTCAGTAAAATAATCAGGAGATCTCAAGGTCGGTAAAACAGCTTCTTTCTCGCCCAAAACATGATCTAAAGCGGAAACTTTTCTTCTTTTACATTGAGATTGAGAAACAATAAGTTGATCAGAAGTCCCTAAATCCACTTCCATTACTATGTTACTTTTTCCAAAACCTTTACAAGTTTCGCTACAAGTGCCTGATAATCAAATTCAAATGTACATATTAAACTTACATAGGTAGCGCAACAGTAACAAAAAAAAAAAAAAACACGTATTATATTACATTAGTAGAGCAGCTCTCAAAACCCTAACAAGTTTGAATTAAAATCTACCACAGTAAAACGACGAAATAGTAGTAAAAAATGGAATGAAGTTACCTTGTACTAAAGATAAAAACAATTAGGGCTTGTTAGCTTCACTAATTCGGAAAGTCCGTCTTCATGAATGTTGCTCAGACTGTGAAGCGCGAAGGAGGGTTTTAGACTATGAAAAAAAAAAAGACAAATTTGGTTAGCTTTTCTCAATTTCCCAAACTCCCGCCCCTACCCCTCAAACCCAATACCCTGGTCAGTGACACGTGCCCCGCACGTGATGCGTCAAAGGTTAAAATGGGAACTCGCATTTTGTTCGGTCCGTTTGATCGGTGGTTAGGAGCCGTTTGGATTTACAATATCATACCACATAATTTTAAGAACAACGGAAACAAACATGGTTTCATAAAAAACCATACATTAATGAACATGGGAAACCACCATCCAAACAGGGGGTTAGGAGCCGTTTGGACATGGTTTGAAATTAAGTTGTATTTTCTCTTATAGATATAAAAACCCCACAAGTTATGAAAACTATCAAAATTTTCCCAATTGTTATACAATCTTATCAAATGAGCAAATCATAGTTTATAACAAAATTAATACGCTACTAGAAGACCTTTCTAAAAAATACAACATCAATTGATTAAAATTTTAATTCAATAAAAACGAAATTTAACATGAATAGTAATGTAACTACTCTTTAATATAATCCTCCCACACGGTAGACATAAATAAAGGTTGGTAGAAGTTAATTAAGTTGGTAAATGGTTGGTGGGAGTAATTGTTAAAATTATTTACCAACTTATGTGGTTTTTTTTTATAAAATATAAACTTATGGGTCAAGTTTTATATTTAAAATTTTTGAAACCCCAAATCATGCCTTTTTGGATGATTTGAGGTTTGAAACCATGAGATGAAATGCATGTCCAAACGCTGGTTTCATCTCATGGTTTCAAACCGCATGTCCAAACGCCTACTTAGACTAGCAAACTATGCTTGTGCGATGCACGGAGCCTAACATAATTAATTTGGTTACTCACTTTTGGGAAAATACATAAATGCCCCTCCAACGTATACTCGGATTAATTATGCCGCACCCAACCTTTGCGGGCGACCTATTACCCCCCCCCCCCCCAGTCTTATTTTTTCAGTATTTTAGTGACCTTTTAGTGGGTATTTTTTAGTGACCCCCATTTTTTAAACTCATGTGTAGTACACGCGCCTTTTAAATTTCCAAATCAGCATTATTTTTTAACTCTCTTCTTACCCCCTTAAACATAAATGAAAATTTATTCCACTCCCCTTTCTCTCTCTCATCGATTTTCACTGCATTTGCACTATTTACCTTGATAATTTTCAAGCGATCTTCCACCATATATACTAATTCGTGTAATACTTAGTGATTTCTAGGGTCGTTTTTGCATTCTCAAGTTTGATGAAGTTTGTTTTGCTGAAGAAAGCTATCATTCGTGATTTTGTAGGTTAAGATTTTTTCGTTTTGTGTATTTTGTAGTGTATTTCTCTACTGATATAGTTTGTTTGTTAGGGTTTTGACACATTTAATTATTTGCTTGCATTCTAGGGTTTTGAATCGGGTTGTTTGTTAATTTAGGGTTTTTTTAGTAGAATAAGTTAAATGAACGAGTAAATTTTGCTGCTGATTTTGTTAAAAATCATATGTTTCCCTTTGATGTTGCTTGTTGGTGAGAAGTTTTGTTGCTTTGTAATTTAGGGGTTTTGTTAAATATTGTTGCTTTGTAACTTTCAGGTATGACTGAATTTATCTATGTTACGTTGAGATGATTTTATGGTGGGGTATTTGATTTAAGTAGTGGTGTGCCAAGACATGAGGGTGGTAATTGTACAGAATTCTTAGATTTCGATATTGATAGGTTGTCATATTTTGAGCTTAGGGACTACATAAAGGAATTAAGATATAGTCCAAGTTGTGGTTTTAAGGTGAAGTCCCCTAATAGTGACATTCTTGTAGATATACTTACCGACAAGGATATTTTTTTACTTTTACCTGAGTTTGAAAGACGAGGACATTGTCGAGATTTATGTATGCCACGTGATAGATGAACTAGATTTATTTCTTAAAGGGTTGTAGCAAGGGTCAACTGCTAGTTGTTGTGGCTAAGGATGGCAATAACCAGATGTTGCCAATTGCTTGGGCTGTTGTGGAGTATGAGAACAAAACCACATGGACTTGGTTTATGAAAATATTGACTGAAGACTTGAACTTAGGGGATGGGACTGGTTACACAGTCATTTCAGATATGCAGAAGGTACTAAAATTGTTGATTTTATATTGTTTATGTTGTTACACTTTACTGATTTAAACTGTTCCTTTTTCAGGGGCTTCTTGCCACTATAAAAGAGCTGCTACCAGAAGTGGAGCAGAGGCAATGTGCTAGATACATCCTTGCAAACTGGTCAAAAGACTGGGGAGGCCTTGAAAGGAGGCTAATTTTTTGAAAATATGCTAGAAGCACATTTGAGGTTAGGGGTGTACATGGACCGGGTTGGTTCGGATTTTTTAAACACCAAACCAAACCAATTGCGTCGTATTTTTCAGTATTAAAGACCAAAACAAACCAATAAAATTCGGGCATTTCAACCTCGGGTTTTCTCGGGTTATTCGGTTTTCTCGGGTTTTTCGGAATTTTTTTCGGAATAGTCTTGATACAAAACATATAACTTTTACTTCAAATATTTCTTTAGTCCTAATAAGATACAGCTATATAATTAAGGTGTTTCTTAAGGAAATAACACAAAATGTGAGAAGAGTGATGACATTGTATTAAAATATTCAACAAAAGCTAATAAAATCGGTCAAAATAAATATTGCTAATTAACAAGCCATAAAGAAAATGACCATAATCTAAAAATACTAAGTCATGCTAAAATAAGTACGGCCAATAAGTATTAATTACGTGACAAAGAAATAAAACTTAAGTTATGTTTTTTCACTCTCTAAATAAATTATGTGAAACTAAAGAATAGCTATCCAACATTATTGTCATTCCTAGAGGTAAATTGAATTTCTTTTGTTAGCATTAGTGTTGAGTTCGTTTTGGTTTGGACTTTATTTGAGTTACTAACATCCATAGGATACAAAACTTATTGACATTCAAAATTTTTAGTTCAAGCTTGAATAATACGATAATAGCTAAAGAACTACGAAAAAATTTAAGAAATATTTATAAATTACATTACAAATAAATATTTTTATGTATAAATATTTAAAAAATTGAATACATGTAATGTCGGGTTGGTTTGGTTCGGCTTGACTTTTTTAGTTAAAACCAAACCAAACCAATTATGATCTGGTTTTTTGTTTCAACACCAAACCAAGTCAAACCAAACCACTATTCGGGTTTTTTCTCAGTTTATCGGTTTGGTGCGGTTTGTCAGTTTACTTTGTACACCCCTATTCTAGGCATATTTGAGGGGAAATTTGGACAAATTGGAGCTGCTTGGTGGTGAGAAGATTGTTGAGGATTTACTCTACTACAAGGAGCACACTTTTTGTAACGTATACTTTAATGACTAGGATAGATGTGATGAGGTCTTTTGCAAACACTTGGGTGACAAGAATACCTCCAATGGCATTAAGGACATTAGAAGAACGCATGGGGAAGTCAATGAACTGTAATATTGTGTTTAACGGTGAGCATGGGTTTGAGATTCTTGTTGGTCCATATCAGCACACTGTTGATATTGTCAATGAGAAATGTAGTTGTATGTCATGGCAGCTCAAAGGAATACCATGTCCACATGTCATTTGTGCCATGTTGTACAAGAAGTATGAACCTATTGGCTATGTCCATGACTACTATAGCAAGGAGAACTGGTTCATAACTTATTGTCACTACATTCAACCAATGACAAATATGGCAGTGTGGCCTAGCTCTGCTAATCCTGCTATTGCACCACCAATCATAAAAAGAATGCCAGGCAGGCCCTCAAAAGCAAGAAGGAAAGAGGCTAGTGAAACAAAGAAATCTAGAAAAATGCCAAGAACAAGCATGCTGATGACTTGCAACCAATGTGGAGATAAAAACCACAATAAAAGAGGCTGTCAGAGGGTATGTCCTTCCTACAATTTTCTTAACTTTGCACTGCACTATTGAATTTTTATGACTTTGCATTTTACTTGTAGAGTGGAACATGGGCTGCTTTTGTTGCTTCTCAAACCACTACTGTATCTCAAACATTTGATGTTTCTTAAACCAATGATGCCTCTCAAACCTTTGTTGCTTCTCAAGCAACTGCTGCTTCAAACAATGTCCCAAGGTCAAGGAGGAGACCAAGAAAAGCACATGTGGTAACTGAAACTCCTCCAAGACCAAGGGGTAGGCCAAGAAAAGAACCTAATGTGCCTAGTGCTCCTCCAAGACCAAGGGAAAGGCCAAGAAAAGAACCTAATGTGCCTAGTGCTCCTCCAAGACCAAGGGAAAGGCCAAGAAAAGAACCTAATGTGCCTAGTGCTCCTCCAAGACCAAGGGGTAGGCCATGAAAAGAACCTAATGTGCCTAGTGCTCCTCCAAGACCAAGGGAAAGGCCAAGAAAAGAACCTGCAGTTGCTACTCCAAAGCCTAAAGGAAGGCCAAAAAAGGTAACAAAGGTTGTTGTTAGTCCTGCCCCTACTGTTCTCAAAAGAGTTGATTCTGAGGGTCCCCCTACTTACCCAAATAAAAGATCAAAAACAGTTGGTATGGGAGTCTTTGTTGCTGAAAATGGTTATACATCCCTGAATGTAAGTTTAATATTTTCTTTACAATGGCATTGGTATGAGAAGTTTTGAAGTGACTAATTTTCAAATTTGTTTATTGCAGCATGGCATGCCTACTAGTAGAGTGCTGAATTTTGGTGGAAAACATCAAGCAAGTCAGCCTATAAGATCAGTTGAAGTCATAGGAGACCTTGGTCACAAGGCAAGGCAAGGGATGAGGTACAAAGGCAAACCATGCTACTCAAGAAGCATGCTTGATGAGATTAGAAGGGATAAACTCAACAAGGCCACTAGCAGCAAAGGAAAGAGGCCATGGAAGTGATGACCATTATTTAGATGACTAGAATTAAGTTGTTTTTGGATATTAAACACTTTGTATGAATTAGGCAGTTTGGAAGACTTGAATTAGCTGTTACAATGACTTAAGTTAATGTTTTATGCTTAATTAAGTGTTAGAATGACTTATTAATCATACTTGTTTGTGTCCATTGTTTGTGCTCTGTTAGTTGTGGTACTGCATACTGCATTTTGGTAAACATATTTGTGCAGTGTGTCACTTGAGCAATGATTTATGATTTGGGCAGTGTGTACATTGAGCAGTTAAGTTAAATGTGCAGTGTGTGTACTGTGCAGCGTGTGTACATATAAATAGGGTTGGGCATAAAATATCGAAAACCGAATTACCGAACTGAACCGGCTATTTCGATATTCGATTCGGTTTTTGGGAATAAAATATAAAATTCGATATTTCGGTATTTAAAAATATACCGTTCGGTAATTCGGTAAATACCGAATACCGAAATAAATACACTTAAAGCCCAAAGGCCCATTGTAATTAAATTATTAGTCCAGCCCATTCTCGATAGGCTAGGCCTACCCGGCTGCCATCACTCATCTAAAAGGCTCAAATCAGAAAATCAACAACAACACTGTCACTACTCACTTCACTTAAAAATCCCTAATGACCCAAGTCCTAACATATTACACACACAAAAGCTCTAACAAAATCACAAAATCCTTAATCCATTTGGCTCTAAGTCTCCAACAACCCTAAAACTTGAAATGAGCAGAAAGAGAGATGGATGGAGCTGCTTGGGAACTTTCTCGATAAATTATATTAATTTTCTTTGCTGCAGTTGGATGGATATGATAACTACATTGTAAATGGGACCTTTTATGATTCAGAGCAGAGGTAACTTTCGACTATTACATCAATTTTAAATACTAGTAGAATTTTTTATTTCTTTTTATATTTCAGAAAACGCTAATTAGGAGATTTGAAATTTTGGCGTACAGTTGAGTATATTAGACATATAGCTGGATTATCTAAAATGCAAGTGGTTGTAATGTTGATGTAGCATTATATTGTTTTATGTAGCATCACGTCAAGTTTTTATGTCTCGTTTTCTAAAATAATGTGCATCTTGCCTTAATCCAATTAGTGGTTAAATAATCATTTTTGTCCCACACTAGTGCTATAATGAAAACGAGACATCAAACAAAATTATGATGTTTGTGAAGTATCAGTATGACTCTTTCCTAGGTAAGAAAATCTCACAGTGGACTTCAACTTCAATATGGTATTATCGAATATCATACCGAACCAAAGTTTGATTTACCGATTACCGAATGACCGAACCGAAGTTTGAAAGTTCGGTATTTGGTATATACTTTCAATTACCGATTACCTTCAATGTAATTGAATTCAGGTACATTGACTGGTAGTTGGGAAGACTAATGGAAATTGTAACCATTCAATATCATCAGCCTATAAATAGGATATTAAGCTGTCCATTTCAACTCATCCCTACACCATTCTTTCTCATTCAAACAACGAATTTCATAGCAAAATGCTTCTAGGTGAAGATGAAGTGATTTATTTCGAGAAGAAACTAACCAAATCATACGTTGACAACGATGACTTGGTAAGTGTTATTTTGCAAACTTATTTCAATTGACGTGTTTCATTATTCATAATGCCTCATGTATTTTGTGCAGATCCTACCTTCTGACATACAGGGATTTTCTTCCAAACACAACTACATAAGTTGTTGTTTTCTACGAGCAGCGTGAATACAATATGATGTATAAGGTTGGCGCGCATACCCGCATCTGCCAAGGGTGGAAGGATTTCATTGATGCAAACCTTCTAAGGGAGGGACATGTCTTATGCTTTAATGGTTTTGAACATAATGAGAAAGTAACCTTCTTTGTTAATATCAAAAGGGAGGTTATTGAAATAGATTAGGTTTCTCCCTATTATGTAAAGTTTATGAATTATCAATGAAATCTATATCTATGAACTTTATCTTTATCTATGGTTTTTCTTCTCAAATTGAATGAAGACAACTTTTTAATTGAACATCCATGACAAGAAACTTCTTCAACTTACATACATAAAGTGAATAACAATCACTTAAACATCCTTCAACATACAAACATGTAATCCTACTATGACAATCGACATTGGTAATGCTTGTTCAAGAACACGCAATAAACCAAATAACAACATCAAAGAAACACAAAAACAAAAACTTGTTAATAGTAAAGCATCTACCCTTCTTCTATTGTTCAAGCTTCATTACTTTCATCTCTTCTTCAAGCTTTGACACTTTCATCTCTTCTTCAACCTTTAACACTTTCATCTCTTCATTTGTAGTGATATTCTCATTACCGATGGCCATTTCACTATTGTCATTACTAATATCTCCATCAATGCAAGAAGACTCTCCTTCTTCCATTTCATTTGTCAAACCAATTTCTTCCGCCATTTTCTTCTTCAATTCCACTGCTTGCTCTTCCATTTTCTTAATCAATTTGTGAATAACAAACTTAGACCTTTCATCAATAGGATCATCCCTCCATTCAAAGAACTTACATTTCTTAGCCTATAAAATAAATTCAACTCATGTTAGGCACACTGTAATGTGTGGCAGAAATAAGGAACGCAACATAAAAAAAAAAAAAAAAAAAATCGTACCCCATAGAATGGGCATGTCCAAAATCTTCTTCTGGGATTATTATGAGACCAAGAAATCTGCATTTTTAATAATAATACGTGCTGGCATCGCACTTGACGCTTCATCTTTGGATCGTCATTTTCAGTACAAAGATTGTTCAACTCTGATTTGAACTCTTTCATTAAGAACCCTAGAAAAAAAATTAAGTGAAAGATATAACATATAAATAAAAGATGAGAATAATAATGAGATTGGAGAAAATAATACTTACCACTAGAATCCATGACACATTTTTCTTCAAGCTATGGCAACAATGGAGTCAAAATTAGAAAATGAAGAGAGAAGGAAGAGAAAATAAAGGGGGAGGGGGTGGGGCGGGTTTTTTACCGTTATTTTTTATCCACGTGGCCAAAAATAACAGGTCAAATACCCCCTCAAGCGCTGCTTGGTCGTGTAGTCACGCACAGTGTCAGATCAGTACTAAAAGGTCACTAAAATACTGAAAAAAATAAGACTGAGGGGGTAATAGGTCACTCACAAAGGTTGGGTGCGTCATAATTAATACGAGTATACGTTGGGGGGGTATTTATGTATTTTTTCCAGTCTTTATCGTTTGTATATTTTGTAAAGGATACCACGATTCTCCTTAGTGAGTCTCCATATTTCGTTTCTTTTCCTTTTATTTTCCCCCATAATTTCTCAATTATTGTTAAAATTTGTCTTATTTTGGTTATGTCCGCCTCTTTTTATATTTAGTAAGTTGACAATTCAAATATCCTATATGTCAAGTTTATAATCACAAGATTCAAAGGATATTTTATTATATTATACACATTTTTAATTTAGAACCACAAGATTCAAAAGGCTATCTTTATTTCTTAAATTTCGTGTTTAGTCAAACTTAGACACTTAAATTGAGATAGAGGGACTATATGCAAATGAAAGGACAATTGAGACACTGCGGACACGTGGGGACTTAAAAAGTAAACACAGAAGAGGTAGAATTAATGTTAAACTTCTGAAATGTACACATGTTAGTCGCTGCTTAAAATACAATTTCATGTGCTTTCTATAATAGAACAATAAAATGAAGTGTAGAAGTAAAGAAATATGATAATATAAAAGTGGAATACACGTGTACAGAGAATAGTTGGCAAACCAACTACCCCTTACGTCCCAAAAATATCGTCTTAGTTTGACTTGACACAGAGTTTAAAAAATCAAGAAAGACTTTTGAAATATATGGTCCAAAACAAGCCTTAGATATTTATGTGACTGTAAATCATCTCATAAAGTTAAATGGTTTCTAAATATAGAAAGGTGTCAATCTTTTTGGGACAGACTAAAAAGAAAAGGAAGACAATCTTTTGGGACGGAGGGAGTAACAGTACTTGTTAAATGAAGTGGACCCACAACTGGAAAAAAAAAGGAAAGAAACCAAGTACAATTGAAATAAGTTCAAATTTAGTGTACAACTCATACATCTTTTTGTATAATTTGTTGTTGCTGTATGTCCCTCTTGGACACTTATATATATTAGAAAAGAAAAGTATTCATCAAGAACGTCAATAGTTAAAAGTAAACAAGTAAAAGTGCACGGAGGAAATAAATATGTATGAGAATTAAAATTGAAGTGCATACGTGTATACATGAGAAGGGAATAAATATTCAGTACTATAGCATATGTCCACGTGGGATAAAAAGTAGTTGGTTAAAATGTATAAGCTATATATCTTTTAGTACAATCATTCATTGCATGTACAATTTATAAAGTTTTTGGTACAAGCAGTCAATGCTGTGTTGGTCCCTCTTCCACACTTAAAGAAAAGGAAGACAATCTTTTTGGGACCGATGGAGTAGTAGTACTTGTTAAATGAAGTGGACCCACAACTGGAAAAAAAGGAAAGAAACCAAGTACAATTGAAATAAGTCCAAATTTAATGTATAACTCAGACAGCTTTTTGCACAATTTGTTGTTGTTGTGTTCGTCCCTCTTGGACACTTATATATATTAGAAATTAGTCAGACCTCTCTATTGCACCTTACTGCAACAATCTACAGTTTTTCTCCAAATTGATTTCTTATGCTATATATATATATATATATATATATTTTTTTTTTTTATCTTTTTATAACAATTTTTTATCTATAACAGTAACAATCATTTTTATAACAGTACATTGTTTGTAAAATTACTCTTCTGTAACATCTACTATCTTTTTTTGGTAATATTAGTAATTAATCATCTATAGGAATAGAATTTCTAAGATTGTCAATAATAAGACTATAGTTTCTGGCCAAAATTTGATTCTTTAACACACTATTTATGACAAAAAACTCATTACATGAATATATATTTTAATTATTAAAAGATTTTTCTTCTTCATACAAAATGTGACTAAACTTATGATTTGACGTCTTTTATATTTATAACAGCAAAATATTATTATGGGTGTATAATGTCCGTCACTATAGCAGCCAAACATTCTCGAAACCAGCGATGTTGTTACAAAAATTGAAAGTGCTGGAATTGTAACACTAGAATTAATAAATTCTTATACTCCTATTATTTAGTACTCATGTTTTGTTTCGTTCATTGACTTAAAAATAAAATATGACGTCATAATCCAAAGAATGAAAATAAATTTGGATGATTCCTTTTTGTTTGAACTCTTCCCTTCTTAAAAAGGATCTCAAGAGGAGAATTTTGGAGAAGCCATCTTTGCCATTTACGTCCCTTCATTTTAAAATAAGTGGTGTTTTTACTTTTTTCAATCTTGTTTTAAAATATATAGTGTTTCACATAATCAAGAAGGCATTAATGATATTCTTTAAATTTTACCCTTATTTAAATAAAGAAAGTTTTACATAACCAAGAAACTACTAAAGAGCTACATTTTTCTTAAGATATTTTTTAAGGATAAGTTAGTAAAAATGCATCTTACTATATAAGAATGAATAGTTTTCTTAAGGGGTGTCACTACAAGAAAGGGTGAAATGGCGGGTTTTTTTAAAACATTTTGTGGCGGTTTGTGACCCCCCCCCCCACCCAAACGCTTTGTGGTGGTTTAGAGAAACGACACAGTTACGCTTGCCACGAGCATTACTGCGGTAGTTTTTTTTTAAATGCCGCAACTTCTATATCGGTCACCACAAAATGGATTTTAAAATTGTGGCGATTTTATTGGGCATTTTGAAACCTCCGCAATATGATTCCAATATTTTTAGAAAATGATTAGTTGCGATTTGAAACCTCCACAATATGATTCCAATATTATTTAAAAATGATTAGTTGCGATTTTATTGGGCATTTTGAAACCTCCACAATATGATTCCAATATTATTTAAAAATGATTAGCGACGGTGTATAACCGCCTCAATACGTGTCCAAGTTAAAAACACCACTTATTTTGAAATGGAGGGAGTAGTATTTTATTGCGGTGGTTTCCTAAAATAGCCGCAACTTCTATATTGGCTGCCACAAAATGGATTTCAAAATTGTGGCGGTTTTATTGGGCGGTTTGAAACCTCCACAATATGATTCCAATATTTTTTGAAAATGATTAGTTGTGATTTGAAACCCCCGCAATATGATTTCAATATTATTCAAAAATGATTAGTGACAGTGCATAACTGCCTCAATATGTGTTCAAGCTAAAAACACTACTTTTTATGAAATGGAGGTAGTAGTATTTTATCGAGGATTAGCTATTCCTAGTATTGTCATCCCATATTATGGTATAAAATAATATCAAGGTTATGGTATAAAATAATTTCGAGATTACTTATTCCAAAGTCCAAAATCCTAGCCAAACGGACGCGATAAAATAGTATCATATTTTATTTTAAGATTATTTCATTATTACAACTTTAACTTGAAATATTATTTCCAAATCAATGTTTGTTTTATATTTTGATTCATTATTCAACTTCAACTTGAAACAAATAATCCAAAGTTGGAGCACTTTTTTAGGAGTATTCCAGGTGAAATAATGATTTCTCCTCGCAAAACTTAAATCTTTTTCCAACAAAATTTATGTGAGAACACAATTTCCAAATACCCTTTTTCAAGCACTTTTGCTTCAAGTATTTTTTCCCGTTAAATAGAAAAAGGGGAGTTGAGTGTCTACCGGAAATAGTCTTTCTATCTCTCGAGATAGGGGTAAGGTACCGGTAGTTCTCCATATCCCACTTGTGAGACTATATTAGGTATGTTGTTGTTGTTGTTAAATAGTGTTGGAAATTGGATTCGGGCCACGCATGTGGGTCAACCCGGATTCATATCCATATAAATAAATGTATATAATGAGTTATATATTATTATTTAATGAAAAAAATATGGGGAAAGGGAAAAGACATTAAGAGCCCTTTTGGATTGGCTTATAAGCTTGGTCAAACCAGCTTATAAGCCATTTTTAACTTATTTGGGTGTTTGCAAAAATAGAAAATAACTTAAATTAAGTTAAGAAGTGCTTAAAATAAGCTAAAAACAAGAAGTTGCTCAACCTCAATTTTTTTTTGGTTGAGATTAAAAGCCATTTTGGTTTGACCAACAACTTTACCCCTTTATCCCTTATATTTTCTGTTAATTTCAATACTATCCTTCTAAAAACTCTTTAAGCACTTTTATCCAAACACGTAATTATTTATTTATAAAATAACTTTCAGCGCCTAAAAAGTACTTATGCTTAAAAGCTACTTTTTTCTAGCTAATCCAAACGGGCTCTAACTTTTGGGAAAATACCCTAAAAGTTGTATCCCTTCGGGAAAATAAAAAAGGTTTCTGCCGACGAAACCAACGTAATTTTTCCTCTACTTCCTTCTCCAAAATACAAAATAGAAAAACTCTCTTTTCTTTTGGTGAAGAACTTCGGTGGAAGATTCCTACTTTGTTCATGGAGTAATCTTCTTCTTTGTAACTCTGGTACGTCATAGACTGTGTGAATATTTATTTTGTAGTTCGTGTTCTTAACATGTGATTACACTGTAGACTAGTGAAACAAAGTATTAGAAAATCCTGGAAGACCTATATGTGTTCTTGTAGATTGTGTATTTTCCTTCAAATTGGAAAAGATGTATTGCAGCATATGATAATATGGTTGTTCTCTGCTTCGTTTTAGTAAAAATAAATTGTTAATGTGAGTGTAAACAAGTAAAGCTAATATTTAAACCGGTTACCAACAGATCATTTAATAGAAAAAGGTGATTACCATCAAAACTTTTTGAACTCCGAATACGGCAATCAACAGAAGATTTTGATAGAAGGAAAATAGGAGGCTGCCCAATCTTAAGACTGTAACATATCTGTCAATTAGTTTAAGATTTGGCTAGTAATGTCCAATCGATTTGGTGCACAAATCTGAATAAAGCAAATATAGACAAAAGCACTGAGAAAGGAAAGCACTAGCTGCAATCCCATAATGAAAATTTGTGCATGAGTGTCATCATTTTGCCTACGTTAAACCTTGCCTTCATCATTAACTGCTTTGTTTTTAACACAACATGTATTTTACTTAGTCCCAAGCTTGCAGCAAGCTAAAGGACCTATAAAAGAAGTACTGCAAATTCAAGCATGATTATAAGTGAAAATATAAGCCCCTTTTGTTGAATCTGAAGTTGCACATGGTAGGCTAATCATGGTGTGTGTGTGTGGGGGGGGGGGGGGGGATAGTTAGTTCGTTAATTATAACAAGCCTATAGGGCAGAGACAACCACCTAATTAATGATGTTTGGTTTACTTGGGGTGGCCCTTTAATTAAATCTTAAGGTCACATGCCAGGTGTGTTCCTCTGAGAATTTTCACAAACAAATTTGTGAAGTTCTGTTCTAAGAAATATCTCCAAATTTAACCAGAGTTCCAATCCATAAAAATCACATGGATGAAAACTAACAAAGTTGTATGTATAATTCGGTCTATATATATAGCAATAAGAGCAATTGTCTAGGGGGCAAAGTTAACCCACTAAAATATGAGTCTGTTCAATCCGTTCAAATTTGGGCAGATCTAGTTGGGTTGAGCATGTTATCATGGTGGTCAATTTGCGCACATGGGCTAAACATGTAGCTCAAATTAACCCATAAGAAAACTTATCAATGTATCTTTAAAAAATTAATTGATACGTTTATATAATTTCCATTGCCAAATTAAATGGGAATGACAATAACTCACTTATTTATTCCGTCTATTTTAACAGGTTCAAATTCAACCCAAACCATTCTTTATAGCTAAAGCATTACTTGAGAGTTTGAGACAGCTTGCTGAAATTGGATACTCTTACATCAAATCCACCCGTTGGCATTAGTTTCCAATGAAACATGCATGAACTAACACAAATAAATGTCATCTCATACGTAACGCGTTAACTCACTTTGTTTTTTACCCCGCTCGCGAGAAAGACAAAAGTTGGCAATCTGTGCTACATTCATGCAAATTAAATGGGAATTGACCTAACCCTGAAGAGCTCAGAGGAAACAACGTGCATGTCAGCATTCTCGTTTTACTCTTGGATCGCTAGTATGGTATGGCTATTTGGACAGAAAAGTCAAATATTTCAGCTAAAAACTATTACAGCATGGGGGGGGGGAGAGAGAGAGTATAGACTATTATTAGATATTCTCTCATGTGACATTGTTTGAATGGAAACGGAGCTTTGAAATTTATAATTTATGGCAAGTTATAGACATTTCTATTTCTATTTCTACAATTAATTATCTCTTTAAGAATAAAAAGAAGATTTTAAAGTTAAATTATTTTTAAAATTGATGAATATCGATCATTCTTTTTCCTACTAAAAGGTAAAATGAGTCGCATGAACAGGAACATATACATAGTATATCACGGTATATATATTAGTTAATACTACAAGTATCTAATATAGGCCAGCACTCGAAATTAACTGTGTCCTTACAATAAGGGATAAGGTCAGATTTTCCTATGTAATCTTGTCCTCAATCATATATTTTAAAATACCGCATATTACTTTACTACTATTAAGAAGCACCGGTTGGGCCTCCTTTTTCGTCGTCTGTTGTGGACCCCCCATAAAAAAAAATTGGGCCCTTAAATTAATAAGCATATTAATAGTAGCAATACACAGTAAAGAAAAATGGAATTTGTCTATACAAAATAAAGAGGTGGGTCCACTGATGTTATAGAAAATGTAAGGAACCAAAGAGCCGTGAAAATAGGAAAAGCAGATGGGCCCCATAGCATAGGCAGTTGAAGTATGGTGCAGCTTTTTCATCGGACAAAAAAGTTGAAAACAAAATAATGGGCGGTTTTTATGTCCAAAAATGATAAAAGTACACCTAATAAAGCAGTTAATTACAATATTCTGAAGGCACGAAAATCATACAATTCCGAAATTACCCTTGAACGATGACGACGATCCTGCTTAATATGATCCCCATATTAAACAGGCCCATAAAAAATAAAAAAAATTATGGGCCCCATATATATTAAACAACAACTAATATTAAAAAAAAATTGCGGGCTCCATATTAAACATCAACCAGTATTAAAAAAAAAATAAAAAAAAATGGATCCCATATTAACAAAATCAAGCAATATTAAAAAAAAAAGTGAATCCCATATTAAAAAAACAAACAATGTTAAAAAAAAAATTTGAACCCCATATTAACAGAATCAAGCAAAAAAAATTATGGACCCCATATATATTAAACAACAACTAATATTAAAAAAAAAATTGTGGGCCCTAAACAAAATCAAGCAGTATTAAAAAAAAAAAAAAAAAAAAAAAGTGGAACCCACCACATCCAAACTCACGGGAAAAAAAGTGAACCCCATATTAACAGAATCAAGCAATATTAAAAAAAATGAATCTCATATTAATAAAACAAACAATGTTAAAAAACAAATGCTTAGAAAATCAAACAATTAAATCAATAATGATGGACTCATTGCCACATGCGTATCAACCCATTAGTGAGAGCAAATGAAATTATTGTACAACAACATACCTAAAATACTTATATATTAAAATAAGATAGAATTTAATCACTTTTTCATTTTTTTCCTTACTCTAATAAATGTGAAAAGAGATTAATGTCATAAAATAAAAAATAATATTAAATGGAGATCAAATAATTAATAAGATAAATTAGTGAAATTATAATTCTAATTGACGTTTCCTTAAAAAACCGTGTAAAAAACAACGTGACAAGTAAAATGAGTTAAACAAAAAATATTTACTAAAAATTAAAAAATAGAAGTTCTTCATGGCCCCATATTAAACACCAACCAGTATTTTTTTAAAAAAAAAAAAGAGAAAAAAATTGGACCCCATATTAACAAAATCAAGCAATATTAATAAATAAATAAAAAAAGGAATCCCATATTAAAAAAACAAACAATGTTAAAAAAAGTGCTTAGAAAATCAAACAATTAAATCAATAATGATAGATTCATTGCCACATGTGTATCAACTCATTAGTGGGAGTAAATGAAATTATTGTACAACAACATACTTAAAATACTTATATATTAAAATAAGATAGAATTTAATTACTTTTTCATTTTTTCCTTACTCTAATAAATGTGAAAAGAGATTAATGTCATAAAAGAAAAAATAATATTAAATGGAGATCAAATAATTAATAAGGTAAATTAGTAAAATTATAATTCTAATTGACTTGAATTAGAATTATCCAAATCAAAATTTGATAAAAAATAATAAGTATTTTACACTTTTAAATAAAATAAAGTTTTAAATATGGAGCACAAACTACAATGTTATATTAATCGTATTTTGAACATAGTGTGTGTATATATATATTATCACTATCTAAACACAACTACATATACATAGATACACTATAATCCAAAGTGTTGAGCCCGTGCGCAACACGGGCATAAGCCATCTAGTAATATATAGAAACACGAGTTTCTATATAGGAGGATCATCGTGAGTCACTAAAAAAATAAAAAATAATAAGGTGGGCCTCAATCTTCTTTAATAGTAGAAAAATTGTGGAGCCCACTCTACTATAATAATAGAGATTAAAAAAATTAAGGTAGGGTCCGCATAGAGAATTAGGAGACAATTGCAAAAAAAAAACAAAAAATTAAGGTGAAGTCCACGTGAAGAAGTACGAGACAATTGCTAGGAAAAAAATTAACGTGGGGTCCACGTGATGAAGTAGGAAACAATTGCAACAGAAAAAAATAGGATATTTAAATAATGATAACAAGTTCAGAAAATGGTAAAGGTTCGCTTAGAGAAAATGTAAAGAAGAGAAGTTCGGGAAAAAAGAAATAACGATTTAAATTGAACACAAAAATTGCTAAAGAAGTCATAAAACCAAAAAATTTAAAACTTATACCCAAATACGTCTCACACCAATAATGAGGAATAATATCAAGAAAACGAAATATAAACGGTCTTCTATAATAGTATATATTTTTTAAAAAATTAAGGTGGGGCCCACTCTTCTATAATAGTAGAATTTAAAAAAAAAAAAAAAAATGGGGCCCATTTTTCTATAATAGTACAAAAAAAAAGGTGGGGCCCACTCTTCCATAATATAGAATTTAAAAAAAAAATAAGTTGGGGCCCACTTTTCTATAATAGTACAAATAAAAAAATAAATTTAAGGTGGGGTTCACTTTTCCATAATAGTAGAAATAAAAAAAATTAAGGTGGGATCCACGTGATGAATTAGGAGATAATTGCAAAAAAAAAAAAAATTGGGGTCCACGTGAAGAAGGAAAAAAAAAAGACATTTAAATAATGATAATAAGTTCAGAAAATGGTAAAAAAAGTACGCTTAGAGAAAATTTAAAGAAGAAAAATTCAGGAAAAAAGAAATAACGATTTAAATTGAACACAAAAATCTCTAAAGAAGCCATAAAACCAAAAGATTTAAAACTTATACCTTTGGGTATAAGTTTAGACACATACGTCTCACACAAATAATGAGAAATAACATCAAGAAGATAAAATATAAACGGTTAAGAAACGTATACACATATTTTCTTAAAATGATGAAATTGGTCTATACTTAAAAATTTAAGACTGCAGCAGATGCTGACACATGAAAGCGCTTTTCAGTGTTGTTGAGTAAAAAAAGATGATGGCATGAAACTCGATAGGAAAAGGTGTATTTCAAATCTTTCAATTGGAGAACCAAACCAGGAAAGTCATATACGAGAGAAGCGGACTAAGTAAAATAATTTATTGATATTTTCAATAAATGAATTATAATACTTTTTGTAATAAAAATTTCATAATTATATTACTAAAAGGTACTCTCTCTGTCCTAATTTATGTGACATAATTTGACTAGGCACGAAGTTTAAAAAAAAAGATCTTTGAAACTCGTGGTCTAAAACAAGTCATATATATTTGTGTGAATTTAAATCATTTCATTAAAGATAAAATAAAAAAATTCAAGTTAAATGATTTCTAAACATAAAAATATATCATTTTTTTTAGACAGTCTAAAAAAAATGTGGTACTATTTTTTACCTCCAACTCATGTAAAAAAAAACGTGGATCCCATATTTTAAAAAATAAAGCAATATCAAAAAAAAAAAATTGATCCCATATTGAAAAATAAGCAATATAAAAAAAAAAAGTGGATCTCATGTTAAAAAATCAAGCAATATCCATATCATTCTCAAAGTATACCCTATTAAGTCAATAATTATGGATTCATTCAGTTGGATTTCTATACCACGCGCTGCATTTGCAGCATTTTTGAATGACTGTCCAAAAAAAATGACTCCCTTTGTTGGTAGATCAAAGTATTTACTTTCTCTTATTGCGTTGTTTTTCTAACGGTTTTATTGGATATTCCAAATTTATGGATAACATGTGCTACATCTTCTGATGTCAGCTTAATACAAAACTCCTTCCTTCCCCGAACAAAAATTGATGGAGGTGGTTTCATCGTCCACCTCCAGCCAAAAAAAAAAAAAAAAAAAAAAAAAAAAAAACTGGGTCCACCTCCTACTCATCTGAAAAATAAATAAATAAGGTGGGGATCCACATGTGTGCTATGGGTCCTACCAAAACTTTCTCCACATTTTTTAGGCTCATTGTCACTTATGCCCTTATTTTGTGTTACTGTTTAATTTTTGTCCCTCAAAAAAAAAATTGTGGGGTATAAATTTATATTTTTGCATCATAATATCTCACAAGTTATGTTCCGCACCATTAAAAACTTATGGTCACTAGGCATAAAATTTAGGAAAAATAACAACCTATGTCTATTTGGAAAAAATATTTACCTGAAATGACTCATATTTTTAATATTACCCAAAATAACCCTTTTATACATTATTATACACTTTTATATAAGATCGACACATTATTTACAGTAAGTGTATAATGTTGTATATCGTGTGTAGAAAAACTATTGTAAAAAAAGTTGGCTATACGAATGTAAATTAAAAATATAACTACGTGGATATAATATTTTATGCCGGGTTGTATATTATTGAAATTATTCCTAAAATTAATTGTTGAAGGCAAAAATTAAATACCAGCCCATTTGAAGGACAATTCGTGCAATTTCTTCCATTTTTTTAATTTTTAATTTGTAATAGACAAATTTCCTTTTTTAAAACTAAACTATATAAAAGCATGAGTTGAAGAAGTGGATCGTTGACTAAGGGCAACCAAGAGCAATTTGGTCAAAACACTTGCCATTGAATAATTCTATTAGTTAAAAGTAGAATCTTACTGTAGCTTAGTATTAAATATATTCGTACTTTTCCTATTTTGCCCCTGCTCATAAAAATTACATCACAACATATGATGTCATTTCAAGTGGTAGGTATTAATTATGTTTTTGGCCACGTGTCACTTTTACACTCCTTTTACTTTTCACTATTTTATCATGCTCACATAATTCCACTTAATAGACAAATAACATTTGTGTATATGTATTAATGTTCATATATATATATATGCATCGAAAGTGCAAATTTAGGTATGTTTATTAGCAATATAAAAAAAAAAAAATATATATATATATATATATATATATATATATATATATATATATATATATATATATATACTATCACTACCCAATACATAAATCTTTACAATTGTACACAACTATATACACATAGATACACTATATAATCCAAAGTGTTGGGCCCGTGCGCAGCACGGCATACCCCATCTAGTTACTACTATATATAAGGGAGGATATCAAGTTTTTGTAGATCCTCACACCATTCTTTGAGCAATAAGATTGCTACATGTGTTTGTTGCTTTTTGCTTACCTATTTTCATTTTTCTCGTTCATTTTTTTATGATCATTCCCACTTGGAACTTTGTAATTGAACTTAATTGACACCATATGCAGTAATTTTTTGTAGATATCTTCTGATGCCTTATTAGATTACTCCTTCCATTTCTTTTTTCTTGTTCCCTATACTAAAAATAATTATTTTTATTTGTCTGTTTTAACAAATCACGAAAAAATTATTAATTTCTCCTATACTACTCTTATCATTAAGTATCTATATAAGAATTATTTCCTCGGTCTAAAATTATCTGTCGTGGTTACTAAAAATAGTTATCTCAACTTATCTGTCGTTTTAGAAGTTCAAGGCACAATTAATTATTTTTCCTCATTTTACCCTTAGTAGGATTTTGTCATTAATGAAGATGACACATAAAAATAGATAAACATTTAATGGAAAGAGATTATAACTTAGACATAAATGAGGGTAAAGTAATCAAATACCCCTCCTAATAATAATTTCTTAAGGGGGATTGTAAAACAAAAAGCGACAGATGATTTGAGGTGGAGGGAGTATATAACTTAGACATAACTTAAGGGTCAAATACCTCTCCTAATTAAAATTTCTTAAAGAGCATGCAAAAAAAAACAAAAAAAAACGACAAATAATTTGAGACGTAGGAAGTAGTAGTCTTACCTCAACTTATCTAAATAGTTGAGGCAGAAAAATGAAATAACTGATAGTTGACGTGTGTTTTGTTAAATAGTTGGTGACAATTCATGTAGAAAACTTGCACACCTGATAGTTCATGTAGGAAACTTGCACACCTGATAGTTCATGTAGGAAACCTACGAAAAAGTGATAGTTTAGGTGTATTTTTGTCCATTATGTCTTCTTCTCCTTCTTATTATTATTATCATACATTTTGATAAAATTCATGTAAATTTGGATTCACAATTTCATTTCCAATTAAAACATTTATTAGGTCTTACTAATTAGTATTTGATATTCTTTTAGATGTGTTCCGTATGAAGAAAATATTTTTCACGAAAATTATTGTTTTAAAAATATTTTCTAGAAAAACAAGTGTGTTGCTTACTTAATTTCTTATCTTCGGTGTAAGCAAAAATATTATACTAAAATCATTTGTCTATAACCTAGACAAGTACTATGGGAGGTGGGGGTGGGGATGTGCGGTGGTGGTTGGTGGGGGTGGGAGCTACAATGGTGGGAGTGAAGATGAGGTGTATTGCAATGTGGGGAGGACACAATGAATGTGGAAGCCACTTTGTGGAACTTGATTTGCCTACTTCTATTATGAAAATCATTTTCCTCATTTTAAGGAATTTATTTTTCTAGAGAAAATGTTTTTCAAAATTTTTGACCAACCAAACATGAAAAATTGAAAAATATTTTGAAAAATAATTCCCTTCATACCGAACACACCCTTTATTTGTTTTAAATCTCCAAAATTATGCTTCTTTAGTGAATATCGAATTTTGTGTCCTTTTGTATTTGTTAATTGTCCTTCCAAATTTCCTTCCTCATAGGTAATTTATTCTTTAAAAATTATGCAATTATGTGACTAAAAAACTTTAATAATTATGAAGATTTACCAACAAGACATGATTAACGTGTTGCCAGATTAAATTAATTATCCAATCGAAAAATGACATAAATTAGGGTATTTTTAAATTAAATTTACTACACTTGTATCATAAGTTTGGGCCCGGACTTAGCACGGGCCACATGCAACTAGTATATCTATAATCTACCCTTTCTATTCTTGTATGATATGATGCATGACATGGTCAGCGGCGAATTTAGGCATAAAAAAATGGGTCACGTGAACATATGGTCACCCGACTAAACTCGATATATTATGTATATAATTCTTAAAATATATCTAATATTAACTGAAGGAACACATGGTCAAATTAGACTGAGTGGAGCACTGGTTAAGTGCTAGGTTTAATCCCTTAAGGTTTTGGGATCAAACCCAGCTAAATGCACTTCCTTTTTTTTTTTTTTTTTTTTTTAATTTTATTTATAATGGTGAACCCATCCTCTTAAAATCCTGGATTCGCCTCTGGACTTGGTGATAAGCCATCGTGTTGCTCCTGGATTCGCCTCTGGACTTGGTGATAAGCCATCCCGTTGCTCCTGGATTCGCCTCTGGACTTGGTGATAAGCCATCGTGTTGCTCCTCTCCTATTAGGAACCTAGCTTTAATTACACTCCACCTATTCTTTGAAATCATATTATTATCGATGAGAGCAACCAGGTCAGTTAATTATCCATAATCTTACATTATCTACGTACCAATAACCAACAGTAGACTTCGAAAAAGACCAACTAATGATTTGCGTAAAATTGTGATTCAAGTTGTATAGGTATAGGACTAGCTGAATTTCATATTGCCAAATCACTCACTCACTCACTACAAATATTACGTAATTTAATTTTCAAAACCTGTTAGGCTTGTAATGTTAATTGATAGGTGTTGATGACTGATGAGAATTAGGAGATCTAACTCTCTATTCTTAATTTGGACATTGTGATACTATCCTTCACCAAAACAAAGAAATTAACAGACTAAGGGCCCATTTGGCCATAAGAATTATTCACCTTTTTTCGAAATCAGCGTTTGGTCATGAAAATTTCAAATACAATTTGAAGTTGTATTTCGAAATTTGAAAAATAACAAAAATTTGTTTTCAAGTTTTTCACTTTTTTCACAAAAACAACTACGATTCAACAAAAAATACAACTTCAAAAACTATGGTCAAACACAGCTCCAACTCCAATTCCAAAATTCCAACAAAGTGTTTTATTTTTTATTTCTATGGCTAAAAGCCTACTAAATCGATATTCTTATACCCGCACAACACCTTCTCTTTTCTACTTTTATCTTTTACTTTTTTTTTAAGAAACAGAGTAGAATTAAAGAAAGAAAGTTATAGAAAGCCTTGTGGACCCAAATCCTGCCAGCTGAAGGCCAAAAAGAGCGCTTACAAAAGCCCCCTGAAAGCCTTCAACTTCCTTCCCCTGCATCTCTCATAGGAGCATAATATAGACCTATCACTTTATAGATTTATCACAACCACTTCTATAGACTATAGTCTCTATATTTGCCCATGTCTCGACCACAACAACGATATCGAGGAGTTCGCCAGCGGCATTGGGGATCTTGGGTTTCCGAAATTCGCCATCCTTCATTGTAATTCTTCTTACTCTTTCTCTCTTTGTTACAGTTTGTTTGATCAAATTTTTTTATCCTTGTTAGCTCTTTTTGGCTGAATTTAATTACTGTCTCGTTTGGTGTTATGCAAAAACAGGAAAACAAGAGTATGGCTTGGAACATTTGAGACAGCAGAGGATGCTGCAAGAGCATATGATGAAGCTGCAAGACTAATGTGTGGTCCAACAGCACGCACTAATTTCCCTTACAATGCCACCGAGTCGCAATCATCTACAAGGTTTCTGTCTTCTGCTTTAATAGCTAAACTTCAAAGATGCCACATGACATCTCTCACTATGTCAAAAAAACCTGGAACGACAAAACTGGAAAATAAAGATCATCAAATATCCCCACTTAGGAACAGGGGAAATTTCGACATGAGCGTCGACATGGCAGTGGATAAAGGTGAGAGTACTGCACAACAATTCAAGTCACTAGAAGATGAGCATATAGAGCAGATGATTGAGGAATTGCTTGATTATGGATCTATTGAGCTCTCTTCCTGTCTCCAAGAATGAGACTCAATACAAATGCACAAGCATTACTTGCTTAAGTAGCTTCAAATGGAAATCGTTCTGTCTCTCTAACTCACTCTGTCACTCAGTTAGTCGGGAAGGCCATGATTGATGAAGCGTTTGCAATTAAAAAAGCTATCGAGAAAGCGATACATAATGGTCCGAGAATTAATATATATTTTTTCTTATGCGGAAGGTCTAGTAGATGTAGTGCAAAAAAAAGTGAAGGCTACTTTGGGATGTGAATGTAGCTTGTGAAGATATTTGGAACATATTCGTCCTTACATTCAGATCTTGTCGTGTTTGTATATATTCCTAGAACTTTTAATTCTGTTGCTCATAATTTGACTAAGTTTACGATTTCTTTGGTGCATGTTATTTTCTTTTTTGTTAGAAAAAAAGAACTTCCGTGGACTAATGAATCTATGGCCGGGTTCACTTGCTTTTGACCAGAACTATGGATACACATAAAAAAAAATCATATAATAAAACGACACATTTCTGAATTAACCTACTATCTCTAGAGATTCCTCGATCAATGTTCATGAATTATCTTGAATCATTGTTTGCATGGTGATGTTGTCGCTCAATAATCAATCCCAAGGACTTAATGGAGGAGCCACACACAATTGAACCCTGTTCATCGGAAGGTTATACTGTGCAAATAATGTAAAAATAAACTTTTTTAGTACATAATAGGGCACTATGGAAGAAAAAGAATCTATAAGTGATACCCTACTAGTCGAGAAAAGGGTTTAGATTTGTTAGAGAATTCTATTATTAATGTATTTTTCACTTTATTTTGTTTAATATGATGATGATATGAAATAAGCTTTTAAATGAAGAAGTAAGTCTTCATATAGTCGACCCCAACTTGTTTGGAACTGACACATAATTATTATTGTATATAGAGTATAAACTTTTGAAGCTCTTTATAATTAGCATAAAAGAAGTACAATTTCAAATCTAGAGACGGATTTGTCTTTATTTTAATTTCTTGTCAGAATTTCTGGATTGTCATTGCAAGGAAGTGCGAATTCGGGAGGAGCGGGTATGAACAGGTTTTCAGACTCGAGACGAACGTATTCTCAAAATGTCTCTAACTTGGCAGTAGACCTGTCAACCGGTTCCAATCGGAACCGGACCGGGAACCGGTTAGGAAACCGGCCGGTTCCGGTTAACCGGTTTTAAAGTCCAAACCGGAACCGGTCCGGTTTGGATTGGTTAAAATATTTTTTTTTTGTTTTTTGTATTATATATATATATATATTATAGTATTTATTTGTATATTATAGGTATATTTACATATGTTATACAACTTTATAATTAAAGTTTAAATATTTACTGACTAACAGCCTAACAGCAAGTCAGCAATACAGAATAGTGCTTTTCGTACACATATATATGTATAACTTACATACTATACTCTATATACTTATATAGTTATATATATGTATAACTTAATATATATACTTATATATATGTATAACTTAATATATATACTATATATATGTATAACTTAATATATATACTATATATAGGTATAGCTTAATATCTATATATAGGTATAACTTAATATATATACTATATATACATATCTACTATATATACAATATATACTTAATATATATACTATATATATTTATATACTATATATACTTATATATATGTACTATATACTATATATACTTACTTATATACTATATACACTTACTTATACTTACTTATATACTATATATACTATATATACTTATATACTATATATACTTATATATGTGTATAACTTAATATATATAGTATATATACTTACTTATATATACTTGTATATATGTACTATATACTATATATACTTACTTATATACTATATTTACTTATATTCCTAACTTAATAAAAGTAAAAATATGAACACAAGTAAATAGAAGAAAGCTCAATGAGCCATATATTTTATTCATTCTTGGATAACATTTATTTGCAAGTTGTATTTTTTTTTAACTTGCAAATAATACATGAGTTATACAAAAATAGTAGAATAATAAAATCACCAATTTTGAACCATTTCGTTAATTTCCCCCACATCATATTCGGTCATGGAAATATCTTCAAAGTCTTCCATTTGGTCCGGTCCACTAGCTATCAAATCTTCAATTTCTTCCTCTTCGCCTTGCTCCGCTTCTGAGTTTTGGTTGCGTCGCTCCGATCTAATCCAATCTCGAATGCACACTAGTACTTGCAAGCTAAAGCCGGATAATGAATGTCTATGGTCTCCAATTTGTTGTCTTCCTTGGCTAAATGCGCTCTCCGAAGCCACGGTTGATACTTGAACCGTAAGGATATCTCGAGCCATTCTTGAAAGTACCGGATAGCTTGCCTTGTACTTCTTCCACCATGCTAAGACGTCCAAGTCATCCTTGATATCCACATTTGGCTGCATCAAATAAAAGTTAAATTCATCAAAGTTTGCAGTAGAAGAAGACGTTGGTTGTGAATGTAAAACTTTTAAACCCGACAAGCCCTTTTTGCTACTCTGAGAAGTAGTAGGGCGTGGAGCAACGGGTGTAGCACGTTCTTCCAAACTAGAATAATGAGTAAAAACTCTTCTAAACTCATCATCAATAGCGAGATCGGCTTCAGCTAAAGATGGTTGAACTCCCTCTTCAATTTCTAAAAATGTATAAATTTGACTAACCAAATTTTTAGTATAAGACACTTTTAAACAAGGATTTAAAAGGGAACCCAATATAAATAAAGTTGGGATGGAAAAAAAATACTTCTTAAATTTGATTATCATTTCAAAAATAGCCACTTGATAATCGGGTTTATATTTATACTCTTGTAAAACTCTAGCTATTTCCGTTAAGTAGGCTAAAATTTCGGTTACCGTGGGATAGAATTGTCTAGAAAAAGCAAGAGTTGCATTATAAAAAATTTCTAAGAGTTCAATACATTCTTTAACATCTTTCCAATGCCTAAAAGTTAACCAATCCTCACTATCAATATTATACTTGTTGTGAACTTGTTGTATGTGAATCCTATACTCATATGCTTGTTGTAGCATAATGTAAGTGTAGTTCCACCTAGTCTCAATTTCTACTTGAATTTTTCTAGGTCTAAGGTTATTTTCCACACAAGCATTCTTAAAATCTCTAATTCTTCCCCTATTAGCATTACAAAAAAGAAACGCAACAGCATTTCTAACTTTTTGAACAGAATAATCAAAATGCATAAGACCATCTTTAACAATTAAATTTAAAATGTGACAACTACATCTTACATGAAAAATATTTCTTAGAGGAGGGTTTATTTCTCTTTTTAAAAGACCAATTGCCTTTGTATTATTAGAAGCATTATCTAAAGCAATACAAAGTGTTTTTCTATAAATGTTAAAAAATCTCATTATAGTAGACATTGAATCGGCTAAAAATTTTCCATCGTGACGACCTTTTCCTTCGTCGTATAAAAAAGCTATAATTCTTTTTTGCATAACCCAGTTGTCATCAACCCAATGACATGTAATAGCAAAAAAATCTAAATGGTTAATACTAAGACCCAAATCAGCGGTAAGACAAACATTACAATTTAAAGAATTAAATACATGGCGCAAATAAAATCTATATTTTTTAAACAAATCTATAACATCGGCTCTACAAGTACTTCTAGGAATACCCTCAAATAACGAGTTATAACAACGTTGAATGTAAGTAACAAACCCCAAACCCGAGGGAAAGGAAAATGGTAAACAATCATAAGCTACCATTTTAGCTATTTCTACGCGTTCTTTTTTCTTGTCATACTTAAAATTTCTACCGGTTCGTGGGTCTATCGTCATTTGAATCCCCCCCACATTTGAACCCGTTTGTTCTCCCCAAATATCCATATGTTTGGTTCTCATATGAGCATTTAGTGTACCCGTTCCACCATCCTTACCAGTTCCTTGCTTAAAACTAAATACTTGTGCACATAGGGTACACGTAACTGATTGGTTTTCCCTATCCTTAGTCATAAATTTCCAAACTTTAGTTGTTGGCTTACGAGTTCTAGGCGGTTTGTCTTGTGTATGTGATTGTGCAGGACCTGTATCTCCTATGGGATTTTCGGGGGGTTGTGTTTCATCATCATCATCATCTAAGTCTTCATTAAAAGTGTCGGTAAAATGTTGTTGCATTGCCTCATGACCTAAAAGTGGATTATTTCCACCAACATCAATACCTAAATTAGGTGTTTCTTCCACAAATGTTTCCTCATTAAGCGCACCCCTAACAGTACGACTACTACTACCGGCATCACGTCTTAATCTCTTTGACATTATTAAATAGAAATAATTTAAATCACAATCAAATAAATCACAAGAAAATAAATTACAACAAATTAAATTTGCTAGAATTAAATTGCGTAAATTAAATTTCGAAAAATAAATTGCTAGAATTAAATTGCGAAAATTAAAAATAGAGTTGGAACGAAGGTACCAAATTGCCGAATTAATTTCCAACAAAGCGAAGACGGCTAGAATTGCAAATCCACCAAAGCTACTTCGGATTGTTGCAAAATCACCAACTCCACCAACAATATTATAATTGCAAAATTAATAATTGAAAGTTGAAACTATAATAAGACTTTGTGGCTAATTATTGCAAAGTAACTATAATTGAGAGATTGAGATTTGAGAGAAAGATGAAGAAGAGTGAATTGAAATGAAAATGAAGAAGGGTTTATATAGGGGTGGGGGAGGGGTTAAAGTGTTAAAAAAAAAAATTGGGGGCCAAAAATTAAGAAAATGACTGTTTGGCAACGGCCATTTTTGCAAATGGACCGTTGCCAACGGTCCATTACCGAGGCCCAACGGCTCTTTCCTTTTTTTTTTTTTTTTTTTTTTTTTAATTTTAACCGGTTTAACCGGTCCGGTTCCGGTTAAAAAATTTTTGGAACCGGACCGGTAAACTAATATCCGGTTAACCGGTTATACCGGTTCCGGTTCCGGTTTAACCGGTCCGGTTACCGGTTAAAACCGGTTACAATGAACCGGTTGACACCTTTACTTGGCAGTGACTTGCATCTTTTTTTTCTACAAAACTCTGAAACTAAGCTGACACGGATTCCTTTCCTTGGGAAAGCTCCAAACTTTTTGACTATCTCACGCTCGTTTTAAGGCAAAGTTTGGTTCTTTCTTCGTTTTTCCTTGGACTGTATGGACGAGATGTCTATTTGGTGGATCCACAACAAAAGATTCCTTGCAGAGACTTCGGGCTATTGTGGAAATTGCGAGTATTACAAATCTTGCCTTCACAATAAGGTCACATGCAGCTCGCAACCATGTTCAATTTTTCGTAGTACAATTCCCATGTCAATTATTAGGGAAGTCATAACGTATTGATGTTGTACTAGGCTACTAGCTCCTTGATGATTTTAACGTACAATATATTGATACTCAATGAACTTAACGCTTTAGGCATTTTCTAATCTTCTTATACTTCCTTACTTTGCTAATGTTATGAGTGTTAATGCTACGATAATTAATAATTGGGTTCATTGTCAAACATTTATAACTATTTAACAAATTTTTTAACATATATAAAAAGTATGTGCAAAAGCTATTGGGTTCACGTGAAATTGTGTCTGGGCTTCTAGCTAGATCTGCTCCTGTGTGTTGTGTTCATAACATTAATGAAATGAAAGTTAAAGTACACTTGATTGCTTTTCTTCATCTTCACAATATAGCACGCGCTCTCTCTCGTCTCTAGCTTAATTAGTTGTAAACATTGAAACTTAGTTTAGCTGTCCATATCTATATATACATATAATATTACAATTTACTGTTTACTCTTTTCACAAACTAAGTAATTCATCACTCCATAAAAGGACATTTATCATCAAGGGTGGACAAATCGGTTTTTGTTCGCTAAGGGTTTAAATGGGTGTCATAACATTATTCTACAAGTTTTTCTTAACAAGAGAGATTGAGTAATTGCTGGTCAATACTCTATTATTTTGAAGAGAAGAGTATATTAATTTGCTATACTAACTTATTATATGCATCCTATTGTGCAATGGGCCTACATACTACGTAAAAACCAAAAAATATAAAAGAGGAGGCACTAATGTAAAGAATTTGAAACGCAAAGCAAAGTTGACTAGATCAAGTTAGTTTTTGCTTTCACATTGGTAAGGGAAGTTAATTTGGTGTACTAAGTTCTGAGAAAGGCCGCAACTTAAGGGAAAAACCTTAATCACCCTACTCTGAAGTATTGATTCTGTGACTCGAACTTTTTCACATAGGTAATAATAAGCTGAATGCCTAATTAATATGATTGAATTTGACCAATATTTGCGATAAGAATTATGACCTCATAAGTATTGAACTACCACTTGGAACAATATCAAATTAGTTGAAATTTGAAATATATAGGTGAATACACATCAGTAATACTGTTATGATATATAAAAGACGGAGGCCTTTGTTTGGTGAGAAATTTATAAGATTTGAAGAAAAAAATGCAAATTGAAAGGAAATTGGTACAAAGACTGATGACTAATTATGAACAGTGCCTTGGGCAAATGTTGTTTGGCTCCCATCCCGTCCCATGCTCAACCATGTTATCCAAAACTTCAAAAGTGGCTGCAACGATGTTCTTGCACATGCTGCTTCCTCTATTTTTTCTCCTTTTGCAGGCACCATGTTCCCCTAACAGGTTTGTTTTCTTTTCCTTTTATGTTACTAACAATTAGGGACACGTCATGACATAACATGGTACAAAGATATTGGAATAGACATGCAGTTTTATGGCTTATTAACGCTAAAGTGTATAATTAATTAAGAATGTGACGTTCTAAATGATTAGTTTATCTACGTAATAGACATCTGAGAACACGCGCAGAAGTTTTTCTAGAATTTGACTGGGAAGTGTCCAAATAGGAGCACTTTATAATGTGCTCAGATGTTCAATTGGACATTTTGTAGTTCGAGAGACTAAACGAATTGAAATATACTGACAAATTTAAGAGAATGTTGAGAAAATCCACTTAACATTTGTGTGAGCTTTTCGAAAATTTTGATCTCATCAAGAGAGTATAAAAATGTATCATTCTTTTTATATTGGACTAAGAAGGAAATAATACTATCAAATAAAGTGAAATTGAGGAATTGTATTTTAATATATCTCTGGTCTCTTCTCCTATTCCCTTTGATATAATACAAATACACGGATTTATGTTTATGTGTCGGATAACACGACAATGCAAGATAAAAAAAACAAACTTACTCGCACGGGACATTTAGAATAATTACAAGAGATACATCTATTCATGTTAACATTGAGCTGCCATGTCAAAGAGATAGGAGAAAAAAGAAAAAAGAGATGGCCCTAACTCATCTAAATGATTCCTGGCCACAACAAATTCAAGAAAGATCTAGAAGAAAAGAAACTGCAACAAAATTCTTATCCTATTAACATAAATATTCATACAAGAAAGGTTGTTAGCTGATTGGAACCCTTAGCTAGTTTCTCCCCGCTGATTGGAACCCTTAGCTAGTTTCTCCCCGTAAATCAATTATCCATTTTAAATGCAAAATTGCCTTCAATTTATTTCCATAAAATTGCACATTTTCCCCGTAAATGGGCTGGTCTTTAATTTTTGCTCTTAAATGGACTAGTCTTTAATTTTTGTCCTTTAGCAATCAAATTTATGCCTAGTGCGTCATAAGTTCTTTAGAAAGTGAAGACATGTCAGGACATAACTTGTGGATATGATGATCCAAAAATATAAATTTATGGGCTGCGAATTTTGTATTTGTCATGAGGGACATAAATTAAAGACAAGCACGATATAAGGTCAAAACTGCAAATCACCCAATTTCTCAACCTTTTATTCTCTTGTTGGACCTGAGATACTCCAGAATCATAAGATGCTGGGCTGGCTATCGCCCAAACCTTGGGCCAAGTTACATTCAGCCCATATTTTCCGCAATCTCCTTTAGTTATCAAGTCCAATTAAAACAAGGAACTCACTCGGGGCATTTTATTAAAAGAGACTTTGAGTTACTTATTTAAGAATTTAGGACTCAAGTTCTAAAAATTAGGTAAAAGGGACTCTATCCCCCTAAGTTTTTTTAATTTACATAAAAACCCCTAAGTTTTTTTAATTTACATAAAAACCCTTAAGTTTTTTTAATTTACACAAAAACCCAAAAATAAAAGCACTTTTTACCAAAAAAAACCTGTACGTTTTTCTCTTAAAAAATACGCAAGCAACTATTGGTTGCTTAAACAACTCCTTGTTGCTTATACAATAACCTTGTATCTCATTAAAACTAGGTAAACAACTAGTAGTTGTTTAAATAAATAAAGGTTGCTTATAATAAACAACACGAAGTTGTTTAAGCAACTCATTATTGCTTATACATGAACTCAATTGATTGATCACAAATGAAAATTAACTAATATAAAAACCTTGTTTCTTATAAAAACTAGTCATTTGATGAGTGATTAAATCCAACTTATTAATTTTATCATCAATTAATTGACTATACTAATAGTTTAAACAAAAATTTGCTGATCCAGTGATAATGGAATCAATGTTGTTTGATTATATGAATATTAGAACATCAACTTATTGACTTGATAACAATTAAATATCAAACGAGTCGTTCAATGAGTTATTAAACCCAACTTATTAATAATATCATAATTGATCGCAAAATTGATTGACTCTACTAATAGTTTAACAAAAAATTACTGATCTAGTGATAATGGAATGAATGTTGTTTGATTATATGAATATTTGAACATCAACGTATTCACTTGATAACAATTAAATGTCAAACGAGTCGTCCAATGAGTGGTTAAACCCAACTTATTAATAATATCACAATTGACCGCAAAATTGATTGACTCTACTAATAGTTTAACAATAACTTATTGATCTAGTGATAATGGAATCAATGTTGTTTGATTATATGAATATTTGAACGTCAACGTATTCACTTGATAACAATTAAATATCAAACGAGTCGTCCAATGAGTGATTAAACCCAACTTATTAATAATATCACAATTGATCGCAAAATTGATTGACTCTACCAATAGTTTAACAATAACTTACTAATCTAGTGATAATGGAATCAATGTTGTTTGATTATATGGATATTTGAACATCAACGTATTCACTTGATAACAATTGAACATCCAACGACCCGTTCGATGAGTTCTAATGTAAACAACCAACAGTTTCATAAACAACTTCGTGTTGTTTAACATAAATAACTACTATTTTCTTAAGCAACAATCGATTGTTTGCTAAGTTTTCACAAGAATTGGGGTTCTGTTGTAAGCAACTAGGAGTTGTCGAAACAACTTTTTGTTGTTTATTGTAAGCAACTTTTTGGGTTTTGTTAAAAGTTTTTGATCTTTTAATTGAGTCAATCAATTTTGCTATCAATTGTGATAAAATTAATAAGTTGGATTTAATCACTCATCAAATGACTAGTTTTTACAAGAAACAAGATTTTTATATTAGTTAATTTTCATTTGTGATCAATCAATTAATTTCCAATTGAGTTCATGTATAAGCAATAATGAGTTGCTTAAACAACTTCGTGTTGTTTATTATAAGCAACCTTTATTTATTTAAACAACTACTAGTTGTTTACCTAGTTTTAATGAGATACAAGGTTATTGTATAAGCAACAAGGAGTTGTTTAAGCAACCAATAGTTGCTTGCGTATTTTTTAAGAGAAAAACGTACAATTTTTTTTTTATTGGTAAAAAGTGCTTTTATTTTTGGGTTTTTGTGTAAATTAAAAAAACTTAGGGGGATAGAGTCCCTTTTAATTTTTTACCCTAAATTTATAAATATTTTAATTCAACCCCATCTCTTCATGGGATCTTCATAATTAACCCCTAATTAAATGTTTATAACAAAAGAAAAAGAAAAAGAAAAAGAAATAAAAATCCCCTATTCTTCATTCCACTATCAAAGAGCCCTTTTAGCTCATTTTCCCAACTCACTCCTATGCGGAAAAGTATCTACCGAAACGTGCAAAGTCAGGATAGTACACAAATCTAACTGAGAAAACCCTAGATAGGTCCTGTTATTAATTAATTAATACTCCACTAATTAGGTATGATTGTAAGTTGCAGTCACTCTACGCTCTGTTATGAAATATAGTAAATATAGAGTATGGATGTCCACTACACAAATATAATGCCTCTTCCATTATCTTCCACCATTTTAATGGATCTTCCACCATCTTAATGGTTCTTCCATTATCTTCCACCATCTTAATGGTTCTTCCATTTTCTCATATATTGAATGCATATGTAGCACTATAAATAGAGGCATAAGTTTTCATATGGGATATACTTGAACACATTTGGATGAATAAGAAATCTCTCCTCTCTTGTCTCTCTATTTCTATTGTGTTCATCCTTTACTATTGTGACTCTTTTAGCTTCATTTTATAACACGTTATCAGCACGAAGTTCTCTAATTCTATTTGCATCGTTAGTTCGAGTTCGGCTTTCTTTCAGGTGAAGTCTTATTTATCTGTTAAGATTCGATAAATACTTAGTGGCGAATTTATTTGTTTTAAACATACTTACATTTGGTTTGTGGCTTGTGATCTTTCTGTGACACATACACTGAGATTAATATTAAGCTAAAAAGGATAACACGCTGAATCTTGAAACTTCAAAAGAGATATTTTTTACCACCATGTTATGTTAATTGTGCAAGAATCTCTCACCTTTATTTCCTATACAGAGAGGTTATGCTATAAATTTTGCATTTAATTGATTAAAAGATGACAATACTATTCGTTTGTTAAGAAATCTACAAATGTGCTTTAGAAGGAAAGCCAAAAGGCAAGATTAAGAACTATAAAAGTTAACTAGAGTTTGATCACTGTCTTAATCACCAGGATACATACCTACACAAAAAATTGGCAAGATGCAATCACTCATACCAAGATACTAGGATCAAAGCAATTTCAAAACTTTGCTTCTCTTTGATGTTTTTATCATATGTTCTTACTAGACCATTGGAGAAGAAAAAAAATGAAACAGGAAAATATTGAAGGGGACATGATCTTTAAGTATGAGGATATGGACAAATTAACAGTGACGAGAACATTTAAAAACAACAGCCGTACTCGATGATATAGATAAACCACGCCAAGAAGAAATGTTAAAGTAGACAAAAACTAATAGAGAATGCAGAATGGACAACATATCATAGCACGGGCTGGTCAGCACTTCACCATGTCAATTTTAAAACTGATAATTGCAACATCACTATAAGATGACATCAGGGGACATAACTAGCTTTACATATATCACATGACAAATAATGAGCAGTAAGAAGTCATTTCGATATACAAAAAAAAAAAAAAATCGAATGAAAGGATTAGCCCGTCTAAACTTAGCCCACCTAATTTATTTAGATAGGACAGAAGATGTTTGTGCATCGAGAATATCTAAGCTTCAATGTTTTTCAGCAGACATTGCAAAATGATTATGAGGATTAAAACACACATGATATATTAACCGTACGAGTAATTTTTACTTTTGGTTGTGCATATTGCTTGTGGAAGAAAAAGGGTTATTGGTTCGTGGAAATAAAAATACTATTTTGAGATTATGTTATTTTTATTATTTCTAACTCAAATATTTTTATGATAGTTTTGATCATCATGTCGAATTTGTCAAAGCTTGAGTTTGTGGCACTTGATATCTCGGGAAAGAATTACCTATCATGGGTACTTGATGCTGAAATTCACCTAGACGCCAAAGGTCTTGGTGCCACTATTACTCAGGATAATACAACATCAAGTCAGGACAAAGCGAAGGCAATGATTTTCCTTCGTCATCATCTGGATGAAGGATTGAAGGTTGAATACCTGACAGTGAAAGATCCACTTGAATTGTGGACTGGTTTGAAGGAAAGGTATGACCACATTAAGGTAACGGTATTGCCCAGGGCTCGTTATGAGTGGATTCACTTACGGTTACAAGATTTTAAAACTGTATGTGATTATAACTCTGCTGTCTATAGAATTACTTCCCAACTGAAATTATGTGGGGATAATATAACTGACGAGGATATGTTGGAAAAGACTCTTACGACTTTTCATGCCTCCAATTTGGTATTACAACAACAGTACCGTGAAAGGGGTTTTAAAAAGCATGCTGATTTGATATCATGTCTTCTTGTGGCTGAGCAGCACAATACCCTTTTATTGAAAAATCATGAAGCCCGTCCCACTGGAACTGCTCCATTCCCGGAAGCGAATGTGGTAGCAACACATGGCCCAACTGAAAGAAGACAAAATAATCGAGGCCATAATAATGAGCGTGGGCGTGGCAGGGGCAAGGGACGATATAATAATCGTCGTGGTGGTGGTCACCATAAAAGGGAGAACAATATGGGTTATCAAGACAATCCTTCAAGGAACAACTGTCATCGTTGTGGTTTGAAAAGTCACTGGAAAAATGAATGCCGGGCGCCTGAACATTTTGTCAGGCTTTATCAAAATTCCTTCAAAAGAAAGGCAAATAGAGGTGGTGCCTCTTCTGCTAATGCCCGGGTGGAGTCACACATGACTTTTAAAAATAACGATGAGGCAGGGCCTTCACGAAAATATGATGATAATGTTGAAGCTAATTTGGCTTTGAAAGATGATGATTTTGATGGGCTTGATGATATTACTCATTTGGAAGTTGAAGACTTCTTTGGAGATCGAAATTGAGATTTGATCGTTTCACTGGGGAATGTGTTATGTTATTATTTTTATTTATGTGTTTTAAGTTGTCTTTATGTTGTTTTATTTTCGAGAAGTACTTAAATTCTCTATGTTGTTTTATCTTCTGGATTAGTAATTAAGTTTTATATTGTTAGTTTCCGTATTTCTTACGATGTATTTTTGTTTTTATGAAGATAAATAAAATTCCCCAGTCTTTAATTGGATCCAAGATGAGTAATAGAGATATGTGCCTTTTGGATAGTGCTACAACTCACACTATATTAAGAGAAAAGAAATATTTCTCTCATTTGGTTATGAAAAGGGCTTGTGTTAATACAATATCTGGTAGTACAAAATTAATTGAGGGCTCTGGAAAAGCGACCTTATTACTACCTGGAGGAACAATATTGGCCATTAGTGATGCACTATATTGCAGCAAGTCTCGAAGAAACTTATTAAGTTTCAAGGTTATTCGCCAAAATGGTTATCACATTGAGACTGCCAATGAAGGAAAAGTTGAGTGCCTTTATATTATTACAATGAAAGCTGGGGAAAAGTTTGTGCATGAAAAATTACCCGCACTTTCTTCCGGGTTGTACCATACAAGTATTGGTGCGGTTGAAACACATGTTGTAGTAAATAAAAGGTTTAATGATTCTAATGATTTTATCATTTGGCATGACCGGTTGGGCCATCCCGGTTCTAGTATGATGCGCAAAATAATTAAGAATTCACATGGGCATACTTTGAAGAACCAAAAGATTCTTCAATTTAAGGAATTCTCTTGTGCTGCTTGTTCTCAAGGAAAATTGATTATTAAACCATCAGCAACTAAGGTTGGGATTGAATCCCCCGCATTTCTGGAACGTATACAAGGTGATATATGTGGGCCAATTCACCCTTCATGTGGACCATTTAAATATTATATGATCTTGATTGATGCATCTACAAGATAGTCACATGTGTGCTTATTATCAACTCGCAATATGGCTTTTGCGAGATTGTTGGCTCAAATAATAAGGTTAAGAGCACAATTTCCAGATAATGCGATAAAGAAAATTCGTCTTGATAATGCTGGTGAGTTTACATCTCAGGCCTTTAATGATTATTGTACGGTCACGGGAATAACAGTTGAACATTCGGTTGCTCATGTTCATACTCAAAATGGTCTGGCAGAATCAATGATTAAACGCCTACAATTGATAGCTAGACCATTGCTAATGAGGACAAAACTTCCTGTTTCGGTATGGGGACATGCTATTTTGCATGCAACAGCACTTGTGCGTATAAGGCCAACCAGTTATCATGAATTCTCCCCATTACAATTGGCTTTTGGTCAAGAGCCAAATATTTCCCATCTTCGAATTTTTGGATGTGCGGTATATGTTTCAATTGCTCCACCACAACGCACAAAGATGGGTCCCCAAAGAAGGTTGGGGATATATATTGGGTATGAATCTCCTTCAATTTTAAAATATTTAGAACCGATGACTGGTGATTTATTTACAGCAAGATTTGCCGATTGTCATTTTGATGAATCAGTATACCCAACATTAGGGGGAGAACATAAGCAGTTGGAAAAGGAGATAGATTGGAATGCATTATCACTATCTCATTTAGATCCTCGAACAAATCAATGTGAGCAAGAGGTTCAAAAGATGATTTATTTGCAAAGTGTCGCAAATCAACTGCCAGATGCATTTACTAATCTTCCAAGAGTTACTAAATCTCATATTCTAGCTGCAAATACTCCAGTTCGAGTTGATGTCCCGGTAGGACAAACGGTTAATGCAAATCATTCCAGGCCACGTCTGAAACGTGGTAGACCAATCGGTTCCAAGGATAAAAATCCTCGAAAAAGAAAAGAAATAAATGATCAAGATGATCATCCTGTGAGGGAAATTGCTCAAGAAGAGGCCCGAGACATAATAAATGATAAGCCCACAGAGAAGGTCCAGATACTTCAAAATAATGATAGTGAAGAGATCTCGATAAGTTATGTTTCGGCGGGGAAAAGGTGGAACCGAAATGATATTGTGGTCGACAATACTTTTGCATATAATGTTGCTGTTGAGATAATGCAACAAGATGAGGATCTTGAGCCAAAATCTGTTGATGAATGTAGACAGAGAAATGATTGGCCAAAATGGAAGGACGCAATTCAAGAAGAATTGACTTCACTTGAAAAACGTGAAGTTTTCGGACCAATAGTCCGAACACCTGAAGATGTCAAGCCAGTGGGGTACAAATGGGTGTTTGTGCGAAAACGAAATGAGAAAGGTGAAGTCGTAAGATATAAAGCACGACTTGTGGCACAAGGATTTTCGCAAAGGCCTGGCATTGATTATGTGGAGACATATTCTCCTGTGGTGGATGCAATTACCTTTAGGTATCTAATAAATCTGGCAGTTCGTGAAAAGCTTGATATGCAACTGATGGATGTTATCACAGCCTATTTATATGGCTCATTGGACCAAGAAATTCTTATGAAAATCCCTGAAGGATTCAAAGTGCCCGAAGCATACAAAAGTTCGCAGGAAACCTGTTCAATAAAACTTCAGAAATCTTTATATGGATTGAAACAATCAGGGCGGATGTGGTACAATCGTCTTAGTGAATATTTGCTAAAGGAAGGATATAAAAATGATCCTATTTGTCCTTGTGTTTTTATAAGAAGATATGGGTCTGAATTTGTCATAATAGCTGTGTATGTTGATGACTTGAACATCATTGGCACTCCTAAAGAGCTTTCAAAAGCTATAGAGTGTTTGAAGAAAGAATTTGAAATGAAAGATCTAGGTAAGACAAAATTTTGTCTTGGCCTACAAATTGAGCATTTGACAAATGGAATATTTGTCCATCAATCAACATACACTGAAAAAGTTTTAAAGCGCTTTTACATGGATAAATCACATCCGTTGAGTACCCCGATGGTTGTGAGATCGCTTGACATAAATAAAGATCCATTTCGACCTAAGGATAATGATGAAAAGCTCATTGGTGATGAAACTCCATATCTCAGTGCAATTGGGGCATTGATGTATCTAGCCAATAATACCCGACCAGATATATGTTTTGCAGTAAGTTTATTGGCAAGATTCAGCTCCTCCCCAACAAAAAGACATTGGAATGGTGTTAAGCATATATTCAGATATCTTCAAGGAACAATTGATTTGGGATTATTTTATTCTTATGAATCCAAGTCAGATATGATCGGTTATGCAGATGCAGGATATTTATCTGACCCACATAAAGCCCGATCTCAAACAGGCTATTTATTTACATATGGAGGTACAGCTATATCATGGCGTTCAATGAAACAAACAATAGCTGCCACTTCTTCAAATCATGCGGAGATAATAGCCATTCATGAAGCTAGTCGGGAGTGTGTTTGGTTGAGATCAATGACTCAACATATTCAGGAAATGTGTGGTTTTATTTTGAAAAGGGATATTCCAACTATATTGTACGAAGATAATGCTGCATGTATTGCTCAACTGAAGGGAGGATACATTAAAGGAGATAGAACAAAACATATTTCACCAAAGTTCTTTTTTACTCATGATCTTGAAAAGAAAGGTGAGATAGATGTTCAACAAATTCGCTCGATCGATAATTTGGCGGATCTGTTCACTAAAGCATTACCAACCTCGACATTTGAGAAGCTGATATACAAGATTGGAATGCGTCGTCTTCGAGAATTAAAGTGATCTTTTCATCAGGGGGAGAAAATACGCGCTGCACTCTTTTTTCCTTGGTCAAGATTTTATCCCATTGGGTTTTTCTGACAAGGTTTTTAACGAGGCAGCAAATAATGTGTAACGAGGCACATATATGGACATCCAAGGGGGAGTGTTATGAAATATAGTAAATATAGAGTATGGATGTCCACTACACAAATATAATGCCTCTTCCATTATCTTCCACCATTTTAATGGATCTTCCACCATCTTAATGGTTCTTCCATTATCTTCCACCATCTTAATGGTTCTTCCATTTTCTCATATATTGAATGCATATGTAGCACTATAAATAGAGGCATAAGTTTTCATATGGGATATACTTGAACACATTTGGATGAATAAGAAATCTCTCCTCTCTTGTCTCTCTATTTCTATTGTGTTCATCCTTTACTATTGTGACTCTTTTAGCTTCATTTTATAACACGCTCTCAATAATACTCTCTTTTTAGGTCGATAAATTTTTAGTATCATTTTTTAATATATTATTCTTCACAATTTTCAGTCATGTACTATTCCCTCCGTCCCAATTCATTTGAAGTTTGACCAATTTGGGAGTCAAACATCTCTTTTTTTAACTACGATTTTCTCCAACTATTTTCATATATTGTGAATTATTAATTATACAGATTTATAGTACTTTTTATGTAGTTTTCAAATATGTAAATATTATTATAAAATATTCGAAGAATATATGTTTAACATTAAATCAAAGAAAAAGCTGTTTCACTATCAAACTGGCCAACCTTCAAATAAATTGGGACGGAGGGAGTGACATATAAAATAGAACATAACAAATGCTAGAACAAATGTAAACGTAAGGAGAGACGGGGTGTGTCTATAATGTTTTGGAGAAGGATTCACTAATCTCTATACTAAATTTAATCGTATCACTTTTTCACGGAAGATCAGTAAGAAAATAATTGAATTGCATAGGATATTTATAAGTAGGGGCGCAGATCGACTTTTACGCCTTTAAATATTTATCAATGAAGCAAGTTAAAGATGGATGTAGTTGTTATTTTTTTCAATTTAATTACACGTGTAAGCCAATCGAAGATCCCTCTATTCCAATTTATGTGGCATAGTTCGCATTTTGAGAGTAAAACAATTTAATTTTGATCATAAATTCGGGCATGAAATCTTTATGTTTTTTGAAATTAAGTCACCATGATTTAACATTCAAAATATTTAAAAGATATATGAGAACAATTATGTCAAAGAAAGATTTGTTTGAATCTCAATATCCGAATGGTGGCATATAAATTGGAACGGAAAAGTATAATAGGTGCCACATATATAAATTGGGATGGATGGAGTATAATATACTGTAACTCTTTTTGGACATAACTTTTTCGTTTAGGACTCTTCACCTCCAATGCGTCGTTTAGAAGAGTTTTTGACTTCCTTTTGGATAATAATATGCATGGTTCAGTTAATTTTAATTTGGTTTATACTTGATATTTGGTTTTCCAATTCGTATAGGATTTTAATTTTTAGCGTGAATCTATCTAGAAAAAGGATAAGCCAACTATATCCGTAAAGTAATAGCCTGTTTGGCCAAACTTCTAAAAACTGCTTATTTTAAAAAGTACTTTTAAAAAAAAAAACTTTTTTCAAAAGTACTTTTCAAAAAAATACTTTTGGCTAAAAGCAGTTTGTGTTTGGCCAATTAATTTAAAAAGTACTTTTGAGCAGCAATTAGTGTTTGACCAAGCTTTTAAAAAGTGCTTCTATGTGTATTTTTCTCAAAAGTACTTTTCAAAAAAGTGCTTTAGGACAAAAACTATTTTTTTTAGCTTCTGAAAAACTGCTTCTACTACTCCCCAAAAGTACTTATTTTCTCCCAAAAGCTTGGCCAAACACCTCATTTTTTTTAAAATAAGCACTTATTGAAAAATTAAGTACTTTTGGGGGAAAAATAAGCTTGGCCAAACAGGCTATAAGCCATTATTTCGCATTATTCATCATTTTTAGGGAAGTAGAAAGAAGGTAGCAAAATTGGACAAAGTTTTCGACAAGTATTATTAGTTCTCTTTTTATTTTTTCATTCCTCTTTTCGAAATTTATATTAATGAACCCGTATTAATTATGTTCTAGTTGCTTAGTCTCAAACTTTGTATTTGAAAAAAAAATAAAAAAATTATCCAGAACCCAATAAGAGTTGTGATTCATCACCAATAAACTAAAAACTCTTGCTCAGCCTATTATCTTTTTTCTCTACTCAAATTGTGAGTAGTAGATCACGTAGATGTAGATGTAAATGTAGAGGAGGGTCCGTAAATATTATGTGTACTAATTCGAATAGACTTCAAAAATGAAAAGAAAAAAGTAATGGGCGATGATTTAAAATATGAAAAGTGTATATTAGAAAGAGAGACCAGAAGGGAAAGAAGTAACTAATACCACTAATTTTAGTTGGTTTAGAATACTTGGATGGGAGTAAGTTACTACAACCTAGTAAACTTAGTTGAATTATGGGACTCCTCGTACTATAACAATTCTATAAGTGTACTGCTTCAATCCAAACCTTAATCTAATCTAAAAATCCGCACAACTTGGCACATGTTACTAGAAGTATTATAAAAGGAGAACTAGTCTCACCAGCACAAACTTCCATCAATCTGGCAAGAAATACACAATGGCAATTGTTATATGATCGATATTTTGTGTGTGTTCGTTGTAGCTGATATAGTGTGTTTAGTTGATAGAGAATAAAAATGGCGGATCAGAAGGGAACCGTCAGCTTGGATGATATCAAGAGTCTGGAGAACGTCGATCTCGTACGTAACAGCAGTTCTTTTTTTTTGCTGCATTGTTCTGTTAATTCTGCACAAGGATATGCACGATGTTAATATTGCATGCACAATATGAATATAGATAGTTTCCTCCTCTGAAATTTTGATTTTTATAGTTTTGCTTTTCTGGAGATAAATTTGCTAGTAGGATCATGTTTTGCGATAGGCAAAGTGAATGTTTTTAGTCAGAATCCCTTTCACCGAAAAATTACAGTATATATATAATGACAAAATTATGTATGTTGAATCCCCGTGTCTTATTCGTGTATTTGTTTGAGTCGCATTAATGAAAATCCGGACTCAGCCACTGCTCCACGCCACTATACATGTGTCATGTGTGTATGTATTATGTTGGTGTAATTACTAATTAAGAACAGATCCTGTTGCCTGGAAAAGTTTCTAACATTCAGAAATTCTTCGCGTTCCTTTGAATTTATAATATTCCAATTTGAATAATGCTAAGTAGTTTGTGTATGGACAGCTTTTATCAGATAGAGATGTTTGATATATTTCATGAAATCTAGAGCTTTTTGTGCTTATAATTTTTGTGATATACAGGAAACAATAGCAGTGGATGATGTATTTAGGATATTGGTAAGTTCCAAGGAGGGCTTGGCACAAGCGGAAGCAGAGAGAAGGCTGCAAGTCTTTGGCCCAAACAAACTTGAGGAGAAAAAGGCAAACTTTCTTATCTCACTGCTTTTTATTTCCTCTTTTGCTCTATGGTGTTTAGAATTTGGACACCTAATTTTTCGAATTGCCGTAATGAAACAGGAAAACAAGATCTTAAAATTTTTGGGTTTCATGTGGAATCCCTTGTCATGGGTCATGGAAATTGCAGCTATCATTGCTATTGTATTGGCAAATGGACAGGTTAGTTCTCCGTCTAAAAACAATTGACGCACAATCCTTACTATGTACACATATCTAATAGTAGTGTCATTTTGTTCGGCCAAGCTCTTGGGAAGTCAAAGTACAAATTTTGGAGAGTTTGGATGTTTATCCACGCTTTTAGGAAATAAATAAGTGTTTGTTGGTAGTAGCATAAGCTCTTTTACATAAGCTGAAAAAGAAGTTTTTCCTAAGAAGCACTTCTGGAACAGACCAAACTACTACTCTCCAAAAGTACTTTTTCGAAAAACAGATCGTGGAAGCTTGGCCAAACAGGCTATTAATCTGTTTCTATCAGCGAGCTTAACTGTTTGCAACGATCAAATGCAGGGTAGGCCTCCAGATTGGCAAGATTTCCTTGGAATTCTGATATTGCTTGTCATCAACTCCACCGTCAGCTTCATCGAAGAAAACAATGCAGGCAACGCTGCAGCAGCCTTGATGGCAGGCCTTGCACCCAAGACAAAGGTAAATTATCACTAACAAAGAAAAAAAAGTAAAAACCCCTACAATTCCATTATAGTAAAGCTATTTCCCTTGTTTTTGGTTCTTATTATCCAAATTTGTTTCCTCAAAAGGTATTGAGAAACGGTAGCTGGATGGAGATGGATGCAGCAATGCTAGTACCAGGGGATGTGATAAGTATTAAGTTGGGTGATATCATACCGGCTGATGCTCGTCTCCTTGATGGAGATCCCCTCAAGATTGATCAATCTGCTCTCACAGGTGAGTCATTACCTGTGACAAAGCACCCGGGCGAGGGAGTGTACTCCGGTTCCACTTGTAAACAAGGTGAAATTGAGGCTGTTGTCATTGCAACTGGAATCAGCACCTTTTTTGGAAAAGCTGCACATCTTGTTGATAGTACAAATAATGTTGGCCACTTCCAGAAGGTAAATTTGACATTATCTCCACACTGGATTGAAAAGTTGGATTTCATGTTAAGTGCTCAACAAACCATGTTTTCAGAAAGACCAATAAAATTGTCCTGCCCATTCTTGAACTGTTATTAAAATGACTGAATAGATCGGGACCCTCCCTAAACTTGACGACTTTTATTCAGTTTATACTTCAACTTTACTTGATAAGATTATTAGAACTGTATAAGATTTTCACTATTTCTTTATCTGCCTTCCAGCTGATTTAAATGATTTTGACAGGTGTTGACAGCAATCGGGAACTTCTGCATTTGCTCCATTCTAGTTGGAATCGTGATAGAAATACTGGTGATGTACCCAATTCAGCACAGAAAGTACAGAGATGGAATTGATAATCTTCTTGTTCTTCTCATTGGAGGAATTCCAATAGCCATGCCTACTGTATTATCAGTCACTATGGCAATTGGATCCCACAAGTTGTCACAACAAGGTGCCATCACAAAGAGGATGACTGCTATAGAAGAGATGGCTGGAATGGATGTCCTTTGTAGTGACAAGACAGGAACTCTTACACTAAACAAGCTTGAAGTAGACAAAAATTTAATCGAGGTTTGTGAATTAACACGACGTTCTAGTATTTGAAGCGATAAGACAAAGTGTAAGCTAACTAGATTGTCTTCTTGGGGAGGTGGTGCAGGTCTTTGCAAAGGATATTGACCAAGATACTGTTATTCTTCTTGGGGCCAGAGCTTCAAGGGTCGAAAACCAGGATGCAATTGATGCTTGCATCGTCGGAATGCTGGCAGATGCCAAAGAGGTACTAATTAAAAGTAGTATCAATTCAAATTCCTAATTGAACACTTCAGTTACCTTCGCAAAATAATGTTGTTTTACCAATTAATTTCACGTGTTTTCCGTGCTTGAGGCAAATCTATTCCTGAATTTATGATAGGCATCATTAGCAACTTTATCATTAGAAAAGTGCATCAAATTACTTGTACCTGATTTTTTTATTTATGTTTTCTCTCTAGGCTAGAGCTGGAATCCAAGAAGTGCATTTCCTGCCTTTCAACCCTGTCGATAAGCGAACCGCTATTACTTACATAGATTCCAATGGAAACTGGCATAGGGTTAGCAAAGGTGCACCTGAACAGGTAAGCAATAACACTTGATACTTCTCTGTCTATAACTGAGCTGGTTGTTTGCTTGATCATTTATACTCTTTTACCAGATCGTTGATCTTTGTGGCCTAAACGAGGATGTAAGGAAGAGAGTTCACTCCATCATTGACAAGTTTGCTGAGCGTGGTCTTCGGTCTCTTGCAGTGGCTCAACAGGTAAAATTTAATACAGCAAAGTCTGTAGTATTGGTTTTTTTTTTTTTTTTTTTTTGCATCAAACTGAAGCCAGTGACTATGTTCTTTCTAAACACAGACAGTACCAGAGAAGACAAAGGAAAGTCCAGGAGGGCCTTGGGTCTTTGTAGGGCTCTTGCCTCTTTTTGACCCTCCAAGGCATGATAGTGCAGAGACAATTAGGCGTGCCCTTGTCCTTGGTGTCAATGTAAAAATGATAACTGGTGATCAGCTTGCCATAGCCAAGGAGACTGGTCGTAGGCTTGGAATGGGAACAAACATGTATCCTTCCTCCTCCCTCCTGGGGCAACACAAGGATGAAAATACTGCTAATCTACCTGTGGAGGAACTCATTGAAACGGCTGATGGCTTTGCTGGTGTCTTTCCAGGTAACTAACTATTTCCGTCCTCTTTTCCCATATATATTTTAGTTTTTCTTTTTCATTTTTGGCACGTCAGCCGAAATTAATTACAAGCACTAGCCAAGATACACAAAACCTATACACTGATTTTGTATATTATACGTATGTATATTTGTGTATACGATATGTATATTTATACAATCTACAAAACCGATACTATTATTTTGAGTGGTCCAAAAATGTAATTATCCCTATATTTTACTGTTAGTAATCCATCCTCCTGATTTTTATTACGTAACAATCTTTGTTCTAATTTTTATTTGTGCAATATTGTTGGAACTGTGTAGAGCACAAATATGAGATCGTGAAGAAGCTCCAAGAAAGAAAGCACATTTGTGGTATGACAGGAGATGGTGTAAATGACGCCCCTGCTCTGAAGAAAGCAGATATAGGCATAGCTGTGGCTGACGCTACTGATGCTGCCCGTAGTGCATCTGACATAGTTCTCACCGAGCCAGGATTAAGTGTGATAGTGAGTGCTGTCTTGACGAGCCGAGCCATATTCCAGAGGATGAAGAATTATACCATTTATGCTGTTTCTATAACCATCCGAATCGTGCTAGGCTTCATGCTCATTGCACTAATCTGGAAGTTTGATTTCTCACCTTTCATGGTTCTTATCATTGCCATTCTCAATGATGGAACCATCATGACCATATCTAAAGACAAGGTGAAGCCTTCACCCATGCCTGACTCATGGAAACTGAGAGAAATCTTTGCTACTGGCATAGTTCTTGGCACTTACCTAGCCGTGATGACTGTTATCTTCTTTTGGGCTGCTCACCAGTCAAATTTCTTCAGTGTAAGTAATTTGTGCACTACTACATTAACAAACAATATAACTGAAATGTTAGTACTATTCGCTTACTTTGGTAAAAACGCCCTCCTTCAACTTTGGGTGCTGTATTTGCAGGATAAGTTTGGTGTAAGATCGATTAGAGACAATGTACACGAGCTCAATGCGGCTCTGTATCTTCAAGTCAGCATCGTTAGTCAGGCGCTCATTTTTGTAACTAGGTCAAGGAGTTGGTCTTACGTGGAACGACCTGGTCTTCTTCTGCTAGCTGCTTTTGCTATAGCACAGCTAGTAAGTTGGTTAGATTCCAGTACCCGATTGGCAGTTAACACCAATTGTAGTTTCCTTCAACTCTAATGATTATTTGTTATATCTTTCAGGTTGCCACCTTAATTGCAGTATATGCAAATTGGGGTTTTGCTAGGATCCATGGTATTGGTTGGGGTTGGGCTGGTATTATTTGGCTTTACAGTATTATTTTCTACATACCTCTGGATTTTTTAAAATTTGCAATCAGATACATTTTGAGTGGCAGGGCCTGGAATAATATGATTGAGAACAAGGTACTTCTCATCAACATTCACGTCAAAATAAAAAATCCACCTAACATGTAATGACTTATGACACTCTCCTCCTTTTTCACACCATGCAGGTTGCCTTCACGAGCAAGAAGGATTATGGTAAGGGAGAAAGAGAGGCACAATGGGCATTGGCTCAACGCACATTGCACGGACTTCACCCTCCTGATTCTGCACAGATGTATGACAACAAAAGCTATAAGGAATTGTCTGACATAGCTGAACAGGCCAAGCGTCGTGCTGAAGTTGCTAGGTACTTCTGATTGATATATCCATGTTGCAGTCTGCAGGGGTCATTTTTCATCTGCTTAACGGTTTTCTGATTTCGATTCTTATGCATTTGTTTATAGGCTAAGAGAGCTTCATACACTTAAGGGGCATGTGGAATCAGTGGTGAAGCTTAAGGGACTTGACATTGAGACAATGCAGCAACATTACACGGTTTAGTACAGCAACAGTGATGGAAAAAGTTGGCAAGTTCCACTGGTTCAAAATAAAGAGTTAGAAATAAGAATTAGATAACTGTTTCTGGGTTCCCTCTTTCCCTTCCTTTCGTTTTTTATGATATATGCTGGGAATAATCCAGCAAAGAAGGTCGGAAAGCAGAGGTCTCGTAAGAGAGCTAGACAGTTTTGCTTTTAGCTTGTACTAGTATGCTCTACTAGTTTTAACTATTTTAATGGTATTTAGCCAGTTTTACAAATTGCAGCATTTCAGTTCATTGTATTTGTTTCCCACATATCCTTACTGTTAATGATCCATTTTTCTCATACCACTAGGACAGAATCCCGCTAGGTGACTCGTAAGATTAGAATCAAAATTTAACAAGGATTTGAGCTGTAGCTCGCTGGTTCAAAGAGAACAATGTTAGCTTGAGTATTATTTCGCGTCACGCTAGCCTAGTCTCCGAAATAAACAAAAGATAATGAAGAAATTAGAATAGTTCCTTATCTAAGTGATGGCTCATAACTGATCGATCAATAGAACAATAAAGAAAGAGATAAGACAATTCCTTGTCTAGAGAGATGGATCACAAAGAACCAAGTAGTGTAAGCAGATATATAGTTGGCATCTCAGTTACAATACCATCTTCATACGTTATACTGTTTGTGCTCAAATTATGTAGCTTTAAGAATATATTTGATTTGAGCAATTGCATCATCTGGTAGTTGCTGTAATAAACTAACTACTCTATAAACTTTCATCTAAATGGTCTATGAAATCACAATTCACTAACCATTCAAAAAAGCGAAAAAGGAAGTCAATTCAGTACTTCAATCTATAACCAGCTTGGTTAAGAAACCACAATGCTCCTTCAGCTGCATTCTCTACTGCAACTTTCTTCTCTGAGTGTGGATTTCCCATACACTCTATAGTTGATGTATGAAGTCCTCTTATTTCCACAAGTACCTTGAAAGTGAACCTGCATTTTAGCTTCTCGATCATTCTCACTAATCATTATACTTTTAAAAATCTATTCATAGCTCAGTGCTATACTAAGAACCAGTGTTTAAAAGACAGTGACGTATGTTAAACTGGAATATAGGAAAGAACTTACAACTTATGGTGATCTGGACCTTCCTCACTGCAACATTCAAATAAAGGTGCTTTCCAATGATTTACTGCACAAATGTCGTACAAATGCAATTTGCTGGAGCACAAATGTCGTACAAATGTCATTTGGTCGAGCACAAATCTATAACCAGCTTGATTTAGAAACCGCAACGCTCCTTCAGCGGCATTCTCTGCTGCAACTTTCTTCTTTGGATGTGGATTGCCCATGCACTCTATAGTTGTCGTACGAGGTCCTCTTATTTCCACAATTACCTTGAATGTGAACCTGCATTTTAGCTTCTCATTATCAGTACTATACTATGAACCTGTGTTTGAAAAGGCGGCTGCGTACTTTTAAATTGGAATAAAAATGAACTTACAACTTATGGTGATCTGGACCTTCCTCACTGCAACATTCAAATAAAGGTGCTTTCCAATGATTTACTGCACAAATCTCGTACAATTGTGATCTGGTAGAGCCCTGATTTTGAGTACCTTAAATAGTTAACACGCAAAAGCATAGGCTCTATTAGAAAAATAATCAAACATACTTCTTCCACTTATTAATGAGTTTGAAATAACTTATTACTATGAAATTCGAAGTGCATTTCATGATATATCTCACTAATCTCTAAGTTTTGTCAATCATTGATATTAGCCAGTAGTATAGTTGACACAAGTGGCAACTAGCAACTAGCAAGTATAACAGCAACAGTAAAGAGACCATAACCTTTTAAATGGGACAAGGATGTTGAGTTACCATATAACTGTGATTCATAATTTTAAAACATTTAACGAATAATTGATTTTTCAAATTATCTGACGTTTAAAAAAAAAATCATCTTATTATTTTAAGAAGACATAAATGATACACTTCTCTCCAATTTTTATGTGACACACTTACTTTTGTCCCCAAAAAAAGACACCTTTATATAAAAAATTGACTATGAACTTCTGATTTTAATTCTTAACGAAAATGTCTAGGACATATTTTACATAAAAAATGTCACATCCTTTTTTAGCCTTGGTGCACAGTCAAAATCTTCACACATAAAATGAGATGAGAGTAGCTTTTGAAGAAATATTTCATAGTAAATTTTTTTAAAAATAGTTTTTATGATTAAGGCTTAAATGTTTATTTCCGACAAGTGAGGGATAGCTCAGTGGTTAAGCACCTCCACCCACGACCGGTAGGTCCTGGGTTCGAGTCACACTGGAGGGGAAGTGTGGAAACACTATAAATCCTCCTAAATGGGAGGGAAAAATAAAATAAAAAAAAAATAAAAAAAAAATGTTTATTTCCAAGGGGTGTACAAATAAACACAAGGCAATACGTTTTTCTTATCTTTACCTTTGGAGCTTCCATCCATGACTGTCCCAAGAACTCTTTCAGCTTCATCATATTTCATTATGTTCCAGAAACTGATGCAATTATGAAAGAATTGCAACGGAAAAATTGATAAATGGCAAAGAATAAGCTTGTAAGCTAAGGTATTTCTACATCTAGCTAAACATATTGTCATTGATAATTAAGAGAAAGGCCATTTACATAGCTCTAAAAGGCAAAGCAAAGCTGGACCATCTGCCACAGCTGGCAATTTCCAGTACAAAGGTAGAAATCAAAGAGGACCAAAAATGTCCTATTTCCAGAATTTACGGGACCTAAGTGTCCAATCCTAAACTTCTACTAGCTAATAGACGGGGACTTAAATGAACAATCCAACCTAGTAAAATACTGCAGCCCCTAACGACTTTAAACCGCTAGGTACAACACCGCAAGCCTCACGTACAACTCCTTTATTAATTCTTGCATCAGAAACATCCAAATTAATCTTGTGATAAATTCCAATTCATCAATTATGAGTCCTGTAATACGCCACAAAATAGAGAGAGATGCTATAATTTTGAAGGAATAGAGTGAGATTTTGATGAAGATTTTTTATTCTTATTAGGCTCGTCTTGAATTTAGGACAAGTATCTTTTCACGCTAGCCTCTTCAACAAAAGCTAATGAAGGAATTAAGGTAGTTCCTTATCTAAGATGGCTCATAGAACGATAATGAAAGGGATAATCACACCGAATCAAGTAGTGTAGGCGCATATATAAATGGAATCTTAATTACAATACCATCTTCATACACTTAAGTTACATAGCATTAAGACTGTCTTTGATTTGAACGATTGCGTCATCTGGCAGTTGCTGTAATAAAGTAAGTACTCTAGTAATTTATAAACTTCCTTTCTTTTGCTTTCTGTTTATGAAATCACAATTCCCTAACCATTCAAAAAAACAAAAAAAGGAAGTTAATTCAGTACTTCTTCAATCTATAACCCGGTTGATTTAGAAACCACAATACTCCTTCAGCTGCATTCTCTGCTGCAGATTTCTTTTTTGAATGTGGATTGCCCATACATTCTATAATTGTTGTACGAGGTCCTCTTGTTTCCACAATTACCTTGAACGTGAACCTGCATTTTAGCTTATTATGTTTAAAAGCTATGCTCAATAGTACATCAAATAGTATCACATATTTAAGGCCACAAGTTACAAAAGACTTAATTAATCATAATATTTATCATAAATAAATTGAAACGGAGGAGTAATACTTTTAAGTTGGAATACGAATGAACTTACAACTTATGGTGATCAGGACCTTCCACATTGCAACATTCAAATAAAGGTGCTTTCCAATGATTTACCGCACAAATCTCGTACAAATGTGATTTGGTGGAGCCCTTATTTTGAGTACCTTAAATTGTTAACACGCAAAAGCATAGGCTCCATTAGAAAAATCAAACGTACTTTTTCTACTTATTGACAGCCCCTTGTTCAAGTTGCAGTGATGCTTTATGATTTTTGGAAGGGAAAAAGGTCAAATTTGCCCTTCAAGTATGGTTTATAGTTTAAATTTGTCCTCCTTTAAAGTTTAGGATCAAATTTGCCCTCTCCGTTAAAATTTGGGATCAAATTTGCCCTCCCCGTTAGGATACTTGATAAATTTTGTTACATCCCGTGTTTTCATGCGTTGGAAAGCGTGCGAGTTAAATGACATTAGTAACGGAAAGCGAGGTTATCCTCCAAGCTTATATGTGGTTAGAGTGATGGTATAGATGTGTCGTAAGGATTAGAAGTTACATTCGTCAAGGTTCGAAATTTATTTGAATGAAATACGGTCCAAGCTATAATACCCCATGTTTTTGGACTAGGAAATTGAACCATCCAGCATGAGCAAATTTACTCGAGCTCGGAAGATTTTGTCATATTCAATCATGCAAATCAAGATCCCGGTGTATAAAAAGAATGAAGTCCCGAAATGATTTAAGACGGAAAAGTATGACAACGATGATTGAAAATAATATTTGTTTATTGCATAAAGAGACTATACCACATGATTATGATAAGGAGTGTGTTAAAAATAATTACTATTTAAGTGAATTGAGATCAAGAAATTAATTATGAATACAATTGATTAAATGTTTGATTATAAGTGGAGGCATAGAAATTAAATAAATGCCACCTCTCCAGTACGTGGCAGTGGCTACACAATATAATGCCACTGTATTCTTATATGTGAGTATGATGAGTCAAGTGCACTTTGAAGTGCATAAAGCCACGTGGGAACAAAGGGACATTCAACATTGAACTTTATTAATATTCCATATAAAGTTACATATGGGAAGAACCATTTTCATCATATCAGATCCAAAAAGGATATATACAACAAGGTCTTTCTATATTAAGGAAGGGAAAGTGATATTCTGCTCAAGAAATATATCAAGCTCCTACGTACAAAAAAATATCAAGAACCACTTGGAGGCTACGTCTTCGTCAGTTACGAGATTGCGTTATTGGTTTCCTTCTAATAATAGCAAGTTGGAGATTTCTTTAAAGTGAAGTGAGGTGGAAGAAGAGTAGTTTTTGACATAGAAGGTAAGAATTCTCCTCTACTAAATATATTTAAAGTTCGTCTAGGTCATAGCTAAATTGTGGGATGAGAAATAAGGAATTAATTGCGAGAAATCGGATAAGTTATTGTTGTTGTTGTGTGGGCTGATTTGAGGTATATTTTTGGGTTGTGTTGTGGCTAGAAATTGCTAGAATAAATTAAGTATATTGTTGTTGTTGTCATTGATATGTATTTTGAAGGAAAGAAAATTGGAGAAGCGTGTTTGATAATCGTATCCGGGCTTATCGCTCGTCGTGAAATGTTTATGACTTGTTGCTGCTACATGGTATCTTATTATTAATGTATACACTTGCTGGATAGTTCTGGTTGTTGTTGTTGATATATGGAGTTTGGGGAAATGAGAAGAACGGGGGAGATGCTGCCCATTTTGTTTTAGGATAAGTTAAATTTTTGTTATACGATTAAGAGGTTTGTATAATTAACGATAGCATCGTTATTGTTATAATATAGATCGTGGAGCAGATACGAGTTGAGTACTTGAGCCGTTGAGCTAAGACCAGGTATGTTAAGGCTATTCCTTCTTTTCATTGGCATGATTCCTACTATCAAGCCACCTTTGAGTATTCGCACAAGAATGTGCTATTCACGAAGATTGTATTTAGGTTGCCATGACCTTATTGTAATACTCCTCTCTAGTTAAGAACGAGTATAAGAATAGTCGAGCTATATAAGATGATAGAATGACATAAGGTATAACTAGTGTATATGTTGCTTATAGGCTATTGTGTTGCCTTCGAGTTATCATTATATGTATGTATATGCCTCGCCTATGGGTCAGGGAGTTGTTGCTGGACCAAGGGGTCATGGAGTTGCGCATACCTGACCTACGGGTCATGGAGTTGGTTATACCTGGCCTATGAGTCATGGAGTTAATCTATGCCTGACCCTCGGGTCATGGAGTTATATCTATAGAGTTATGTTATCTTGCCTCAGATGAGAGGCAACCTAGAACCTCCAGATCCTTTCTTGATATGTCCAGAGTACAACTTGTTATTTCATTTCAGTTATTATTTTGCCTTACATATTTAGTACATTATTCGTACTAACGTCCCTTTTGCCGAGGGCGCTGTATTCATGCCTGCAGGTTCTGATAAACAGCCAGATAGACCTCCTCAGTAGACGAGACGAGAGATCAGCTGACCGGTGAGCTCCATTCTTTCTGGAGTTGCCAGGTCTACTCAGAGTCTTCTTTTGTAATGTATATATGTGATGGGTAGGTCAAGACCCTGTCCCGACTATGATACAGTTGTGTACTCAGTAGAGGCTTGTAGACGTGTCTTGCATAGTAGTAGAGTCTTGGCCTTGCCGGCCCTTTATGTACTCATTTTGGTGTTGTCGGACTGATGACGACCTCGTCGGTCGGCATAGCAGATATATATATATATTGGCTTATACCTCGTGTAGTCTTGATGACTAAGTGTTGTGGATAGTTCTTGTGCAGCCTTGTCGGCCCTATTGATATTTTTTGTTATAGGTAGACTTTGTCGGTCTAACTTGAGGGTTATCCCTCTAAAGATTTCAAGCTCAGTAAGGTTCGCTCAGGCCGAGTATGGCACCGGGTGCCGGCCATGCCCCTCTGGGCTTGGGGTGTGACAAACTTGCCCTTATATGGATGGAAGTCTGACTTGGACTCCACAACACAAAAAAAGTAGTCACGTCGGATCCACATAGGCTCCACGTAGACTCCCAAACCCAATTCTCTTTTTAACTCGTTTCTCAATCTCAATTCTCTTAACCCGTCTAGACTATTGCTGACACTAAGGCACCATGTAGTAATGTGAAAAGCCGGAGTTTTAATTGCATCAAGGTACACACATAATGCATGTGATAAAATAAGAGGCATGTAAGAAAAATTTCTGCAGCAGCAAAAACAAATGTTTAATACGGCCAAGGATTCGTCGTTCTCTCCAGAAGCATAGAATTTATCTGACCAGCAAAGCTTTCTTGAACATGACATCTGTTGACACCCAATTTTGTCCCTCTTTTATTTAATTTACTCGGATTTCTAAATTTACTGACGAGCTAAATACTTTATTTTTCACAATATTTTATTGCTACTACTATTAATATCACTACTTTTATTTTCAACATTATGAGCATTACTTTATCATAAATTTTAAATGTTCGTCATCGTTTCATTTTTTCCGGTTGGGAATCGTTGAATTAATTACGAGACAACACTTTGTAAAATCTTTATTTTTTACATATTGATTATTAATTGTCTTTACATAGTATATGTTGTACTAGTTATTAAATTAGAAGCCCAAAATTAATTAAATAGCGGAGGAAGGATCAACAATTCTCAGCCAAATTAATGGCCCAAAATACAAACACAATATTTTCAACCCAACAGACCAGCCCATTGGATTAAACTTAAATCAGCCCACATTTTACCCGGTCCAGCCCAAACGAAATTGACCCGATCCGGCCCACTACAATTAAAACCCCTAAAACCCTAATCCCTTCTTTTCTCCACTCACCACCGTCGTTCACCCCTCTCTCTTTCTCCTCTCCTCTCTCTTCTCCCACGCTCCTCTCCACCTTCCTCATTCCCTGCCACTTCTGTCTCCCCTGTCCCCCACGTTACCCGCTCTCCTCCACTCACCCTTGTTCCCCACTCGCTACACCCCGCCCCTCTTCTTCTTCCATTTAAAACGCTAAGCACAATCCTATAAAAGGGGGAGGAAAGCCACTGATCGAGGAGGTATTTTTTTGGTTACAAACAAAAAAAACAACACTGTTGATAGCAATCCTTACTTTCTACTTTCTAGCATTTTCATTCAATTCGCCCAAAAGTGAATACAAAACTTTAGTTCATAAAAAATCCGCAATACTTTCATTCGAACCCGTTTGGCTCAAGGTTCGGGTCTATTCATAACGAGAGAGTAGATTCGACGTCGTCGACGCCTCATTTCACTGCACCACCAACAGGTAAAATTTGATGCCATTTCGACTCATCGTTCTGTTAATTTGTGTTAGTATAAAAGAAATCATGTTTAATATCTTGCTGTTGCCATTTGTGATTCGACACTTGTTTGTGTTTCTTTTCGCGTAGTAGCTGTAGTTGACGAATGATAAGTAGATATTAAGGTTGGCGTTTTAGTTTTTTTTTACCATTTATTAATATTTAGATATATTTTATGAAGGCTTTATAAACCAGATTATGTCTAGCTCTGTTTTGTGGAGTTTCTGAATGTGAAATTCTTCTCCCAGTTTTCATTCAAATTTGTATGAGTTTAGTCTAGTTAACCTTAGTTCGAAATGACAATTAATTCTGTCTTCCGTTTGAGCTGTGGCAAAATGAAATAAATAATAAGTTGAAACATGATTACTATTTTGTTTTAGTTTGGTTAATTCAGAATCTGGTTTCTTATTATGTTTGAACCATGTTGTCGGAGTATTACGAGGAAATTCTGTTTACGGGATTTGTATTCTCGAATGCCGTAGAATCATATTTATTCGTCTAAATTTAAGGCCATCTTTTCAGGCTGTATATCGTCTAAAGTATGAGTGTTCGACAAATGTTTGGGAGTGTTCATATGCTTTGTGTCGCCTAATACTCTACTCCCTTTTATGTTTTATGTATTTTTTTTTTCACTTTCCTCTATGTGCTCTTGGGCTCTGTTTGCTGGACTTTGTTTTATCATGGCCATTTTATTAGTAGATTAGTTTAGTCCCGTGCATAGTATTTAGGCTTTGTTTCGTTTAGTGATCATACCTTAGTATAAAGCAATGTTAGTCCTGAAGTATCTGTATGCTTATGTTGGATGACTACGTTGATAGTGTCTATTTTCAGTCAATACTTTCACGTGTTCATGCTGTCTAGTTAGCATAGCTAGTGTCCATATAACTTGTGTCATGTTACTGCTGTCTACCTCTGTCGTATAATTATATAGCTAAACAGAATCAGTATGGATATGAGTGTTGGTTTAAATCTAAAACTTGATTATCGTATAAATTATTCAGGTTAGCATTGTCTAGTTTAAAGTTGGAAAACCTGTAGAACTCTTTGATTGAAACTCGATCAGTGGTTTAGTTGAGTTAGAGGGGTGTCTCTATGAATTTACTTCAATTGTTCCTGAAGCAGTTTGCTAGGCATACCCATGGTAATCTGGAATCCCACAATGTTGATATGGTTAAAGCTAGTTCACGGGCTGCCCTTCAAAAGTTAAACTTATGCTGTGTAATGCCTCCGCTATAAGCTTAGTTATCACTTATGTGCTACTGTCCATTATCCGGACATATGCTTGAACTTGCCATAAGCCTAAATGGCCTAACCCGAGTAGTTTTCCTGGTTAATCGTGAGGTTTGGTCTTGTTTTAGTTGCTTTGCTATTTCGGACAATTGACAGACTAAACAGGTGTCTATTTGAATGCAGTCTAAAATGGATGAAATCTAGTCCAAAGAATGATGTTTTTGCATTAATGAGTATGCTACTAAGACCTGCCTGCATTTTGGCCAACTGATTGCTGCATTTTTTTTGCGGCTGAAAAGGCCACATTCTTAGGATACAATTACAACCAAACAGTTACTGCAATTTATACCTAGTGTTGCTGCACTTTGGGGACTAATTTAAGCCAAACAGTGGCTGCATTTACTGCTGCGTCTTTTGGCCATTTTCTACTGTGTTTTAGGCTATTTTCACCTCATTTTGGGACTGATATATTGCTGCACCCCTAACCAAACTGCTGCTGCGCTTTTAGCCATATTGCTGCTTTACGTTGGGCCATGAAGTGTTACCTTTTAGCCATTTTTTTTGCTTCACTCATGGTCACGAACTGCTGTAATCACAGCCACTTCAAAGGGAATTCTTTCACAGACCTCCATGTCCTCCATATCGATTAGCTTTGGCCTCTTGTTGCAAGTAAAATCTACATATATCGGAACTTACAGCTCTGTTATCCTATATAAAAGAAAGAAAACAAAATGAGGCATATTAAGAATAAATTTGAAATCTCCATAAAATAACTTAATATTTCAAAAGCTTGATAAATCTGATAGATAAACTTATGCACATAGGAACCACTGTTTCACAAAAATCTGTTTGCTACATGAATTAATAGTACTGTTTGCCCATTGAGGAGCAAATCCATTTTTTAAGCATGCCTTTGGGGTGTTCATCGTTTGATTCTTAAGATCAGAGCTTTAAAAAATGTTTCCCTATCAAGTATGGCATGTTATTTTTTAACATTTGTTTGGGTTGCAAATTTTGAAAAAGTTGCATCAGTTGATCTTTATCCTTTGACTGTACAATGTGATGGCTAATCTAAATTTGCAAGTGACTGTTGCTTCATTTCAGTTTTCGTGTATTATTGGTTAAAGTTATAGCTCCTAATTTTCTTTGTTTCACTTTTTTTTTACATGTACACCGGAGCCGAAGAGTTTCACTTTGAGACTCAACGACACTTCCTACGGAGTCCGCATATCATCTACCGTCTTCGCTTTTTCACTTTGCCTAAACGAAGAATTGTCGAGCATCATTATCCCTTCGTGAAAGCCGAAATGGCTAAAATCATTTCGTATCATTTTGTTTATTTGTTGGTGTGACTTAAATGACTCGTATGACTAACATTTACCTAGCTGTGCGATTATGGTGAATACTTAGCCGCTTATGTTTAATCGAGCCTATTTCATATTAGGATGCTTTAATTAGTAAATCTAGGTCTTAAAAATCAAGTGAGTTTAATTGTTCCTCATAAGTTTGGCATTTTTTTTAGTTGGAAGGAAAAATATGTTTCCAAAGCGTCATAAATTTTACACGCTAACATTTTTTTTTTTTTTTAAGAAATAAGAGAAACGAACTAATTTTTCGTGGGTAATTATTCCACTTTGGTTTCTTTCCAACACTTGAAATACATATTTGTTTGAAACAACCTTCGTACAATATACATTAAACTAATAGTCTTTCTATGAAACCTTTTAAATCTTATTAATATTAATCTTACAATAACTCTTTTAACTTGTTAGTTGGCATGACTCAATTTTTTGCAGATATTTACAAAACGTTATACATCCCGCACTTTTCTCAGTTTATTTACAACTAAACTCTTTTATGCAAATTATTATATTTTCTGTGAACTTTACTTTAACAATATTGTTATATTTTCTTTAAAACTTTAGCTACATTTCCTAGCTGTTTTTCTTAAAATTTCAATACTCTATTTGCATTTTTAGCTTTAATACTAAGTCTGGTCGGTTAACCATTGTTAATGGGTCTTAAAGGATGCCTAATACCTTCCATTTAGACTAATGAACCCTTACCTAGAATCTTAAGTTTCGCAGACCTTAAACAGAACTAACTTTAGAAAATAGCTTTAATAAACTTTAGGTGTCCTAATTCACCATAAATAATTAGGTGGCGACTCCTTAACACAAACAAAAAACAGGAATCTCCAATACGTCATACTTCTACTTTAACCCCGGTTAAAATGGGGTGTGACAACATCTATCTTAGGTGAACTTCGACGGAGCTATATTAACTCATTGTTGTTGCCTCCTTGTCAGAATCTCTCAAAAACTATTCAAGCACTGAAAATGAATTTTAGTTGAAGAAAACTGAATGGATTTTCAAAGCTGAACTGCACAAATTTATTTTGTTGTCTTGTTATCACTTTTGCAGGATCATAGCTTTTCTGATCTTACTTTTGGTATACGTTAAGGAATGTATTTTGAGAAAAAATGTTTTCCTCTGTTCAGAAATGTTCTGAAGAGTTCATGAAGAGAAACCTTCACTATGACAAAACAAATGTTGCAGGGGCATTTTCAAAAGAGAATTGGGATTGGGAGTCTACGTGGAGCCCATGTAGATCCGACGTGGCTAATTTTTTTGTGTTGTGGAGTCCAAGTCAGGCTTCTATCTATATAAGGGCAAATTTATCAAGTATCCGAACAGGGAGGGCAAATTTGATCTCAAACTTTGAAGGAGAGGACAAATTTGATCCAAACTTTAACGGAGAATAAATTTAAACTATAAATCATACTTGGTAGGTAAATTTGACCCTTTTCCCTTTTTGGAATAACTTATCACTCCTGTTAATATGATAAAAAAATTCGAAGTGCATTTCAAGATATTGCTCACGAATCTCTTAGTAGTTGACACAAGTGACAACTGGCAAGTAAATAGTAAGGACATCATCTTCTTCCATAGTAGTATACGATAACCTTTTGAATGGGACAAGGAAGTTGAGTTACCATATATCGTCATTTCAAAATTTTGAAACATATAATGAACAAAATGGATTTTGTTCCAAATTACCTGACATTTTAAAAAAAAGTTAAAATTCATCTAATTAATTTAAGAAGAGATAAATCGTACTACACCTTTCTCTCTCCAAAAATCTTATGTGACACGTCCCAAAAAAATTATACTTATTCTAAAAATAATTAATTATAAATTTATTAATTATAAATTTAATCCTTAAAGAAATACCTGTGACATGTTTTTTCTTGGAATCCTAGAAACCTGCAATCGATACTCTTTGGGTGCATCGGGTAACTTTTTCACAGTGCAATAGCGCAATAGCTACCAACCTACAGGATAAGCTTGGTGCAACGAGCTCAATAAAAAGGCTGCTAGTGAGAGGAATTGATCCCATAGAAACCACTATCCAACCAACTCCAAAAATTTCAGGTTTTTTTCCCTTAAATTTCGATCATCTCAATACCTATCAAGTAGAAATACTCCCTTCATTTTATAATAAGTGACTTTTTAAGCTTATGCATACGCCTTAAGAAAGTGTTCACTCCTAAAAAATGTAAAGTATTTTTATTAACTTACTCTTAATTAAATACTTAAAAAATAAAGGCTTAATGATTCTTAATTATGTAAATAAAGGTCATTTTAGAAAAAGAAGATCAATTTATTTTTGAAATCCTAAAGCACTAATTATTTTAAAATAAAATAAAAAATTTAAAAAGTCACTTATTATGAAATAGAGGGAGCAGTTTACTGACAGCTTAAATTTACCTTTGGCTTTGGAGTTTCCATCCATGACAGCCCCATCAAAGCGAAGCGGGCGGAACGTATTCGGGTCGGATACTGTTTCACTTGTATATTCTCCTCGAAGCGGCTCAAGTACTCTTTCAGCTTCACCATATTCCATGACGTTCCAGAAACTTCCAAATTAATCTTGTGATTAACTCCAATTATTCATCAATTACGAATCCAGTAATATAAATGCCACAGAATAGAGAGATGCTATAATTCTGTTGTTGAAATCCGATAGTAGAGAGAGATTTTGGTGAAGATCTTTTTTATTCTTATTTTTAGTTGTTGAGTGCCGCCGTGTCACAGTCTTTGGACTTGTTCCAGAATAATCGCAACTATTTAGGATCTTATTTAGGGCTGTTTGGAAAGCCACCCAGGTAATTGAAATTGGGTGTAATTACACAGTTTGACCTGTTTGTTTGACCAAGTAATTACACAGTTAGGTGAGAATTGGGTGTAATTGACAGGGTGTAATTACACTCTCCAATTCTCAAGGGGGGGCTGAGAATTGGGTGTAATTACAGGGTTACTTTTTAGTTTGTTTATTTTTTTACTTTAATTTATTTTTATTTTTAATTTTTTTTTATTTCTATTATTTTAATTTTTTTTATTTTTAATATTTTTTATTTCTTTTTTATTTTTACTTTTTTATTATTTTTATTTTTTAAAATGTATTTTTCTTTTTATATTATTTATTTTTCATTTTCTTTCTTTTCATTCCCAACCTTTACTTCTTGTGATTCCATATAATTGCTCGTATTTTTTTATTTTTTTATTTTATTCATTTAGCATAACCGTGTTATTATTCTAATATTTGAAACCACACCTCTTAATATTGGAAAGAATGAGTTATTAACAAACTTGACATATAACTGGTGACGTTATTAAAGTAGAATTTCCTTGTGAATGGGGTTATAGACTTATATTTTCCTTTCTTTTGAATTACTTACTTAAGTTACGTTGGAACTTATTTATGTAATGTTGGAATTTGACATAAGAGTATTATGTTGAACTTTTTCTTTTGGATTTGAATTTAGGTTATATTTTCAATTTTAAGTTATTTGCTTTCACATTGCATGTTGTTTATTTTTCACTTACATTTGATGGATTTTTTGTGTCAAACATTTGAATAATGTTATGGCATTATATTTATTAATATTATTTTTTTGTCAAACATCCAATCCATGACGTTCTCACAAAAAAAGTCTTCTTTTAAGTTTTATAATTAATTAAAATTAAATATTAATTTGAAAAATATATATCAATTATTTTTGTTACAATATTAATTACAAATATATGATTATTAATTAATATATTTTCAAGAAACAATGTGTTATTAAATAACTAATTTAATATCCTTTATAAAGACAATATTTTTTAAATATTAATTTTAAATTTTTTATAATTAAATTTTATTTTTAAATTAAACTGACTGTGTAATTACACTTGTGCAACCAAACAGCACGCTTGTAATTACACTGTAATTACGTTATGACAAACAAACAGATCGTTGTAATTACACTACTGTGTAATTACTAGGCTGTGTAATTACTACCCTAGTAATTACACCAATTCCAATTACCAGGTGGCTTTCCAAACAGGCCCTTATTTGTCGTCGTTGTAGTTGTAGTCGTAGTGCTAGCTGTTAGGTTAACTGAATGGAAGGCCCAAAGTTGAATTAACTACTTCAATTAATTAAAGTTAGGCTTGTCTTGATCACGATTCACGTCCATTGATTTATAGCCGCAGCTTTCAGTTAAATTACAGACGTACGGTTTATATCCAATTTCTTTCATAGTACGTGTTTGATTTTGTCAGCTTCTTTTTCAAATTCAACCCGTAAAATAAGTAGAAGCTACTGACTAAAAGGGGTGGATTCACTATGACTCTTTAGTACACATGAATTTGGTCCTCTATATTTGCGAGAATTGCATTTAAGTGCATACAAACTGACACACATGTACAGACACAACAACAAACAGTTGAAATAATTTTTTTTTTTTTTTTTAAAAAAACATGCTTGATAATTTTGGCATTTGCAAAAACTTGTCATTCCTCAGAGATGCTCTCTAAACTGGGATGCCACTGATCAAAAGACGAAAGCCTTGTGGGTGAAACTCCCGTTGAAGTGTCATTAGAATCCACAGTTCTCTGTCTTCTATTCAAGAAATTTGTTTCTGAGGATCCCAAGCTGGATGTTGATGATCTTGTTTCAGTACTTATTACATTATCTCCGCTAGCTGATTTATTAATCCTGATCCCTGTTAACAAGCACGTAAAGCAATTATCGTCCTGCGATTGCACCTCTCTGTTTTTTTCTTGTCTCAGAGAAGAATAAGGAACCTCTGAATTTTTGGTTGAATTTCTATAAAACAACCAGCAGTTAGAAAAACTGCCTTCCTGATTATCTGATGTGTTTTCTTTAAGACTTGCTTGTTTCTGAAGTTTATGAATGCGAGCCGGAGAGGATTTCAAGGCGAAGGATTGAAACCTTTTAATAGTGTTTATAGGCACAACATAGAATTTTTGGCCAGGCATGAGGGTAGTTTCCGGTGGCAGAATGGCCCATGGCTGCTGGAAAACCGTTGGATGACAAATCCAACTCTTGGGGTTTCTGTTCATTATCTCTGCTGCAAGAACAGGCCTATCGTGAAGTTCTACATGCCCTCCTGGATGAACAATTTTCACAAACATGTTTTTGGTATTACGACTGCATATCCAGTTTGATAAGGCCATGATTTTGAACCATATAACCCAAATTTGTCTCCTTTACATTCCTTTTTATCGGGTGCCAGGCCTAGGGGTAGAGTAGAATCACCAAAACTAAGGGATGAGCTGGGATGGTTAATGAAACAGAGCATATTTTATAGTATTATTGTGTTTAGCTTAGACATCCTTCGTTACTGTCGATGTAAGGTTACTAAGAACAGAGTCTTACTAGTAAACAATAAATTCCTTCGTGTGTCGTCCAGCAAGCAGGATTTTGTATTTTTCGTTCTTTGGAAGAAAGTTGGATTTTGGGGGTATGGATATTGACAAAGGAAATAACTAGTCCATTTCTTGTACATGCATATGTGAATGAAACACAGCTGATATCCCGATGGTAGCCAATTTCCTCCCAATTGTTGTGACTGAAAACTTCAAGAAAACATGCTACTGAAGCTGGTTTTCCAGAAGGAGATTCTTCAAACTAGGAGAAAAGACGCTATCCTTTTGTCTTTCTGAATGTGAATGCTATTTCACTAACAGATACTTCTAAATTGTACTCCCTCCGGTTCAAAATAAGTGTCCACTTAGTCACATCCCTTAAAAAAATACTAACCCATAGAAAAAAATTAGGTATTTTGACTAAAATACCCTTAATTAAAATTTGCATATTACTATTAAATTGACACGTTGGGATATGATCACTTAATACTTAATAAGGCAAATCTGGAAAAATAAAGATAATCCCTTCTTGATTTTGTAAGTGGATACTTATTTTGAACCAAAATAAAAAGGTTAAATGGACACTTATTATGAACCGGAAGGAGTAACAAGTAGTAACTATCTAAGGCAATGAACTCGAAAATCTTTTTCCCCTCTATGGATAAAGAATTAAAGACTTAATAAATACCTCTCGAGTTGTTATTTTAAGTTCAAATTCAATCTAGCAAGTGGATGATGAGAAAGGACCCTTCCTTTAAAAAGTATGGCATTGTATCATTTTTAGCATGGCCACATGCAATCATTGTTATGGTCCCAGATCCACAAAAATTGTAGGCCATGCTACACATGAGGGTATTCATAAACATATCCACTTATCTTCTTTATTGGAGAGGTAGAAAAAGGCCAAAAAGGCAAATAAGATGATACCACAATACAAAGTCAACTGCTTGAATGAGAGACAATATTGTTATCCTATCTGCCTGTGTATACAGAAAAGTCAGCACGTGAAGCCCAACTACGTGGGAAAAAAGGGGCTAAAAGGCGGACTATAACCACATGCCAGCAAGAGGTAGGAGAAAAAGGCCTGAAATTGGACCCTTGCCAGCTATAACCATACGCAATAGTTATTGATGGACAAGAAATAAGGAGAACAGAAATTTTTCGTATGCACAAAAATACTGGAATATTTCGTAAGTCATTCTTTACAGTAGAAGCATAACAATTCCTCTTAATACAGAAAACAAACATGAAAAGCCAAAAACTTGAGGAACTGGTGAAATATGAGCTTTTGCTACCTCAAATTTACAATTATATACACACAGCATAAATTTTCTTTTGGTGAGTGGTCCTACTCTAATTTCATAGCAAAAAAATAAATTAGACAAATAACAAACCAAGGATTAAAAAAAGAAGAGCATAGGTCAAGTTGTTCATTCAATTACCAGCTTCAGTGCCCAAAGTAAAATTTGAACGAAGCAACTCATCTTGTTATGCGCTAATAGATAGTGCAGAATCCGTAACTTTCAGGGACCCACCAAGGTCAATTGGCACAAGGGGAATGAAGGAGTGCAAGACGTCTGTTATCAGTGGTCGGTAACTTGGTTCTGGTTGTACACATAGCACGGCTACAGCAGCAACCTATCAAATCATCCGTTTTGATTCTGTAAGTTAAAACAGTAAAATGGAAGTAGTAATAATTTGACAAAAGAGCCGGGTGCTCTCACTTGATACAAGTGCTTGAGGTCCATTCCGTTTCTGATGACAGGATCAACAATATTTGGAAGCTTTGACCTGTCAGTAAGTTGTGGCATCGCCTGTTTGTCATGGAATTATTGAAATGTCAGCATCGCATGAGCTCAAAGAGATTTAGAGATAACATTCAGAATGATTAGACTATCTCTTGCATAACATACCCATGTGACTATAGATTGACATTGAGATCCCTCTAGTTTCTCCACTGGTCTTCTCCCCAGCAAAAGCTCAAGAAGTACAATGCCAAAAGCATAGACGTCACTCTTATCAGTTAATTTCCCTGAAAAGCAGCAAAAATATGGGCAAGAATGTTATACTTTCAGACTTCCAGTTAGGATTTAATTCATTTGAGGAGAGTGTGAAAAACATGATTTAACATCTACTTTTTTAATTTGAGACAAAAGAATAAAGAAATTTAGCGTTCTTTTCTTTTTCATTAGCATACAAAGTACGGTGGTTTGTGGACTAGGTAAAAGCTTTTGCAACTTCTTTAGAGTGTCCTTGATCTGTATCTGCAATTTCCTTCCACTTCAACTTAATTAGCAAATAGCTAGGTAGTACTGGGCTATTTTTCAACCTAGATGGAGAACAGCCAATAATAATACAGAACTGAACTTAGCCTTTTGGAATAAATTAGTCAACGAATATATAACATCTAAATATCAACCTCAAGATATTAGTAAATATTTTCCCTTTCCCTGTTTGTTCATCGTGACAAAGAAACAAAGTTGAAGATAAAATGGTGCATCACAAGGGAGTCAAAAGATTGATGCGAAGTTCAGATATATCTTGGAGGATCAACGTCATCATACAACGAAATGAGAATCTCGTAAGCAAAAGAAGAGAAGCCTATCCTCTTCATATAATCTAATTGTTGATAAATAAAATATGTAGGCTGTAGCGAGAGCAATTACATCAAGAGCTCAGGGATGATGGTGCTTCTTTGTATATGCTTTTGCACATAGATATATGAATTCTAGGAGGGACCAATATTTTCTGAACCTAGAGGAGCAACATGAGAATAATTTTTGGAAGCTACTTCTATGACACAAAACAGAAGACTAGGTAAGTAAATTGGACCGTTGACTAGATGAGGCACCTTCAAGCAAATAAACAGCAGCATCTTCTTCATTTAGCTAATTGCAATAAAATAGGGAGTCTGGCATACCATCTACGAGGTACTCTGGAGCCACATAACCCAGAGTTCCTGAAAGCTTTATGTTGCTCTTGTTTAGGTTCCATCCAGCTATAGCAAGGCCAAAATCAGAAAGCTGATAAACGTAAAAATTGATTAACTCAGACAAGACAAACCATACGAAATGTTTCACAAAGGAGAAGCAACTGAGTGAGATCTGTGTGATTATATTGCTAGTTTATGATTATATTGCTAGTTTACCTTTGCATTGAAGTTGGAATCCAGTAGAACATTAGACGATTTGAGATCTCTATGGATTACAGGGGGGTTACAGCGCTCATGGAGGTATTCTAGTCCCCTGGTCAATGTCAACAGCATAACTGTACAATTAACTTCCGAAAACACAGAACTAAGGGTGAGAAAAAAGAGTTAGCATTAATAAATCATAACATTACATACCTAGCCACATCCAATGCAATTTTCATGCGAAGATGCCAACTCAAAGCTGATCCATGCGGAGGTCCTGATCAAGCAGGTCAACTCAATTATGGAATATGGAAAATAATTTAGATAGTAGCATATAGATACTTGTTTTCTTTTGTACTTTATATCAGGACGTAGATAATGGCTTTTACCATGCAATTGGAATTCCAAAGATCCATTCTGCATCATTTCATACACCAGGAATTGTGCTTCACCATGAATGCAATACCCAAGAAGCGAAATAATATTTTGATGCTGAAATTTACTCAACAAGTCGACCTCATTCTGAAAATCAATCAGTTATCTCTTTAAGCACAAAATAATTACCGTTATGGGTACATTTTTGAGTCAAAATCTATCAGACTACCTCAAACTCTTTGTCAGCATCCTGTTCCCTGCCATGAGTTCTTTTAACAGCCGCTTGGACGTTGTTGCGGAATTGAGCTTTATACACACATCCTAATCTACCTTCTCCAATAGCATTCTTTTCATTGAAATTGTCAGTTGCAGCTACTAATGACTGGTATTCGACGACAGCAACTAGTCCTTTCTTACCCACAGTTTTTAAAGAAGGGAACTTGGTCATTATAGGACCCCATGAAAGCCCCTTCACAGGCTCTACATCATAAAATTGGACAAATAAAACAATGTGTAAGCTTGGGTACAGAAAATGATCGATTAAAAATAGGTATAATTACATTTTTGGACCGCTCAACAGAATAATAGCCAGCAAATGTATAGGATTTGTATATTAAGTATAAATATACATATAACATACATGACTAGTGTATAGGCTTTGTATATTTTGGCTAGCGCCAGTAATTAATTTCGGTCGACGGCACAAAAATGAAGAAAGCCTTAAATATAAGTGACATTAGCTCCAACCATCCTTAAAACAGTGACTTGTTGCTAACAAAGTTACTACCTGCTTTTTGATCGCCTTGTTCAGCGGATTTCTTCAGCGTTTTCAGTCTGTATATCCAAAAGCAAGATGAAAACAGCAGAATTCCAGCAAGGAGCGTTGAAGCAACAATAAGTGAAATCAAAATTTTCTTATTCAGATCCTGGTGGTGAACCACTTTCAACCCTGCGACTCCTGATTTGAAAATAAGAGGAAATTCAATTAAAACTACAAAAAGAGACACATGATTGTAAAGAAGCAAATGAAGAAATGCCCCTTTTCCAATCATTCCCCATTGAAAGACAAAAAAAATGCAGTTCTTTTCAATATATATTTATCTTGAGAGCATCATTATGTCTGACATCAAAGGGGTAATGCAAAATTTTAAAAAGCAAAAGTACTCTACAAATCATTTCAAAAAAAGTGAGGAGGGAAGTAATAAATCTAAGTGTCAATTTGCAAGTTCCTATCTAATTTGAATAACTTCATCATAATTTAACTAATTGCACCTTCAGACCAGAAATTTTATGCAGTGGACTAGATCCAAATTGCACAGTTTTCCCTTCAAACGGGCTGGTCTCTAATTTTTCTCTTAGCAAGCAAACTAATGTCTAGCGGGCATAAGTTCTCTAAGGGAGCGGACATAACTCAGTGAGATATGATGCGAAAATATAAACTTATGCCCCGCGAAATAGCTGTTTGTCTTGAGTGGCAGACTAGAACAAAATATGGGCAAAAGTGCAAATGAGCCGATCCAAATCCCATGATTCATAAGTGATAAACTGAAAAATAAGATGGAAATCGGGAATTGTTGAATTACCAGGAGGAGGAGCGTCCTTATCAGAAGAAATTTGAAAAACGGGACCTTTTTCAGTAGGAAGAACTGGGTCTGCACTAGGAGACTGTGGAGTTACATCCACTGGAGCACACAACAAAGGAGTTGCAAAAACCCAAATAGGAATAAGCAAAATCAAAATCTTCATCTCCTTTCTTGATTTCAAATGTCATACAAAACTAACACTGGAAAAACTCTAAGATTTGAGATATTTCTCCAGAAAGACTCAAATTTTGAAAATTGAAATGTGGATAGGAAAATGGGTTAGTACGTCAGTTTGCTTTTTACCAGAAAAAATGCAAGAAAGATAGAAAGGGACAAAAGACTGGAGCAGGATGGTAGTCAGGAAAAAGGAAAAAAGCACTTCTTTTTGTAACATGGAAAAGCTAAAAAGGAAGGTGGGGGGGGGGGGGGGCAACTGAAGAGAGACACAACAATCCCGTGGCAGTTATCAAAAGTTTATTTAAAAATCCTTTTAAGAGAGTTAGAAATTCACGTATTATAGTATGGTTGGCAGAGTGGCTGTATATCGGAGATTGTGATAGTGGGGCTTTGACACCCTTTTAAGTACTGGGGATTAGGGAAAGGAGAGTGATAGTGTCAACTGTCAAATTATTACCCCTTTAATTTAGATGTCTGAAATTTTAATGATAATTTTTTTTTTTTTTACTTTTTAGTAAGTTTTTTAATTCTATTGACAATCTCATCTAATGAATCTTTTATGTGAATGTCGTTGCATCTTTAAAATCAAAAGATTCAAAGATATTTTCAATATGTTATATGCATTTAGTTTCGGATCTTTATTTTGGTCAATCGTTCGTGAAAACTTTTACTCGAGAGATTAGAGATTTAAAAATACAAATATTCAATTTTTTTAATATTATTAAATTTTATGTCTCAATTAAATTATGACACATTAGATGAAACAAAGGAAGTTTTGAATTATCATATGGCCCTTGTGACTAATAATTTTATTTAAACCACCTCCTTGTTTGGAAAGAAAAATGCAACCCCTCAACAACTTCTAGACTTTAACCAATATAAAAACAATCTGATCTGATAGTGATAGTTCATAATTGAGTAGCATTCAGGATCTAAAATACTTCCTCCATTCTATAATAATTGATGTTTTAGGCTTTTTATTTTATTTTAAAATAAGTAGTGTTTTAGGTTTCAAGAAAAAATTGACTTTATTCTTCTAAAGTTAACCTTATTTACATAATCAAGAATTATTAAGTAGCTTTTTTTTTCTAGACATTAATTAGGAGTAAATTAGTAAAAACACGCATAATTTTTTAGAAATGAGCAATTTCATAAGAGATATGCATAAACTAAAAATAACACTTATTAGGGAACGGAGGAGGGAGTACTTAAGCACTTTCTTTTGGATGGATTCCACTGATTATTATACTAGTAGGCTATAATGCACTTTGGCTTAAATCTACTTTTATCCCTTTTCGTCCATTGCATTATTGTAACAAAAAGAATAAAAAGGTGTCTCCAACTGAAATCAATATGAACTGCGTGGACTACCTTTTGAGTGTAATTAGATTGTACAGGTATACTTATGTTACTATATTGTTACAACTAATACGTTTCTAAAGTCCCTTAACCGGTTCTTTCATTAGCGGTACGATAGGAGATTGATATTATAAAATAAATGGAATTGTTTAAATCTTATCTAGTTAAATTGTAACCATCATTTTATACCATTTCTTCATTATTCATTGAATTAAATTTTTTTTCCCAGAGTCAAACAAATTTATTTTTTATTTCTTTTCAAAGTTCGATGTGCACTTGGGGAAATGTTTCACATGAATCTTTTCTTCATGAACGAGAGGGTAAGAAAAGAAAAAGTTGACCCCAAAATTAGGAAGATAAGAATGAGTGTTGCTTGTTTAAATTTTTTTAAAAATGTTTAGAATTTAGTTTCACGCATTTCCTTGCTGACTGACCTTTGCCCCCTTTCCTCTTCCAGAAAAAAAAAAAAGAAAAGGAAGACTACTTAAGGGATGCATTATTGATAAATTGTGTGCTACTCAGTAAGTGCAATTTGAGAAAGACGACAAGCAGCCTTTCATAATCCTCACGAGAGTAACAGGCTAACAGCTTATGACTGCTGGCAACTTAAATGTGTGCTGTGTATTAGTTAACCAAACTACAAATAAATAAGCATGCATACATTATTCTGGACTATCTCCCACTCTTATTTTCTTCTACTTACTGAATTGTTGGACCGAGCGATTCACATAGAGCCATCGCTTGTTTACTCTCAAATTCGTTACATACATTAATTAGACCTCATAACTTAATCATAATTGTCCAATCAATTACGTACAGTTTTTATACCAATAGTTGTGACGCGACAAAAATGTAACAGTAATAACTGATGGAGTAATCAAGTTGGATACATGAGATCTTGACCTTCTTTTAAAGAAGAAAAAGAATAAGAAAAGAAAAAGCTTAATATAACAAATCAAAACAAAACAAACATTGGAGGTACGCATGCTCGTTGTGTTTGGTGTTGTTCCCACGCGCGTATCAGTTATTTTGTCAGCTTACTACATTGGTTTGTGAAGTATTGGGTAATGTTTTGTTAAGTCAAAGCATTTCTTAGAGCCCGTTTGGATTGGCTTATAAGTTGCTTATAAGCTGTTTTCAGCTTTTTTTAGTGTTTGACTGGTCAGCTTAAAGTCATTTTGTGCTTAAAATAAGCTCAAAAAAATAATTGGGCCCATTTGACTTAACTTATCTAAAACAGCTTATAAGCTAAAAAAATAAATTAGACTACCCCAATTTATTTATTTTAACTTATAAGCTGTTTGAAGCTCTTATTCTTAAACTTGGATTCTAGAAATTTTATACCTTCCATGATAAATTCAAAATTCAAATAATGCACATTTCAACATAAAACAACAAGAAAAAGAAGTCAGACCCACTCACACGCATTTCTGACGATTAATGTCTAATCCCCACATTGTACAACTCCCAACTGTTCCATTTGCTTGGTTACCTTGTCCAATTTGGGTGTGTTGGGCTTTTTCTGTACATTCCAAGTCGGGTGGGCCCATAAGATGTTTTTGTACAGTAATACACATTCTTCACCATACATCTTTTCCTTATAATGCCTGCTGAAGTGTTTGTTATAGACTTATAGACAAGTTTTTTCACAAACAATATAAATCCTGCTCATACAATAAATCTCGCATGGTAACAAAAAACTGTTGTCAAGCTTAACAAATGAGAGATTGAATTATAAATGGATACAAATTATCTGTTCTACTTGAATAATGTGTGAGTTTGTCTTTAGCAATTGGTATTAGTGTTTGTCCGCACTAGACAATAAAGATCCATTATTTTCCCTATTACAGGAGCTATGGGTTAAGGCCGTTCTAACAAAAATCAAGGGCAAATTCACTGCGAAAATCCCCCCAAATTAAAAGGCTAAGATCTTACTCCAACTATGGCAAAACAGAGGAAAAATGCGCTCATTTAGTAGTTACATATGTTGGAAGCTTCTTGATGACAATAGCAGTCCATCAAGGACTAATTGGAGAGCTAAACAGATAGCAGTTTGAAGTTTCAATTTTTGGTTTTGCCAATCCAATTGCTTGGGCCTAACATTGGCATAGGCCTAGGCCTAGGCCTCTCAACACATAGTAGAGAAACAACCCAGACCAACAATAACACTTGTTTGATTGTTTCTGCTGTATCCTTATCGAGTTGTAGTAAGGCATGGTTTATCCTTCTACTCTGCCATAGCCTGCATGAAAATTAAATGTCACGCGGGAAGGTAAACTAATTACATAACGTTTCTAGTAAGCAGTTACTCCTCTCTTTTACATTCAATCTGGTTTTGGTCAACTGTTTGCTGAAAGGTGGCACATAAAACAAGACATTTCTAACATTCAATTGCCGCCTTTTCTGCCAACTCTTACACAGCAAAATGTACCCCCTGCATGAATATTCATTGATCAATCATCCCTTCAAATCCCACATTTGCAGTAAGTTCAACAATTAAATGACACTAAACTCTACCTAAGCATCCTCAAAAAACATCTTCAACATAAGCTTAACCTGAATATGCCAACCTTATCGGATAGACTTTGGCCAAATTCACATTTTATCGATATTTGTGATGCATTGATTTACTGTTGCTCAGTTGTTGCATGGGGCGCATTTAAGCAGTGATATGATCAGTCTTATGTGCCACTAACAAATTCCATTTCCTGAATAAGACTACAAACCCGTATATATATGAACCTGCATGATATCGAATACTTTGTACAGAAAATGAAGGACACGTATTGAACTATTCGAGAAATTAATAAGAACAAGCACCATTTAAACTAGTACTAGTAGATTGAGATGAAAATAAACCTTGTTATACTGTGTTTGTTAGCCCTGCTTTTGATTACTTCAATCTTATCAGTTGAAGCAAGAACTAGGAATGAAGAAGAGAAGAGAAGAAGTCAAAGGAGAAGCAGGGGCGTAGGAAGAAGTAGAAGAAGCAGTGGCAGAAGAAGATCAAGAGGAGGGTCTTCATCACCATCATCGGGTTGTGATCCTTTATATTCATACCTCTTTGGAAATTGTGGTCAATGGCCTTTCCCTCGTAATTCTCCAAACAACCCATTTCAACGACCAATTTCCCCTTCTCCCTCGCCTCGCCGCCCAACTCCACCTCTCCGTCCTCCGTTAATTCCCTCTCCTCCACCAGCAGTTCTACCGCCACCACTTATCGCTTCTCCACCACCACTCGTTCCTACACCTCCAACAGTAACACCTTCACCTCCAATAGTAACTCCATCTCCTCCACCGGTCGTTACACCATCACCATCACCTCCACCAGTTGTTTCCTCTCCTCCGCTAGTCGTAACGCCATCACCACCACCCGTAGTCGCTTCTCCGCCTCCATCACCACCACCGGCCTCCCCTCCAGCTTCCCCACCACCAGCCTCCCCTCCAGCTTCCCCACCACCGGCCTCCCCACCTCCTCCTTTATTTCCATCTCCGCCACCACCGTCTTCTCCACCACCACCTTTAGTTCCATCTCCACCTCCACCAGAATCTCCACCATTTATAATCTTCCCACCACCACTAGTGTCTTCGCCACCTCCACCAGATGATCCTGTCTTCCCTTGGTTGTCCCCTCCTGACCCTGACGACACTCCCAATTTCCCACTAGTTTCTCCTCCACCATTAGTACCCAATTTCCCAATCCCAACACCTGATCAACCACCAGATTTTCCACCAGAAACTCCACTTGTCCCCATATTTTCTCCACCACAACAAGATTTTCCTCCACCTACACCACTTGTCCCCATATTTTCTCCGCCAGCTACACCACTTGTCCCGATTTTTCCACCATCAGACGATCCACCAGTGATTCCTGATCAACCACCAAATAGTTTTTTGCCGTCTCCATTGATTCCTGATCAACCACCAGATATTTTTCGGCCATCGCCGGTGGTTCCGGATCAACCACCAAGTAGTTTTCTGCCGTCTCCATTGATTCCTGATCAACCACCAAGTAATTTTCTGCCGTCACCGGTGGTTCCTGATCAACCTGCACCATTCAATTTCCTTCCTTCACCAGTAATACCTGATCAACCACCAGAAACTTTTGTCCCTTCACCGGTGGTCCCAGATCAACCTCCTGTTGTTTTCATGGCACCACCATTGGTTCCTGATGTACCAGAAAGTTCAGTATTACCACAACAACCCTTCGTATCAGCACCACCAGTACAACAGGAAGCGCCACCAGTTGAAGTTATTCCGCCATTTGAGCTACCGCCTCAGCCAGACTCGCCACCATTTACCTAATAGTTAATGGATCACCATCTCCATTTTAAAGTTGATGGACGCTGCTCCACAATTGAAACTGCATGTTTTTAATTTCCGTTATCACTTTTTTTTTCTTTTTTCTTTTTTTCTTTTCTCAATTGTAGTTATGTGCACATTATATTTATAACATGATCTTTTAAGCCATCAGCTCATGAATCTACATTAATTCGTTTCACTTTGCAAATTGCAAATCCTGAACAGATTAAAACAACTAGGAGTAAGTTAACTTTATATAATTTATAGTGTGACCGTGAATTTATGGGTTATGACATGTCAGTTACCTTGTTTTTCAACTTATGAATTCAACTTCCCATAAACAATTTAGTAAAAAAAATTAAAACTTCTATGGTTGATATATATGGTTGATCGCCTGGCCACTAATGCAAATTAAGATATCTAGTCTTAGAGTTGGACATATAATTTAGAAAACATAGGTATAGGGAAAAATTGATCAGGATAATTCGATTTAAAAAAGAAAGGCATTTGTTCAAGAAGGAAAAGAAGAAACGTGCAACAGTTTCATAGGATTGTGTTTTTTTAATTTAAATCAAACAGTTAAAATGTGTGGCAATCATATTCCCTTCAACTTTACTAACAAATCATTCTCCTACTTCAAACTTTAGGTTAGATACATCCTTCTTCTCCTATATCTACCCATTTTTAAGAGACCATCGACCTGTGATTATAAATTCAATCTCTTCATCTCTGCGCGAAGCGCGGTAAGTTCACTAGTTTGAATTCAAGCGTTTGTTTATAAAATGTGAACAAAAAATTCAACATCAATTCAAATCATGATTTGAAATTCTAAATTCTCCAAAAAGTAGAAGTTATGATTTCAACTTTTTTAAATGTAAAACTTGACTCATAAGTTCATACTTTGTAAAAAAAAAAAAAAAAGACTCGTCATGTTAAAATTTTGCAAAAAGAAAGAAAGAAAAAAAAAGCACATGCTCAACGTGAAGAGATTGTTTGTACCATGTACGGAGACGGACCCAGAATTTGAGCGCAACGAGGGCACCATTATCTTTAGTGCGTCAATTACTAGCAATAAAGTTAGACGTGCGACTCTTAAAAAACTTATTGATCACAATAGCAAAGTACAAACTTCAATATTATCAAATATAATTAATTTGATACTAATATAACAAAAGTACATCATCAACTCATACTTGAACTCGACGCATTTTCATTTTTTGAAAATGGTCAATAATAGGATCATTGCTTAAAGTTGCAAATACTTTTCAAAGTAACAAACTAAACAACTATTTAAAAAAAAAATCACTAGCTAATAGTATTACGTAATTCATCTTAAGCTCATTATCATCATTATATTATTAAAAAGAGGATAAATAACCAATAAACTTCTCCCAAATCCATTTGAAAAATAAAAACAAACCTGACTTTTAAGTTGATTGTACAAAATCCCAAATTTAAGAATATGATAAGATTTTAGGGCTTAGTATAAGATAATACAAATTTTTATTAAATTAAATCTATAAAGTTATGTATTCCTCAATTCCTAGTAATTAAATACTACTATATAGTTATATAATAAGTAATCTATATTAATCACTAAAAAAGAAGGGAAAGCTTTACCGTAAGAGAAGTCCAATCATTGGCTCGAATTTGATTGCCGGAGAAATTAATTAATGAATATCGACAATAGATTCGACTATGGGTGACGTTCCTAACTTAGTGATTAGTGAGAAACTTGATAATGGAATAAGGGAAGAAGGGTTTCAGAATGGACAGTGTAGCACCCCCTTTGGGAGGATGCCACTTACGAAACAAAAGCAAATTTCATACTTACAATGTTCAGAAGAAATTTATTTAATAAGGTATTCGCAATAATTTAGTAGTGAAAATAGGCCCATGTGAACAAGTTTCCAAAAACGACATCTCAACATAGTAGGATCTAAAAGAAACCTCCTAAAACAAAATAGAAATATCCAACCATAAAAATGGACAACACCTATGTTGAGCTAAATCAACACTTTAGAATTTATCAAACATTTAGTAGAGAGATATTTTTCATGCTACAACATCCAAGGCTCATACCAAGCATGAAATTCAACTCTCAATCTCAAATACAAACTAGTTAAGTTCCCAAGTTTAACACAAGTACTAAATTTGATACATTACAAGACTTGAGCATGGACACTCCCAAAATAGTCAAGTCATTCATTAAAACCAAGTTACAAAATATTAGCATCATGATCCCAATTTCATTCAAAAGTGCATATCTAAGTGTATCACATGGATCACGTACAAGTCCCCAAAAGTATACAAAATGAACGTGCTCATGCAAATGTGATATTCATCTAAGCATCCAAAGAGTTTACTTCAAATATCCATCCTCAAGTCTCTTTCGAAACATCACCTACGAAAGTAACTAACTATCGCTAAGCATAAAGCTTAGTGACATATAAACTTAACTAACGCTTAGAATAAAAATATAATGTAAGGAGTACAAGAATAAATTCTAGGAATAAGCTTGTCAAAATCACCATCAAGAACTAAATGAAGGTACAATCCTTTCAAGAAAATAAAATATCAAATATTAAAATAGTTCAAGATATCAATATTTAAAATCTCAAATATCAAGAAGCTTTCCAAAGCAAATCCAAGAAAGTTCACCATTTTGTTAATTTCGCCCAACACATATATCATGCAATCACATCAAAGCATAATCGAATAACAAGAAAGACCGAAGTCCCAAATCAAGTAGGGTCGTCACCCAATAATCAAGAGAATCAAGAATCATGTTGAAAATGGCTTCCCCATTCATACTTAAGATGGACCAAGATCCATAATTAAAATGATATGTGAATCCACAGTCAAGATGGGACAAGATCCGAATAAATCTCAAGAGGCATGCAAACATAAGTGACAAGTCACTATCACAAGAAGGACAAAGTCCCAACGAGAATGCGATAATGCTCAAGCAATCCGTATATGTGGGCGAGTTAGTTTGTCTTACAAAGCATTCCACATGATACCAAATGATATTCAAAGTTGCCGAGTGGCTCAAAGTGTTCATACTCAATTAAACATAGCGAAATAAGAATTTAACTAGCAATAACCGAATAGAATAGCAAATTAAAGTAAAGAAAAGTTTTACCCAAGCTCAAGATATTCAACATACTTCAACTAAATAAAATGTGAAATTCAATAATATGTGCAAACCTTGGAGCTTTAGTACCTCTAAAGCTCAAAGAAAAACACCAAGAAGTTACAATTCCCAAGGCAACGATCAAGCATTATATCGACTTCCTTAGCTTTTACAAGAGCCTCTTGTACCTTAAATACACAATGGAATACTCACTTAAGGTCTAGAGTTTAACGATATAGAAGCTAAATCATGACGAACAAAAACGGGACTAAATAAGTCACCATTATTGCAAAGTTTTAAGTAGAAAAAATTCTGGACAACAGCTATATGCTGCCTTGCAGTGCGTTTTTGACATAGTAAACAAAGGAATTAGACTTTTGCAAAACACGAAAGTTGTGCGTAATTTTCTTATCTTTTCACAGCATTTTGAATCACCAAATTCCGCCTTATAGATAAAAAGATTTAAAAAAAATTAAGAATCTGCATTAAACGCAGGTTTGTACAACAATTTACTGCACAAATTTATAAAAATAATAATTGTAGGAGCCGAGATTTGAACTCGAATCGCAACTGGTGAGCATCAGCTCAGGGGCTCTCCTACCAATTGAACTACTTTAGCAATTATGTTTGAGGGATCCTTTTATAATATATGATAATTTTTCAAGGTATATAAATATATGTATATAGGGTTTTTTTCGAAGTTACGAGGGGGGGGGGGGGGGGGGGGAGGGCACGTGTCCCCCCACCCTTCAAGGTGAGTCTGCCCCTGACCATGTAGGAGGATTATATTAAAGAAAAGCTATTACTACTACTATGGTTGATTAATTAGATCAGCAAAATTATGTGTATCTGAAAGTTTGTAATAACATGTAATCACAAGCATTTATTTATAAAAAGAACATGGAGATATGCGATTTATTAATGCGATACCTTAAGATTCCGATTTATGAACTATGATTTGCTCATTTGGTAAGATTATACAATACGTAGGAGTTTTCTTTTTATATATAATTTTCACAAAATTGTGGGGTTTTTATGTTTATGAGAAAAAATACAACTTAAAAAATTTAAATGATATGTCCAAATAAAATTTCAACTTCAAATAAGTGATTTCAAATCATATCCAAACAGGCCTAAAGATAAGGAGGATATATTAGTTGCCGGGTCTCAAATTCAAATTTGAAAATTGAAATGGACTAAACCAAACACAATCTGCTAGTTCCGGACTGATCCACCAATAACAAGAAACTATAGTCCCCACTTCAACAATGTGTTAAAATAGCTTCAATCCAAGATTCCCTTCCACCAATACTGAATTCCAAATTCGAAAAAAAAATAATACTAACCGAATTCCAAATCATCTCTCTTTACTCAACTCAATTTTTAGCCCTAAAATTAGCTGAAATCAATGGCTAATGGGTGCAAAAATTTGCCTGAAGAATGTTGGGAACTAATATTCAATCGTCTCCATCACCAATCTGACTTGGAATCATTTTCTTTGGTATGCAAACAGTTTCTTTCTCTCACAAATCGTCTACGTGTCCATTTATCTGTAATTGACTCAACTTTGCTCATCCATGGTACCATATCTAAACTCATTCACAGATTTTTGAATCTTAATTCTATTGATCTTAGTAATTTCAAAGGTGATCTTGATCCTGTTCTTATTGATCTTGCCAATTCTGTGTCCTATACATCCAATCTTGAACAACTTGATATCTCGGGTCACAAGAAATTACCCGTTAAGGGGTTGAAGGAATTGGGGTTAAAATTAAAGGGTTTGAGGGTTTTGAAATGTAGTAATCTCATTGTTTTACGTGACACTGATTTGTATGTTATAGCTGAGTTGTTTCCGTTTTTGGAAGAGCTTGATATTAGCTATCCAGGTATGGATTTGGATTCCGGTTCGAGATATAGTGCCCACGATGTTAGCAATTGGACTGTGACTGATTCTGGGGTTGAGGTTTTATCGGTGAATTTGAGTAGTTTGCGTAAAATCAATGTTTCTGGGAATCATTTGATTAGTGATAGGTCCCTTGTTGCACTTTCTATGAATTGCTTGAATTTAGAAGGCGTTGAGGTGGAGGATTGCGCTTTGGTTACGCTAAAAGGGATCCTTTCGTTACTGCGTACTTGTGCTGCTTTGAGATGGATTTCAATGTCCGAGATTCATGTTGCTCGATCAAGTTCTGATTTTGAATGTTTGGCTACTTCTAGCCGATCTTTACAGACACTTGAGGTTTCCAACTCTTTTATTACGGATGAATTCCTCTTCTTGGTGGCTAAGGCTTCTCTCCCGTTATATAGGCTTTCACTTAGTTGGTGTACGTATTTCACATTATCTGGTATATCTTCGTTGTGCTGTGCGTATCGGACGCTTAAGTGCTTATCTCTGATTGAAGTAGATTTTTTGACTGATGAGTCTATGAATGATTTATCCCAATATCTACAATGCCTTGATACCATTGATCTCAGCCGTTGTGTGAGATTGACCATCTTGACGTTCTTCACACTTGCAAGAAATTGCCCTTCACTAGAAGAAGTTAACATGGAAAATACTAGTATTGGGATGAAGAAGGATTGTTTTCCTAATGGTGTGAAGAACCCGAGAATAAGGGCTGTTAATTTGGCAGATAACTTGTCCCTGGATGACGACGCTCTCACAAAAGTTGCTTCAATGTGCCCCAACATGGAGATTCTTGATGTGTCATCGTGTACTAGTCTTACTGAGGCTGGTATTGCTTCTGCTCTTGCGATGTGCAGTCAGATAAGGAAGTTGCAATTTGATGACTGTCCATTGACTATACGTATCGGAAAAGGTGCAGAATTGCCTAATCTTGAGGCTATTAGTGCAGCTGGTTCAGCATTAAATGATGAAGGCCTGGCCATGATTGGGAGCAGATGTTCTCGCCTGGTGAAATTAAACTTGGAGAACTGTAAAGAAGTGACAGCAGAAGGCATACAGGCAATGGTGAAACAGTGTAGATCATTGAGAGAGATAAACTTGAAAAAGTGTCCTCAAGTTAGTATCAATTCTCTAAGTAGTTTGGTGTTTTCGTCTCCATCACTAAGGAGAGTTATTCCACCCTGTTGCTCTGCTTTTAGTGATGGCTTGAGGGGATTTTACTTGCACCACGGATGTCGAGTGTCCTCAGGCTAGTTTTTGCTTGGTATATAGCACATACTATACCCTGTGTCCCTTCGTCTTCAAACATTTCCCATTTTCTTCTTTCTTGTGTCAATCGTGTCATATAAGTAATCCATTTTTTTTTTTTTTTGATGAATTGAAATGCTAATGTGATTGTTTTACATAGAATGTGCAGTATGCCTGTATTTGTACACATTTGTTTTATAACTGCACACTGCAATCAAACTTGCTCCGCTCTTCAGCAGGGTGCCAAAGGTTAAAAATGAAAATCATAAGAAAAAGGAAAACTGGACAAATGTTCTTTAATAGGTCCATTTGCAGGTTTGTTTATGGCTTCACTGTCTCGTTTTATTCAAGGATTTTTGCTCTTCAACAGAACAATGACACAAAGAGGGCTTTAAGATTTAGTTAAACTGTAAATCCTTAAGGCATCCGATTCATCCTGCGTTTACAAGTTTTTCTCGCTCTTGTTAACCAGATGATGATTTCTGCTGTATTTGTTGAAAGTGGATCCACTATAAATGGAAATAGAGGAGGAACCTGCTATGACTATGATTTTGATAATAGTATACTTTTAAGATTAAGTTTTGGTTCTTTAGAATATTGCTGGATTAGATATGATTTTATCTAAGCATGTGCAGAATAGGTACTTTAGAAATGCAAATAACGCACGTTGTTCAGATTGTTTCTTCTAACTCTATCAGGTTGTCTTGGATTAATAAGAAGTTAAAAAAAAAAAAAGAGTCATGTGAATTATGCGCTCGTTAAATGGTTTAAACTTTTAGATGATATGGTAAGAATTAACCAAACAATCCATTGTTTCTATACTCCTCTTCTGACACAGTACTTCTCATAGATTGTTGTTGTCTTGTTGAACTATTTTGTGATGTTCCTCACTTCCTGATCATTGATTTTGCCATTTACAGTCCAATACAATTATATAACCTTATCCGTTGTGCCAACATTTACCTTCCCTTAAAAAATCTAAGTTATAACTTGTCTGGCCAAGTAAAAAAATATTGCTAATTTCATAAATTTGATATGTTCGCCTAATCTTTTAGAAAAAAAAAATTGAGTACTGCGAGAAGCTGAAAAAGTAGCTTTACCCCAAAAGTATATTTTGAACTTCGGTCAAACACAAATTGATGTTCTAATATTGATAAAAGTGTTTTCTAAATTGATTAGTCAAAATACAAACTACTACTCTTCAAATGTACCTCTTTGAAAGCACTTTTTACGGAAAATATTTTTCAAAATAAGCAGATTTTTAAAATTTGCTTATTTAACATACAAATTTGTTGTTTTAATCACCAAATTGTAAGAAGAGTGTATCAAAATAGTCACTACCATTGCTGCTCATTTTTTCTTCTTTTCCAATAGCTTGAAGTTGGAAGTATAACAATTGCATTACAGAATTCGAACTTCAGGATACAATGTCCTCGAAATTTGAATTGAAAAAACTAAACTTGAGAACACAATGTCTTAAAGTTTTGAACTAAAAATTCGAACTTAAAAACATAGATTGAACTTATGACACATTGCACTGAAGTTTTGAACTGAAAAGTTGACCAAGAACATAGTATCTTGATGTTTTGAACTGAAAAAACTTGAGCGTCAAAGAATTTTGAACTGAAAAATTGTACTCGCGACACATTACTACTTGGGAGAATCCCTATTTTTTGTAGTTCTCACATGAATTTTTTATCCCTTTTTACCCCTACTTAAAAATTTTATGGCTTAATAAATTGTACACACATTTTGATAAATTTTAAGAACTCTTAGGGCTTTTTTTATGTCACTAAAAAAGATGATGTCATGAAAAATGTTATAGTGGCCCCCACAAAGCATACTCATACATATTTGAGCCTTTTATGTAAAAATATTATTAAACTTGTTTCAATATATCATTGTTAAATACTTTTAAAATTTATCAAAAATGTAAATTATTCCCTTCTGCCTCAATCGAAAAATGAATTCCCAAGTATGGTAGCTAATTAATCAAATTTTACGTGAACGCTCTTTTAACATAGAATTAGCTAATAAATTACTATATTAAAAGAGGAACTATAAGATATCAAAAAATGATTGAAAAACATTGTATATAGAAAAATATAATTTGATCTCGATACAGTAATAATGCTAGACAATTGCAAATATTATATTTTTTACTATTAAAATATTTTGTAAAGAAAGGGACAATATATGTTATATAATTTAGAAGTAATAATATTTTTCATATTGAACTTAACTATTGTCTTAAATTATATAACATATTAATTATCCGTTATTTTGCAAAATATGTTTTGGTAAAAAATAATCTAGCCAATATGAGTTCAATTCAAAGAACTCAAATCAAAAACTCAATTTGGATAATTCGGGACTTAATCTCAAAAAATTAAATTAGAAGAGCTTTCAGTTATCGTTTTTTCCAAAACAAATCTAATATATAAACTAGAAAAAATATTTTCCTTTAGCATACATTTTTAGACTTTAATATTTTAGAAGTCTTTCGAAAATGTCAAACTGGTGTTACAAGAATAAAAAACCAAGAGCAGAAAAAATTTAAAAAGTATCTACAAATTAAATTTTTAATAACGATTTGAGCCCGGGCTTAGCACGGACCAATTAACATTAGTTGGCCTAATATTTAAAGAAGCGAGAAGAAGAACATGGAATATCTTCCCGCTTTTAAAATTACTAGATGGCATGTGCCCGTGCTATGCCTGGGCATCTGCTCGAACTTCTTGTGTCTTACTTTTACATCTTCAACATAACCAAAAATTTTCAACAATAAAAATATAATTTCATATTTGTTTTAATAAGTAAGGATTATTACTTAAAAAGGAAGCAATATTATCCACCTGATAGAACATTCACAATATCAACACTCCATTCTATATACATATCAGTGTTTTAAAAAGCGGGGGCGTAAAGCGAGGCGTTTTACGTCTGCCTCATCGAGGCGTAAGCCCCGAGGCATGGGGCGTAAGCCTCATGGGACTTTAATTTTTAATATTTCATAAAAGGATATAATTATAATAAATACTTTTAAATAGGTAAAATAGCATAAAAATTTGAAGAAAACTATAAATATATGCTCCATCCCCACAAAAAAACTAATCAGAACAATCTATTATACGCTACTTACAAGGACAAATGACTGCTCGTTACTTTTTTGAGATAGTAGAAGACAAGATAAATAATTAGAAAAGAACATATATTAGGCATTCTAGCAATAAAAAAAGATCGTGACTTTTAAATTTAATGTCTTGGTTCCTTTTTAAAATATTTGAGTAATTACTAGTTGACTTTTGAGAATTTAGGCATTTTATTGAGGACTTATTTAACAAATTTCGTTTTAATTTGAAGAAGTTTTCTGGACTTACGCCCTAACACGCCTCAACAAAAAAAACTCGCCCCAAACGCCCAGACGTACGCCCCGAATTGCTGGGCGTACGCCTTTTGAGACTTTCGCCTCGAACCATTGCCCTGGGGCATTTTTGATACTCCCCGCCCCGAGGCTCGCCTCGAAAACGCCTTTTAAAACACTGATACGTATATTGAGGAACAAAATTGTACATGATATCAAAAAGATTATGATATGCACTCCCAACAATGTAAAGCTTGCTTAATACATTCTTCAGCTTGTTCATGTTTCATGACAAAACCTATTTGCATATTGAACAAAAGAAGGTGCATCCTTTTCTAGAGTTGATCACTCCACAAACCTTTGTTGTGAACTTGTGATGGGCCTTCTTTTATAGTAGTAGTATTCGATACAAGTGTTAGAACCTACAATTATAGAACTTGGGCAACACTAAATAAAATTATTGAAGTTGGAGTAGCAGGTATGAGTGTGGATCTGGGAGGCCACAAGGATAAGCTCACTACAGGCATGTACAGTTAAAATAAGTTCCAAGGTAAAACAAGAAGATGAGAAAAGGGGATATGTCTAGCGATTCTGAAGCAGCTGACAACCCATTGGTCTTGCTTTGAGCTGTTGAGGACCGAAAGACGGTCATTGGTTTCAGACGGCTTACTTCCCATTGATGATAGCTGGCTTAACACGTTGAGATTCATAACATTGGAACCATCCATTAGCAGTGAAGGCAAAACACAAAGTTACTATACATATTTTTCCTATGCATAAATCACACACAAAGTTATTAAACCATAATCTAGGTGTGCGCATTGTATGTATATATATGGACACATTGAGAACATGCATTGAATAAAGAAATGAATAGAAGTTTACCACTGCTTAGGTTCGCAGGTAACTAACTCCTTAGTACATAGTGGTACAATTACCTCCTTAGAGACTACGGATAAGCCCTAGGAACAATTCTGATACTCTGCTAATAATTTTCAGTCATGGCTCCTCCTTTGGTATAAAGTCTTTTACAGAGAGCCTATAACAAAATATAACCACTTATAGCGTACTCAAAAGGACTATAAATAAGCAAATTGCGATTTTCAAAATTAAATGCACATGGTTACTATATTTTCGATCTTTATTTCTCAAAAAGAATATGGCATCCTTGAATTTGGCACAGGTAGAAAGCATAGTAATATAGTTCCATAAAGTGTCTTCAAGTTTGTTCAATTGTCCGGTATAATCACGCAATCAAGAAAGTAAGCCGTACAAAATGAAAAAAGTAAAATAATTATGAATATGTGAAACTTAAAGCGAACAACACATAGAAAAGTCACTCTATCACTTATGTATTATAAACACTTTCGACTTAACTCTTCTCCACAAAGAAAACCTTTGCATTCATCCCATAACCAGCCTATTGCAGTTTATTAGTGTCAATTGAAACATAGATTAACAAACAACAGCTTAGCAAGTAACTAAAGAAGCATTAGGACCAGCAATTTCACAAATTTGAGCACATCTATGAACCTAAGAGAACTTATATATTTGTGATTCTCCATTTGTTCTTGTGATACACCAGTTCATGAATATGTCATCTTCAACAACAAATGTTAGGCTGGATAGTGTTGCACAATTTGAGACTTCCGGTTGCTATTTTGAATAAGAGATTTCATCAAACAGGTGCTATTTGTTGAATTAAGGTTGAAGTTCATGATGCATCTTCAATACAATAACTTTGAAAGTACTGTCAAATTGTAGACATATCTAATAAGCTTGGATCATCAAAATGCTTTTAATTGATGAATCTGACAGAAATAGTTGAATCTATGATGAAAATAGATAAAAAAAAAAAAAGAGAAGGAAAAATACTTCTCGTGGTAACGTGAATAAGCAAACGATCATACTTTCGGAGCCATAATCACATAGCTCAAGTCTTATTGATAACCATGTACTCTGAATATAAACATTAACTTAGAAGTCCATAAAAAATAAGCACCACCAAAAAGATGCCATATGCAAAGAAGGATTATAAGCATAATTTAAATGAATTTCAACAAATAACATCTGTTTCAAATTGTTTTGAATGTTTCAGATAGTAACTTATTACTTCTACTTCAAATAGTTAAAGTACATGCAACTTATTCTTTGAATTATCCTTGTTATAATGCTAAAAAACAATTGGCTAAATTTTATAAATTTACTTTTAACTTATCCTTATTACTTTACCTCTTTTTCTTCAAAGTTCTGGAAATAAAGAGCAAATACAAAATATATTTGAACCATGTTCAAGCTCCCAATCACAAAAGACAATATATAACTCAAGCAGAGTCGGACACACACATCTTGTTCATCCTGGTACAATGACATAGAAGAATAAAGAAACAATTACTTGCAGGAACTTCCCAACAGAATAATTAGATCAGATCTTAGTTAAGGGGTAGCTAATATTATATGGGTGATACATATCACAATTTTGAAGCCTAGAAGCGGCAAAAGGTTCAAGGGAAAAAGGATCTTACTTCATCATAAGGTTTGTCTGACTGTGTTCATATCAACATTCCTTTCTCTATTTGACCAGTTACAAGTTGGCCTACAGCCCCCGAATCCTTGAGTTTCAATAGCCTTTATCTTTATTGCAAATTTAACAGTAGCATCAAAGAATTCTACATCTTTCAAATCATATGCAAGTTGAAAGATCTCACAAAAGAAACTAAATCACCTGGAAGTAGGAGACATACGAAAATTTATCAAGATTTTGTTGAAAGAATTAGTACTAAATTAAAAAGATATCACAAGGGAAATATCTACTGATTTCCGAAAAGCTACATTTTTATCCAATTTTCTTGTCAACAGAAAGTTAGACAAATAAGCTGCAATAGAATCTCCGTTAATTATCAGATATAATTTGTATTAAATGTAATACCTCAGGAATTGACTACCCTCGACAAATTTCTCCAAAGGGTGGAATGAATAGCTGGAATACCTTCAGATAGAATAGTCTTTACTATGATAAATATGGATATTTTAAAATTTATCTCATACTAATAATGTGGAGCATCAACCCCCAAGTGGTATAAACTCCATAATGAAAGAACCTTACGAAAGGAATACTACTCGCAGCTGTAATACCAATGGAATTTCTCACTGAAAAGATCTCCACATCTTTAAGCTGCAAAGCCCAGAAGAATTATAAAAGGACACTTCTCATCAATTAAAATCTCAGTATAAGAAACAATAAAAAAAAATGATGGGAAGAGTATTTAACCTCACCAACAAATCAATAACCATTACAAAGTGAAAAATTACGATTGAGAGCACATATCCGACTGGCAAAAGAAATAAGCTTCTTGTCAATGTTTTCAAACCTAACATTGAGTGTGAATGTCGTTCTTTTGAGACTTAAAACCTGGAAAACAGAAATGTTATATCATACTATTGACAACTTACAACTAATAGAAACAGAAAAAAGGAAGGATTAATGCTTCATCCATCTTTTTTTACTATGAGAGATATGTTGTTCAAACATTTCAAAAAGTTTCTATTTTAACGTCTACATTTTGTATTTTAAACATTTAATTTATTCCTAAAGTAGACACTCCATATAGTATAACCTGAAATATAAAGCACAATTCTTTTTGTAATGTTAGAACAAAAAAGTAGAGAGAGTACCTTTTATAGTCAAAGCAGTTCCGTTTTTGCCCACCTTGAGCGACTTTCACTTCAAAAGCCTGTGAAATCAAAATTGTGTGACCAACTGACCACTGTATTCTAACTAATGGATCACAAATGTTCACAATGTCATGTATTGAGAAATTAAATTCATAGAATATGAGTAGTGAAAAAGATGTAAACAAGTTGACCCAAATTCAAAGAGCAATTCAGTTGCAAAACTGTCATGGCCCGATGAAACTAAATAACTAGAAAAGGATTATAATCATGTAGTAGCAGGAAAAAAGCTTTTACCTTTTTCAGTAAAATAATATTTCATCCAAATAATTGTTTTAAGCAAATTTTCTAGGAATAATACTACTCCAGGGACACACTTTTCAAGAAATCAACTCACATTCATCTCTCAAAGAAAAATCTGATTAATCTTCCCTGAAAAAATTCAGCTCAAAATAGTTACAAAAAAATGTATATCAAGAATACTGTCTCGATTTAAATAAAATTGGTTGATTGTAGGAACATAAAACATGCCTGAGTAGATCAGACAAAATTTTCTATATGCATGCAGAAATTCAACAAAAAACTACCCAAAAGCTTAAGATGTGAAAACAGAGGAAGATTCAAGGAAGATTATATTAGATGATTAAACAATGTAATTTTACAACTAAAGGTACCAATTCAAAAACAAATCCTTCTAACAAGAAAATACATCATTAAATACATGTAAAAGATAAAAGAGCAGCAAATAAATAATTGTTAATTTACTTGAGGCATATCATCAAACACCGTGGGTACAACACTATCTGTACTCTTGCATAGTTGTTCTATTCACATGCATGTGCAGAATCTGAAAAGAGAACATGAAGAAAGACCACCAGAAATGAGAATAGAAATCTGTTCAGAATTCGATGAAGAGAGCATAAAAATTAATAATAGTTGTTGACACAAATTATCTGAACCAACAGTCAACATCTCAGGAATATTTCTTAATTTGTTCTTTTTGGTTTGTTTATGTATGTAACTAATTAGAAATAATCTCCACCTTCGAAAGACCCAAAACATTAAAGATTAAAATAAATAAATCAGAAAACCATAAGCAAGGGAAATAAGAAGAACATAAAACTCACCAAAAAGAGAGATGAAGAAACCACAAGAAAAGATGGGGCATATACTTAAATCCGAAGAGAAAGTTGTGAAATCCCAAAGCAGGAGTGTATACATGTTCCTTCAGAAATACAGTAAAGTCAAAGACAAATGACAAGCAAGCGAGACGTCCCACAAATAACCAAGTTAGAAACACGTGTCATTGAAAATCCAAATAAAGACATCAGAATGAATTTTGAGCCAAATGACTGTTTTACCCTTCGTCGTCCAAGGAACTTTCACTTATTAATAGTAGAAATAGAAATATCTAAACATTGAATATTTTGCAAGATAATACTTAGGCCCCATTTGTCCATAAATATCAAAAAAAAAATTTACTTTTTTTTTTTTTGGAATTTTGGAGTTGGAGTTGTGTTTGACCATAGTTTTTGAAATTGTAGTTTTTGGTGAAATGTAGTTGTAAAAAAGTGAATTTTTTTGAAAAATAAGTTTTTTGAGTTTTTGGTATTCCGGAATACAACTTCAAGTGGAATTCTCATGGCCAAACGCTGATTCTAGAAAAAAGTGAAAAAAATTTCCGGAATAAAGTGAATAATTCTTATGGCCAAACAGGGGGCTTAAACAACGATCCAAAAAGTTGCTACCTGGTGCTATTTCCACTGTTAAAGTAACCTTAACAAGCAACCATTATACGATTCAAATACTTCATATCATTACTTGCTTAGCATGTGAAGCACTCCTAATCTCACCCAAAAGTACAAGCTATTGTATTCCCAACTAGCCGACTTTTGACGAAACTCATCCTTCTTTGATTCATTCACCCTCCAAACCTTCCGCCACTTACTAATATTATTTATAGACTCTTATAACTATATATATATTAATAAGCTCAATCCCTTTTAATCTCAAGATAATTTTTTTTGAACTTGCGTCGGCTAACTCATGATACGACTTTAACGTATGAAAATCCAGGGTGTAACTGGGGGGGGGGGGGGGGGAGGGTAAAAAAATTTCTGTAAAAAAAATAAAATTCTGGAGGGTTAGTGGGTGGGGTCGCAGGGGCTGGGTTCTGTAGAAAACCGAAAAAAGAACAAATTTAATACTTTTTAATTATTTTTTTGAGGGGTTTTTTTTGGGGGGGGGGGGGGGGGGGTTGAGTTGGGGTGGTGGAGGAGTGGGAGTGGTTGGGGTTTGATTAGTGGGAGATCCAGAATTTTCATTCAGAGGTTAGAAAAAAATAACAAAAGCTAAATATAAAAATAATGTTATTGATGAGAATTGAATCTAGGACGCTAGAGACAATTTTGAACACCCTGGACCGCTTGAGCTAACATTTTGCGTTTGTTCAAGGTATTCAAAAGAAAATATATGTATATAAATATAAAAATCTACCGATATATACACTGTAATTTTTTGTAGAGGGTGTTCGGGTGAACACCCTCGGCACCCTCTAAATCCGCCCTTGGGTTTGATGAGGTGGGTGGTTGGGGGGTGAGTTGGTGGTGGGATGGTTGTGAAATGCCACCTGTGGGACTTGTCTCCCCTACTTTCTGTGGGGAAGTTATTTTTCCTCATTTTTAAGAAACTTGTTTTCCCAACGAAAATATTTTCAATTTTTTTTTACAAATTTGGAAAACATTTCCTTACTGAACACACCTATAGGCTATAGTCACTATTGCTGCTCATTTTTTCTTCTTCCCCGATAGCTTGAAGTTGAAACTACAAAAATGGCATTACAAAATTAAAATTTCAAGATACAAAGTCTTCGAAATTTGAATTGATAATTTCACAACAATAAAGTTGAAATCCTAAGATTTGAATTGAAAAAAATTAAATTTAAGGACACAATGTTATGAAGTTTGAACTAAAAATTTGAACATAAGACACATTATCCTGAAGTTTTGAAGTGAAAAAATTAAACTAATGACATAGCGTCTTTGATGTTTTGAACTGAAAAAACTAATGTATCATAAAATTTAGAACTGAACTCACCACACATTGCCCTAATATTTGAAAAAGCGGAGAATAAGAACGACCAATATCTTCACGTTTTTAAATTGTGACTAAAAATCAAGCTCTTTGCAAGATAAAATTGAATCAACAATCCAAAAAGTTGCTACCTGGTGCAATTTTCATTGTTAAAGGAACTCCGAGATCATAAAAATGGTCCTTATCTTTGATAGTAGTAGATTAAAAGAAGACTTAATTACGTTGTATTTTAATTAGGGTAATAATGCTATCAAAATTGTCCCACCATTTTAGGTCTTACAAAAAATGACTTAGCCTCCTTTCTCCCTCGCGCTCTCTCTCTCTCTCTGCCGCGTTAGGGTTTCCATCTCGGCTCGAAAATTCTTGGAAAGCATCGGCAAAGAGCTTTAAACGGCAACGAGACGCCGGAGTTGAGCTTCACTTTATACACCGTCCTGAAACTTTCGTTGCTGATGATGAGTTCTGGCGAGAAATCTCGAGTCGCGTCGGCGAGTTCCTTCATGGAGATCCGACTTAGAGACAAGTCAAATGTCTGCACTTTCAGTTATTGTGATGGAAGAAAGCTCCGTATTGGCGGTGGTGGAGATGAAGTTATTGGCAGGGGCGGAGCCAGCCCTTTGGGTGTGGGTTCGGCCGAACCCAATAGCTTTTGTTTGAGCCATATATTTGTATCATAATTTTTGTCAAATATGTACAAATAATTAATTAAGAACCCAATAACTTTAAAGAATTAGAACCCCGAACCCACAAGGTTCGGCTCCTGGCTCCGCCTCTGGTTATCAGTGGTGGGGAAGTTGCCGAAGGTGGAGAAACTGGTAGGTGCAGGGTAGTGAGTGTATAATAGTGTATATGGGTGTATACACCCCTCTTTACACTAATATACATTTTTATACTCTTATATACATAATGTATCTGTCTTGTATAAAAGTGCAATTCTTATTCAAAACAATCCAGATCTATGTTTATACCCACTTATACAATATTATATAAATGTGTATAAGTGCATATTTTCGTGTATGATATTGTATAATATCTTTTAATGTATATACCTATACACTATACACTTTTATACACTTATTTACAGAATGCACCTGTCTTTTGTATATAAGTGTATAACATTGTTTAAAAGTGTTTTTAGGCTATATTTTTTTGCAATGTAAGTCACTGACTGTACATTTCTAAAATTTCCCCTTAAAATAAGTCTCTTAAGTATCATTTGAGAAGTTCCGATCCTTTTAGTTTGTCGAATTGAACATTTTTAATCTATGTTTGAACCTTACCAATAAGTCTCTTTAAGTATCATTTGAGAAGTTTCGGTCCTTTTAGTTTGTCGAATTGAACATTTTTAATCTATGTTTGAACCTTACCAAATTCGGATTGTTAAATTTATGAAGACAACAAAACATAATGGGAACTCACATTTGGAATTATAACTTTTACAGTTGATGTTATTATTGGTCTATTTTTAATGTTTAATGTAAATTTTTGAGGTACAATTTCTATAATTTTTGTCTATTTTTTGTGTTCGCTGCAGCTTTCGTGTCTGCTGCAGCTTTTTATGTTGTGGTTAATCGGATTTTGACAGAATTTTCTTATGTTTCTGGTTAATTTTTTTTTTCTTTTCACAATAGCAATTATATTTAACAATTAGAGTTTATTAAATAAAAGACATACAAAAAGTGTTCAATTTTGACAAACTTAGAGATAATACTTAACAAATAAATACTTAAGAAGACTGTTTTTACGTACTGCCAAGAATCAAGAAAATGGACAATCTTTTTCATTTTCTCTCACTCTGAATCTACTTTCACAGATAGACTACAGAATCACTCATTCCATATTCATTCATACATAAATTTCGCCCTAAACAATGGCGAAAGAATGCAAATATTTTCCAGAAGAATGTTGGGAACAAATATTCAATCGTATTCATCGCCAATCTGACTTGGAATCAGTTTCTTTAGTATGCAAACAGTTTCTTGCTCTCACCAATCGCATGCGCCTCCGTTTGTCTTTAATACACAATAATGATACCCTATCTAAAATCATTCTCCGATTTCCGAATCTTAATTCCATTGATCTTAGTGACTTCCTTGGTGATGATGATCTTGTTCTCTTTGAGCTTGCCAATTGTGTCTCCTATATACCCAATCTACGACAACTTGACTTCTCTGGACAGATTAGATTACCCATTGAGGGGTTGAAGGAATTGGGGCGTGAATTTAAGGGTTTGAGGGTCCTGAAGTGTGGAAAACTTGCCATTATAAATGACTCTTATTTGAATACTATAGCAGAATCGTTTCCGTTTTTGGAAGAACTTGATATTAGCTATCCAAGGTTGGGCGGTCCCTTTTCCGTGACTGATTCTGGGATTGAGGCTTCATCCGGTAATTTGAGGAATTTACGTAAGATCAATATTTCTGGGAATTATGGTATTACTGATAGGTCCCTTGTTGCTCTTTCTATTAATTGTTTGAATTTACAAGCCATTGAGGTGAAGGGAACTTCGGTAACTTTGGAAGGGATCCTTTCTATACAGCGTGCTTGTGCTTCTTTGAGTTGGATTTCAGTGTCCAAGATTCACAATGGTTTAGGTTTGGCTACTTCCAGCCGATCTTTACAAACACTTGAAGTTTCTGACTCGATTGTTACGGATGAATTCCTCTTCTTGATGGCCAGGGCTTCTCTCCCGTTATCTAGGCTTTCACTTAGTAAGTGTACAAATTTCACATTATCTGGTATCTCTTCACTTCTGTGTGCATATCAGTCACTTAAGTGTTTGTCCCTAGTCGATGTAAGTTTCTTGACTGATGAATCTATGAATGATTTATCCCAATATCTACAAAGTCTTGTTACCGTTGATCTCAGGGGTTGTGTGAAATTGACCATTTCTACGTTCTTCACGCTTGCTAGAAATTGCCCTTCACTGGAAGATGTTAACATGGAGAATACTGGTTTTGGGGTGAAAGATTATGTTCATAATGGTGTGAAGAACCCAAGAATCAGGTCTGTTTATTTGGCAAATAACTCGCACCTGAAAGATGACTCTCTCACAAAAGTTGCTTTATTGTGCCCCAACATGGAGAGTCTTGATGTGTGCTTGTGTAAAAGTCTTACAGAGGCAGGTATTGCTTCTGCTCTTGAGGTGTGCAATCATATCAGGAACTTGGAGTTTGATAAATGTCCATCTATTAAACGTATCGGAAAAGGCGCTGAACTGCCTAATCTTGAGGTAATCAATGCAGCTGGTTCAGCATTAAGCGATGAAGGCCTGGCCATGATTGGGAGCAGATGCTCTCGCCTATTGAAGTTAAACTTGGAGAACTGTAAAGGAGTAACAGCAGAGGGCATACAGGCAATAGTAAAAAATTGTACATCATTGAGAGAGATAAACTTGAAGAAGTGTCGTCAAGTCAGTGCCAGTTCTCTAAATAGTTTAGTGTCTTCGTCTTCATCATTGAGGAGAGTTTTCCCACCCAGTTCTGATGGTTCTCATGATAGCTTGAGGGGATTTTCCTTGCACAATGGATGTCTAGTTTCATCAAGCTAATTTTGTTGGGGCAGCAGATACTTTGAATGTTGTTCCTTTGATTTCAACCATTTTCCATCTTCTCCTTTCTTTTTTGTCTGTCGTGTAATATAACAATTCCAGATTTATTTTTGTTACATTGGATCAAGATTGAAATGCCAATACGATTACATAGAATATGCAGTATGCCAGTGTCCATACACATTTTTTACAGTATCATAATGCGATCAAAACCCGCCTGCTCTCCACTTGGGTGCGTATGTGAGCAGCTGTTTAGCTGTTGGAAAACAGAATATAGAGATAAAATCGCTAGCATTTTATTTTGTTTTTCAAGTTCCACCAAGCTTCAGACCAAACTTGGAGTGACTGGATATTACAAGCCTACTAGATGGAACACAGAGTAAAAATAATGAATTCCCTAGCTTGAATACTATAATAAATTGCAGAAATTTGAGCGACATTGCGATTGGGGAGCTGCTATACATATTGTATCCAAGACCCTCTCTTGACATATGTTAAGAATTAAACGAGCGATGTAGCGGAACCACTTAGGATGCACCAACACAAGAACAATAATGCAAGAAAGCAATAAACGTAACGAATGCAAGATTTACGTGGAAACCTAATATGGGAAAAACCATCGGGCGCGAAGCGCAGAGAAATCAACTATAAGGTGAGGAGTACAAAACGATCTCAATAGGGTGTCGAAGCACAACGAGATCAAAGGAAACGAAAGATTACAATCTCTCAATGAAAACTCTCTCTAATCTAAGTGTGGAATATAGTCTTGTGTGTAGTCTTGATAGTTGTTCTTTTTTTCTTAATGTCCTAGCCGAAGATCTCCTTTAAATAGGGGTTGAAGACGTTCAAAATCCCAGTTGGAATGGGACAAGCCAGTCGAATCCCAGTTGGAATGGGACAATTTCTATAAACCCTTTTGGGACATATTCTAACAATCTCCACCTTGGACCAAATACATCACATCAACACTCATCACCCCATAAAGCCCCGAAGGGCAATTTAAGCATGAAGAACACCAACTAAGTCTAAGCAATGCTTAAACCTAGTAATGGCAAGCGGTTTGGTTAACATATCTGCGGGATTCTCTGACGTGTGAACTTTCTTTACCACAATCTCCCCTGCAACAATAGTATCTCTGATAAAGTGGTATTTAACGTTAATATACTTGGTCTTCGAGCGATGAGAATCGGCCTTGGTAAGATGAATAGCACTCTGGCTATCAGAAAATACAACGGTAGTACCCTATTGAACACCAAGATCAATAAGAAGACCTCGCAATCATGTAGCTTTTTTAACACCTTCAGTTGCAGCGATATACTAAGCTTCAGTAGTAGAAAGGGCTGCAATAGACCGTAATTGTGCTTTCCAAGAGATAGCACCAGAGCACAGTGAAAAAATGTAACCAGAAATAGATCTCCTACGATCGAGATCACCACCATAATTAGAATCAAGGAACCTAACAACATCATAAGACGATGCCTTGGCTCTATCAAATACCAAACCAATATCAATAGACCCTTTCACACAACGAAGAATCCACTTCACGGCATTCCAATGATCTTTTCTAGGATTATGCATGTATCGGCTCACCATGCTTACCGCAAAAGCTAAATCAGGTCTAGTGCAAACCATAACATACCAGCACTGCATACGGGATAATAGACATCCTCTCAATGTCCTCTTCGGACTTAGGACAAGAGTCAGCAGACAGTTTAAAATGAGCAACAAACGGAGTAGAAACAGGTTTACAATCAAACATTTAAACCTATCGAGGACTTTCTCAAAATACTTCCTCTGAGACAGGTAAAGCTTCCCAATTTTTTGATCCGTATGAATCTCCATAACTAGAATCTTCTTAGCTGCACCAAGGTCTTTCATCTCAAACTCAGAATTAAGTCGAGATTTTTTAACTTAGTGATCAAAGACTTGTCTTTAGAAGCAATCAACATATCATCAACATATAACAACAAGTAAACGAAGGAAATACCAGAAAACTATCGAAAATACACACAATTATCATACTTACTGTTGACACCCAATTTTGTCCCTCCTTTATTTAATTTTATTCACTCGGGCGTCTAAATTTTTATTGACGAGTTAAACACTTTATTTTTACTATTTTATTTTTTATTGCTACTACTATTAATATCACTACCTTCTTTTTTCAACATTACAAGTATTACTTTATCACAAATTTTAAATGGTTCGTCATCGTTTCATTTTTGGGTTTGGATTCGTTAAATTAATTATAAGACAACACTTTGTTAAAACCTTATCTTTTTACATATTAATTAATTAATTGTCTTTACATAGTATATATTGTACTAGTTGTAAATTAGAAGCCCCAAAGAAGAACCCATATTTTCGGACCAATATTTGAGCCCAAAACAATCTAGTTCACTATCTGACCCGGCCCAGACACCCTTATGATGGGTTCAACGATCCTAGCTTCATTTTGATCTGTTAACGTTTTATTTGTCTTTTTGAGCAATACCTGCTTCCTCTCTTTCTGTCTGCGTGTTTCTTTTTTTTTTTAATCACACCCTCCTTTTCTTACACGCTTTAATCATGAAAATCACGTCAAGAAAAAGTTACATTTTTTTTCCCATAGTCAAAGTACTCAATGGACTTTTGGTCCCTATGTCTCTTTGAATAATGATGTGTGCCAAATTCTAAATTCTGTGAGATTTCGAGAAATATTTAATTCTCTTTATTTCAAACAGATAAAGGTCTCATAGTTTCTAGTTTCATTATATGCCCTTTTTTATTTGCGGTTCGTTTTTAAAAGCACTAGTTTTTAACTTAATTTGATATGTGTTAGACATATAATTTTCACCTCATAAATTGCGTCTTTTAATTTTTTTTTTTCTTTTCGAATCCAAGACGGAGTAGGGATGCTCCTAACAAATTAAAAATTAAAGTCATGAGAAAATTGCAAAAAATGATGTTTAATTATTATTTTTTCATAAAAAATTAACAATTACAAGAAACAACGAGTTATTTACTTTTACAAACGTGATTTGAAAAAAAAGGAAGATATGTGTCCTGCCACGTCTAACTCGGAAAAATTATTAATTAAAATGACGTGTGAATTACGGTTCATTTTGAACGCAATTTTTTATATTTTTATATTGCTTAGAAGTATATCAATATTGGACTTATTTTGAAGCTCATATTTTAAAACGACGCGTTATAATTTCTATTTTGTCAAAATATTATTTTACAAGGGGCAAATTCCTGATAATGTTATCCACCCAAAAAAAAAAAAGGAAAGTAAAGAGAGAAATAAGAAGAATGGTGCGGTGAACTTGGAATAAGAGGGAATGAAAAAAAAAGTCAAATGATTAAACATCTTTGCACTTCTCTTTCTGGTTCCTTCTCCCTCATCCTCTTTCCCCTCTTTCTTTCTCCCCTTCACCCGCCGCCTCCCCTCTCTCTCTCTACTCTCACGCTCTCTTCCTCCCCTCTCTCTTTCTTCAACCCCGCTCCTCTCCACTTCCCCTTGTCCCCCACGCTCTCTGCCATCTCCATATTCCCTCTGTCCCCCGCTCCTTCGTCTCTCTCCCACGCTCCTCTCTTTATTTTAATACAAACAAGACCCTATAAATGGGATCCGAAGTTGAATCGATTGGGGGGATTTTTTGGGAGGACTGAACGTTTTCGAAGAAAAGGAATCCCTACTCTTTTTTTTTTTTAAATATCTGGCTTGATTCATCAAAGAAGGGATACTTTACTACCCTCAACATTTCTACTTTACCTACTCTAAATCTGGGATTTTTGTTTAAATTCCATTCTGTTTTTGGGTTCGTTCGAGTTCGAGAGTAGATTCGAGGCTTCGACATCCCAGTTCATTGCGCGCAAAACAGGTAAACTTCGATATATTTGTCACTCGTAATCTTTAATTTCTGCTTGTTTAAGATTTTAGCTTATTCTGCTATATGCTTAGTGGTTATGAAGTTTCTTTGTCGTCGCGTTATTGGTTTGATGTTTGGGGCTGTTAGGATAGGATATTAATCGTTAATCGAATTTGAAAGATGTCTATCGTAGCTCGGATGCTTAAGAATCTATCTAACATCTGGTCCACTTAAATGCTTATATGGTTCATCATTTGTTGGTTCTGTTAGTAGACATAGTCGAATTAATGTTCAAGCATGAGTTTAGTATCTGGAGGTCAGATCAAAATGGCATAAAAAAAAATGTCAGTGTAGTCGTTTGGGGTATGGCTTATACTACTTGGTTGAGTATAGCTTAATAGTTTTGTGTTGAATCAATATGCCTTTATCATAATTTCCTGATCAGCATCCTCTTTATTTATCTCAACTCACTTAATCTTAGTATGAATATAAGGGCCTGTCTAGCCTTGCAAATGTCAATGTGTTTGTTAGTGTTGGTCTGTATAGCTACGTAATGTCCCCTTGTATTCCTGAATCTATCACTGACTTGTTCAAGCCATTCGGATTGGTCTGTGTGTTGTCATGTTCTTGTAGGATTTGATAATGACTCTGCTCTAAGATTTTGTTTATTTTGAATTGAAATACTTGTGTCTTAGTCTGAGTATATGGTTACTGGACTTATGAAATTGAAAATGATAGGAAATCTGTGTTAGTTCATCACATAGGAACTATGTCCACTTTGCACTTCATGTTAATGGAACCATGACCACTTTGCACTCCATATTAACGTTTGAAAATGTTAATAAGGCCAGAATATTCATTTGTCTAAAACAAAGTCTAAAAGAGGTTATAATGTTGAGAAAATCCTTGAACAACTTGTACTTTTCTTTGAAAATCATTTAGGGCCAGAATGATATGCTAGCTGTAAACTAGCTTAAATTATGATGCATGTCTAGAAGATAATAATAAGAAACCGGTTGGAAAACAATAGAGATTTTGAGGAAATGATCAGTTTTATATGACTTTAGAGTTAAAGGGACCAAGTAGCTCATTTAGGTAAAGAATAAGATGTTGGTTGATCTTGCGAGTGAAAAGAAATTACCGGTGAAGTGATTCTGTGTTGTTTTTTTTTGTTACTACTATAAATGGAACTTGTGTTGCTATTTCTTGTGCTACTTCTGAACATAAACTAAGGCAATAGAAGGAAATAGGATGGTGATGACCCCTTAGTTTTTTCCTCATTCCTAATCTTTTGTTATCATATTTTGGACTGAAACTGCTGTTGCATTTTGTTATATTTACTGTTGCATGTTCAAGCTGTGTAGTTGCTATCTTTAAGGGTTCGAATGGAAATTCAGATTTGATATAAGTTCTTGAATGGTTGTTATACGTTTTGAGCCAACTGCTGCCATATGGAGGCTTAAAGGCAATCATGGCTACGACTTGGCTGATGCTGCTTTGCCTATGATTCTCCCTTTTACGAATCAACAGCCCCTTAAAAAGGATACGGGCAGAACATATTTCAGTTTCTGGTTTTTGTTTTCTTTTTGCGTTCTGACCCTGCATACACAAACCACTGGCCTGCTTTAAATTTTACATCATATATGGCTTGCCTCTTTCTATATTCTGTTATTGGGCTGGGATTTATTCCGTTAGTCATTTAAAATTATCTAGGCTGCCATTATTTATGTGATGCTTTCTTTTATCTAAGTGTTGGTTGTTGCTTTTCTTCTTATATATATATTTGAAGTATAGGTGTCATAAATTCTCACCACACTAATCCTTTTCTTTCGTTTTTTTTTTTGCATGATTATCGAGCGCGAGTCCCTTGGACTCGTCTTCTCCCGCATTTGGTGTTGGGCTAAAAAGCCCCAACGTGAACTACTCTCTATCAGTCCCAGCAGCAGCATAATTCCAGCAGTCACAAAATGGGCTGAGCTCATTTACATCATACCTATTCCTCTATTTTTTATTTTCTGTGTGCATTTAACATGTATTGTATGACTAATATTTGTGCTTGTTAATTAAGATAAACTTTAGTAACATTAAGGTTTTAGTTTAGTAATGGGTAGTTAATTCCACAAATTACATTCACTTCTATTTTTTAAAACTATTTATAGTATTTATAACATTTATTTGAGTAAGTGATTTTCAAACTAGCATGACTACATCTTTTTGCTAAGGGAATCATAATTTATGTTTATTATCTTAGAAGTTTAAAGCGTCACAAATCTTACACTAACGTTAGCTTATTCTAAGAAATAAAAAGCAAATTAGTTTTAACGGATAACTCTTTTACTTTAGTTCATTTCAAACACTTGAAATACGCATTTGCTGAAACATCAATATAAATCTTGCAATAACTCTACAAATACATTTTAATTTGTTAGTTAGCGTAATTCATATTCGGAATACATATGAAACATCACTCATCCCATTTCTTTCGGTTTATTTATAATTAAACTCTTATTAAATCACTACATTTTCTACAAGTATATTTTTAAACATTATTATTATACTATCGTTTAAAATTTCAACAACATTTATAGGTCGTATTTCAAAATAGCATTAAAAGTACTTTTTTTTTTACAAATTATTATTATTCTTACAAGTTCTATTTTAAATAGCATTCTTACATATTTATCTATAACTTTAGCCATACTTACAAATCTACTTTCTTTTTCTATAATACTATATTTACACCTAGCCTAATTAAATTTTAGTCCGGTCGGTTAACCATTGTTAATGGGTCTTAAAGGATGCCTAATACCTTCCCTTTAGACTAATTGAACCCTTACCTAGAATCTTAAGTTTCGCAGACCTTAAACAAAGTTAACTTTAAACATAACTTTAATAAACTTTAGGTGTCCTAATTCACCATAAATAATTAGGTGGCGACTCCTTAACAACAAACAAAACAGGAATCTCCAATATGTCGTACTTCTAATCCCGGTTAAAAAGGGGTATGACACTTACTACGTGTGTAGTCTTGACCAATCATAAAGGAATCAAACCTTTTGTACCACTGTCTTGGAGCTTGTTTAAGGCCATAAAGAGATCTTTTCAACCGACAAACAATTGCTCCTTGTCAGGAACAACAAAACCCTCGGGTTGCCTCACATACATTTCTTCTTTTGACTCTCCATGAAGAAACGCAGTTTTAACATCAAGTTGCTCCAACTCCAAGTCAAAAAAAGCAATAATAACAAGTAACACTCTAATGGAGGTATGATGAACAACAGGAGAGAAAACTTCATTAAAGTCAATACCTTCCTTTTGGTGGCAACCACGAACCACTAAACGAGCTTTCCATCTCGCTTCTTCAAACCTGAGAATACCATATTTAGTTTGTAGATCCATTTTTGCAGTCAATGTACGCCTTTGGGCAGGTCACATAACTCCTATGTATTATTTTTGTGCAAGCTCGACATCTCTTCTTGCATAGTCACTAACCAATTTGAGGAATTAGGACAATAAATTGCCTTAAAGTAAGTAGAAGGTTCAACTCCTTCGGGAATTTCTTGTGAAACTGCAAGAGCATAAGCAATAAGCCCATTATCATCAATGTCAGCATATCGAGCGGGCTTCTTTATAACTCGTCTCGGTATGCCACGAGTAATAACATGATCATCCTCCACCTGTGGCTCGACGGGACGTGTGCTACTAGTACTTGGCTCATTAGCAGGAGCCTCCTCGCTAACCTGAGGAACTGTAGAAGAAATAGGGCCAACTTCGTGAGCTTCATGGCTCACTTCTACCTCCACCTTCTCACTAGCATCTTTCATATCATCATTACCCGTAAAGGAAACAACAGACTCTTTCCCAGAAGATAACATAACGACCTCATTAAAAGTTACATCTTGACTCTGAATAATTTTCTTGGAGCTAGGACACCATAAACGATATCCTTTAGACTCAGAAGCATAACCAAGAAACATGCACTTAACAACCCTGGGAGCTAGCTTCCCATCATTAACATGAGCAAAAACAGTGCATTCAGAAGCTTTAAGAATAGAGTAGTCAACAGCATTACCAGACCAAACTTTTTTGGGAATTTTAAAGTCAATAGATGAATATGGAGACAAATTGATTAGGTAACAAGCCGTAGAAATGGCTTCGGCCCAGAAATCACGGCGGTGACATAAATCAGCATTTGAGAGCATACAACGGGCTCTCTCAAGTAATGTTCTGTCTATACGTTCTACAACTCCGCTCTGATGAGGCTTATGAACGAGAGTCTTATGTCTACCAATATCATAAATAGCGCAGAACTCTGTCACAACCCGCCTAGTGGGCCATGACGAGCACCCGGAGCTGACTACCGAGCACCATGCATCATACTACTATCGTCTTAACGGGTACCACGCTTCTTTCTTGGCGGCATCGCTGAAATCATAACGCACAATTAGAATAAAGGAAACCTGACATTACGGCTCTATCGCACGATCTATGAAAAGAAAGACGGTCATTATTACTAAATGCCCCGCAGCCTCTTGTTTATAAGTGTGGCGCGCTTCACACCCATAAACAAGACTCTATTGGACACGGCTTGTAGACACACCCTAGGACGAAACTGCTCTGATACCACTTTTGTCCCGACCCGCCTAATGGGCCATGACGGGCACCCGGAGCTGATTACCGAGCACCACGCATCATACTACTATCGTCTTAACCTGTGCACATATATAATATATACATAAGCCCTCGCGGCGGCAGAAGAATAATATACAGAATATACAATGAGTGTCACATAACATCCACTACCCACACATTAGTATCTGCGAGCCTCTAACTGAAACTCTGAAGTCATGAAGACGGGACAAGACCCCACCATATCCAAATATGAACACAAAAGGATACATCAAAAACTTCACCTCCGGAGTATGGAAGTGCTCCTGTGCAAGCTGGTCTGGCTCCTAGGAAGCTGAGTCGTCTCCCTGTCTACCTGTGGGCATGAACACAGCGTCCAAGAAGGAAAGGTACGTCAGTACGAACAATGTACCGAGTATGTAAGGCATGCATCATAAAATAACAAGGGAACAGGAAGATAAAATAAAGATGAGAAGATAACCGGTGACTGCTTGCCTCTTAAGGCGGAGTCATGCATGCATGCTCGTAAAAATATCACCATATCATATATTGCTGCGGAACGTGCAGCCCGATCCATGTATCATCATGTATCAATATATTGCCGAGGAACGAACGGCCCGATCCATTACCTATATATCCCGCGCCTGGGTATCCCGCGTCCGGGATGATATCATAAGATACCAGCTGATTAGGTGGCTATGCGTCTATAGCGCCTCACCTTTTCCCCATATCCCCTATATACATATACATATCATATATACATATAATATACGTAGCATGCATGAGAGCCCAAACAAAAGTGCACTTTATCGGAGTGACGTAAGGTCGTGAACCTCCGATTACATTATGGCGTCATCCTCACTGTTACGTCTCACCTTGAAGGAACTAGTATTTTGAGGTGAGGCAACAAGGAAAAATAGTATCGATGAAACCATAAGCATAGAAATATCTGCATCACAAAGTCATCTTTATCGTTATGGAACGTATCTCGTAAGAAGTCCTCAAAGTTCTTCAAACTTCATCTTTAGGGATGTAAGAAGGTCATGGAAGTATAGGGAAGAAATTATGAAACACGAGTCATGCCTTTGAAGGAAAGGGGATAGCCTTACATACCTTTGTATCTTCTTAACGATGTCAACTACCTTCCGGCTTACAATTCTACATACAAAAGGGTTCGCACGAAGGTTAGATTTTTGAAGGTATACTTAGGCTTGAACTAAAGCGAATAAGGCTAACGAAAATCGGGCAGCATTTCATTTGTTTCAACAACCTTCCCTCAAATAATAAAACAGCTCCCAAACATCATAGCAACGCCCATAATATCATAACACATAAATTCCCTTGGCTAGATGTTATTCAATTTCCAAATTCATCCCCAAGATCCTCCACAATCACAACTATAATACAACATCGTGCTCATCATTCACATAATACTTCCTCAACATCATTAACATGAAATAATCGTAAAACTCACCTTTGGTTATGTAGAGATGATCTTTGGATGAGAATACTCCACTTGAGAAGAACTCCACTTCAATACCAAAGAGGTTCTCATCTTCTATCAACCCTTAGGAAGGATTCACACCCTTGATTCTACCAATTTTTGATGTTTGATCCTTGATTTCTCTCTTGACTATGTGTTAGTGTAATATGGAGAAAGTTCTAGAGGTTTAAAGGTTGTTGGATAGATGAGAAATGAGGAAACAAAAGAGGAATCATACATATATAAAAATAAAATTCGGACCCGACCCGAAATATACGGTCCACTATACGGACCGTATAATTTATACGGTCCGTATATTGGACCGTATATTTATTTTAGAAACTTACCCCTTCCTGGAGGGATTCTACGGGCAGACATACGGCCGTACAAATTATACGGTCCGTATGTATGGCCGTATAATCCATACTTTTCCGGATTCGCTCTCATCGCTTCGTTTGACCTCGAATCCTTATGGAACCTTCTTGGTACTTGTATAATGCATCCTTAATGATCTAACGGACGTTATAACTCGTCCTAAAGACCTTACTAAATATTCGTCAGTCTATTCGCGACGCAACAACATGAAATTGCCGAGGTGTAACAAACTCATTACTGCAGAACTCCAAACCATTATCAGTCCTGAGCTTCTTAATTTTTCAGCCAGTTTGGTTCTCAACAAGGGCTTTGAATTTGTTGAAATAAGGTAACGCTTCATTTTTCTGTCTTAGGAAATAAACCTAGACCGTACGAGAAAAATCATCAATAAAAGTCAACATGTAGCGTTTTCCTCTAAGGGAAGGAACTTTGGAGGAACCCAATAAATCCGAATGAATATAATCAAGAATTCCCTGTGTACGGTGTTTTGCTATGGAGAAAATAACTCTCTTCTGTTTCCAAAAATGCAATGATCACAAAAGTCAAGTTTACCCATATCAGTTTTACCAAGAAGACTTCTTTTGCTCAGAATGGTCATACATTTCTCACTCATATGGCTCAGACGCATATGCCATAAGCGGGTGAGATCATCGTCAGATAATGAAGTAGAAAACGCTACAAACACCGTCACAATTGAACCCTGCAGGTAATCGAGAGTCCCACGTCTTGTTCCTTTCATCAAGACCAGAGCACCTTTTGAACCCTTGAGAACTCCACCTTCAACTAAATATTTACATCCAAGAGATTCAAGAGTACTCATAGAAATAAGGTTTCATTTCAAATGAGGAACATGACGAACGTTGGTTAAGGTCCTGATAACACCATCATGGGTCCTAATTTTTACAGTACCAATCCCTAACGTTGCTTGGGGCATCATGCACCATTGGGACAACACCACAAGCTTTCTCATATGTTAAAAACCAGTCCTTATGAGGACACACGTGATATGTACATCCAAAATAAAAAAACCCATTCAGAAGAATTTTTCTTATCAATAGAGACAGCCAGCAAAACATCACCTTCAGAATCACTTTCAAGAACTCCTGCTTCAGCGGTTTCTGCAGCATTTTGTATTTTCTTCTCTCTCTAGTTTATTCTTCAATTTATGACAATCACCAACTACGTGGTTTGTTTTCTTGTGGTATTTGCAGAATTTATCATTGTTGAATTTACAGCATTTAGACTTGGATCGGGATAAGTTATCCCTGCCATATGGTGGAATAATAGTATTGTTGACACCCAATTTTGTCCCGCCTCTCTTCCAAAATACCTATTTTACGCTTCTAATATTTTTTAGAAAAAGTTAAAAAATATATATATTTATTTTTTACTAAATCATTAGCCTCTTATCAATACCGACACTTCATTATTCTATTACAGTTACTATCATCATCATCATTATTATTATTATTATTATTATTATTATTATTATTATTATTATTATTATTATTATTATTATTATTATTATTATTATTATTTATTACTATTATTATAATTCATATCATTTCGGTATTTTACCAGCTTACGCACAACGCATCGTATTTATCTTTGCATAATTAAATAATGGTATTTATTTTTACTGTGGATTTTCAAAAAATATTATTGCACGGCTATTGTAACACCATATAATTTTATTACCCGAGTTTCTAATAATTACACATTTTGGTATTAGGTGTTATTCTGTCACTCTCAGTACATCGTTAATCAAAATGGATCTCTTATTCAAATTTAAAAGCCAAACTATTTCTTGCACTCGGTCCGTATTTTGACTTACCGGACCTTAAATCAAAGTCCGATTAACTCCTAATACTTCTTGGACTAGACCATATTCTTTATCTCAATTTTTAGATCAGTCCATGTTTTAATTCACTAGTCCATCCTTTTAATACCCAGTCTAAAATTTGACCCGGTCCACAAATGGACCGGGTCCGATCCGTTTTTCATCCAAATAAGGGAAACCCTTTTTAGGGTTTCCCCTTCGTTTCCTCCCTTTTCCTCCGCCGCTTTCTCCCCTCGCCCCTTTCCCGCTCCCTCTCCGCCTTCGCCTCTCTCCCTCTCTTTCCTTCCTTTCCTCCTTCTTCTCCGCTCCCACTACGCCCTGTTCCCCGCCTCCCCACTCACCTCTGTCCCCCCCCGCTCCTCTCTCTCTCTTCGTCGAACAAAAACCTTAATTTTCCCTATATATAATCGCGGTCCAAATCAAGAAGGAGGGATTTTTGGGAGATTCAAAATCCCCAAAAAGAACAGGCTCTAAAAAAATCGCCAGAATCCCCCTTTACAAGAACAGATGTAAAACCCCGAAATTCTCTAAGAAATAACAAGTTTTTTTTTAGTAGCAAAATCACCTAAGAAATATTAGTTCGTTGGTTTTATTTCTGAACGTCAAGTCGAAATCCGGTCATTTTGTCTTCGTTTGCATTGGTCGTGTTTTGAATCTGAACCTTGCAAATTCCAATTTAGCGAGTTTCGAGGCATATCGGAGATTCGAACCTCCATTTCGCTGCACCTGCGAAAGGTCAGTAAACCCCTTTCATTTATTCTACATTTTTTATCATTCGATTTCTTTCGTCATTAGTAGTTTGGTTTTTCTTTGTTAGATTAATATGTTTTATGGTTAAGTATGGTTTAAGTTTTTTTTTTAGTTAAATTGTTATGTGACGTGGGTTAGATGTTATCAGTTTTAAATTTTATTAAGTATAAGTTTGGTCTTGAATCACTTGAATCTGCATGTTAGTTAAGTTAAGAGTTAGAGTCAATTTGTGTATGGCTTTGTTGGAATTGTGTGAACTCACATAAAGTATAGAAGTGTATGCTGTTTCTGCTCCTGCATTCATCACCCTGTCCATTAGGAATTTGTTTACTTGTGTAAATGACTGGTTTGATTATATTGTGTTAGCTTGAGATCTGGTTTGATCAGGATTGTCGAAAATACTTATGTAGCCTGTTTTGATGATTTACCTGTTTCCTAAATAGTTGTTTGGTATTTGGTAGCATAAAGTCATAGTTAAGCATGTATATGTCTGGTTGCAGGTCAATATAGAATGATTATACCATATGATGTTAATTCTTAAGGAGTTTAAATTTGTTGTATATTAAACCTTGATAATAAGTTATGTGCAAGTTTGGTATGAGGCTGCTTTAATCTAAAACTAATTTATATTTGTTCTTCCAAAATAAGAACTCCAACTTGTTCCTTTTTTTTTCTTTGAATTTCGAATGCTGTTTTCTGGAAGAAAGTTTAGAAACCTTGAATCATTTTCAGCATTTCTCTTGAGAGGTTGAAAGAGAAAATCTTAAACTGGTAATGTCAAGTTTTGATATGCCATCTCTGTTTTTTCCATATTAGCTTACAGATGATATTACCATAAAAAAATGACCTGTTTATTCTTTCCAAATGTCTGCTCATGTTACTACCTTGTTCTAGGCTATTTTGGAGCTGGCAGCACTCCTATTGTGTTTTATTTGGTGTCTGACATTCATTAAATAGCTTGACATGATCATGTTGAAGATTTAAACTGGAATTTTAACTAGCTATATAGGTATTTGAACTCTAACTTTGCCTAGTTTGGAACTTGCTGTTAAAAACCTTGTGTCTATGTAAGCATATTCTAAGTATAAAGGTTTGGACTTCTGTTGGTTCATTTGTTAAGCGTGATCCAAATGGAATTAGACATTAATCTCATCTAGTCTTTAGGTTCTCTATGTGTTAAAAAATAGATTTGAAATAACTAGTTATGCCTTTCTCCTCTCTTGTTTGTATTAATCTGTGTTTGTAACTCCTATGCTCATCTACTTTGAAATGGCAGCTTCGATGATATACATATATTTGGTTCTAACTTGTTAAGTATATCCAGTCTTGCATTATGATAAGAATAATAATCTGTGGTAAGGATGATTGAAATTTGGTTTGTTGTTATCTTAAAAAGGGTAAAATCTGGTTTGGTTTGCTTAACCTCTTGAAATAGATATTGTGATCATAAGCATGAGTCTTAAAGATTCATTGTTGTATTCATGGAAACACCTTCAAAGGCCCCAGGGATTGTCTTCTTTTACTCACTGTCATTTCGATGCAGTTTGTTTAATTGCTAGTTTCATGGATGCCATATACAGGCTAAGTAATCCTCATGCTCTTTGGATTCTGATCTTCTTTCGCTGATTTTATTTTGCCCAGCAATGTTTAGAGCACTTCTGCCCCTCTATCTTAATTTAGATCTATCGGGTGAAACATAACTATCTCTCAGCTCTGTGTATTATTTTACCAAGCATAGATTAACTAAATCTGATCTGAATTAGGAACCTAGGCCATCCGTAACTGTTGTCTCTATATTTATGGTATAAAACGCTTGTGGTCTATTTGTTTGCCCCTGAAGCAATGAACTGAAATACTGATTTAGGTATTTTCATAGGCTATATGCGACTGGCAGTTATTTAGATATATCGAAGTTACTTGTATTGATTAAGGCTGCTCGAAATGTCAATTTACTGGTTCCATCACATATGAACTTAACATATTCATCTTTGCTTAATTTTGTGCGATTGGCTATTTAAAAAAAAAAGATTGAGAATCCTGTGTTGCGGGTCTGCTATCGCATGCTCCTGTGCGTTATTATATAGTTCTTGAGTCTTTCGTAATCTGCGGACCCTTTTTATTGCAATGGCTGTACAAATTTTATGAAGTACAGTATTGCTGCCTACAACTGTTGTCGCTTAAGTATGTTTGTGGTCAATGTCGTGCACTGCCTTTGCTGGACAGAGGCTATTTTGTTGTAATATGTTGTGTATTCTTTCTCACTGTCTTTTCTATGTTCATTTTCTGTGCCTTAGTATATGACGCAACTAGTCCTTCGAATGTGTTGTCATTGCTATGTAGATCTGTTCGCTGTGTGGTGTTATTGATTTCCTTTGTGATATCCATTGCCATTACTATGCAAATTGCATGCCTTAATATGTTCTAAACACTTTAATGTTGTTGAGACAGTAGAATTCTATACCTATATATACTCAAAGTATATTCATGAATACATCCTTGTGAATGTATATACATAAGAAATATTTAAATATACAAAATGATATGCATAATCTGTTGATTTGTTTTGAGATTAATGTTTATATGTTTATCCTCATTTCGCTGATCATATGCTAATCCTTTTCTTTTCATTTTTTTACGCATGACCATCGCATACGAGTCCGAGGGACTCGTTCTTCCTCCATATCCGGTGTTGGGCTAAAAGCCCAACGAAATCTTTTCCGCATCCAGCCAACTCGCAAAAAAAAAAAAAAATAGAAAACAAAATTCTGGGCCAAAGCCCACTACACAGGAACAGTAGCAGCAGCAGTCCAGTCCACAGCAATAAAAAAGACTGCTGGGCCGAAGCCCAACAGCAGAGAGATCCAACAGCCCGTTTAGGACTGGGTCCATTTAATTTGCACTTTCTTATTTCATTATCATTGATTTGTATTATGTGACTAACTTTATATTTTTTTTTATTTTCTTAATTTAGGTGAACCTTAGCAAATTTAGTGGATTAGTCTTAGTTATGGGTAGTTAACTTAAAAGAAAACTAACAATTGATTTCATAAATTATTCTCTCCTTTCCATGCTTTATTTTATTTGAAATAATCAATTTGCAAAATGACATGACTATATATTTTAAATAAAAGGAATCGCATTCTATCATAAAACGTTTCAAAACGCCACTAGTACGCAATTATAAGTATAATCTATAGATAACCCTCCAAGTTCGAATCGATCATGCATTTAATTAAACATAGTCAATAAAAGATAATTAAAAGAAAACTCACTTCTTTCTGCTCTCCATTTAAAGAATAGTCTAGATTTTTCTACATAGTCATATTTATATCACACTATTTTATTCAAAGTTCAAATTTGCGAAATCTTCTATTAAAACTATTACTCATATGCAAGTTATTTTTTACAAGTTTTATTTCAAAATAGTATTAGCATTTAAAATCATATCAACATACCTTTAAGTGTTACTTAGCATTTCAAACCCTTTTTGCTAAACGGCATTTGAAATTTCCTTTTCTATATAAATTATCATATTTTCTATTCGTCTTATTCTAGCTAATATTTCTCATTTAAAACCTTAGTAATATCTATAAGCATTATTTTAAATAGCATTACTATATTTTTATCCTTTTAAAACCTTAGTAATAATTTACAAAAATTATTTTCTCAAATATTATATCCGCATTTAATTTAATTAATTAACCTAAGTTGGTCGGATAACCGTAAGTTAACGGATTCTAAAGGATGCCTAACCCCTTCCCTTTAGGATAATATAGAGCCCTTACCTAGAATCACATTGGTTAAGCAGACTATTAATTGAGGTTCAGTTTTAACTTTGCCTTAGTTAATATTTAGGTGTCCTAATTCACCATTAAATTAATTAGGTGGCGACTCCTCCTTAAAATAAAATAAACGGGAATCACCAATACGTCATACTCCTAAACCTAATTTTGACTCCGGGTTAAAATGGGGTGTGACAGCTTGGCGACTCCGCTGGGGACTTTAGGCTCTAACCATAACAACATAGGTTAATAAATAATCTGTGGGACATTTTGTTTGTTTTGCTTTATTTTTCCTATATTGTTGCTTTATATGCTTTTAAATGTTTGTATTCCATTCCTCATGTGCATTTTTTCTACGACCACCAACATATCCAGCTCCACCATCACAACCTCATCATCTAAACAATGCATCCGCACCTCACCCAAATAAACCGTTTCGCAATTTCACACATTGGGAGAACCACTGAGCGTTGTTTTCGAAAGACTGCAGGCTTCAGGCTTAGTATATCCTGTGGAAGGTAGAATTCCAGATCCATTACCCAGAAGCTTTGATCCCACTAAAACATGTGCATATCATTCGGGGGTAAAAGGCCATTCCACTGATCGTTGTTACGCATTGAAGCATAAGGTTGAGGATCTTATTGAAGCAAAACAGATCACGGTCAAACCACCAACACCAAATGTGGTTAACAATCCACTCCCGACCCATGATAGGGCCACGATAAATATGATTGGAATAGATGAAAATGATGACAATCCAGCCAAATTCATGATCTTGTAGCCGTCGCTTCTCCGGCTGTAGTGATAAGAGGTTGTGTACCGGTTGAGATATTAGGAGCTTCGTCAACACCTGTGGAAGTAGTTCGAGCACCAAATCAGCTACCAGTGCTCGATACAAAAGCCGTACCATGGAATTATCAACAAACTGTGATGGAGTGTCGAAGAAAGGACACGATCACTGACAAGGTTAAGACATCAGGAATGACAAGGTCTGGAAGATGCTATTCTCCAGAAGAGCTAGTTAGATTGGGGCAAGTTAAGGAAACCAACGTACCTCCGAAAAGGGTCGTGACTGAATTCGAAGCAGAAGAATTTTTTAGGAAGATCAAGGCTAGTGAGTACTCAGTTGTGGATCAGTTGAAAAAGACCAATGCTCAAATTTCTATTCTCTCTTTGCTTTTGAGTTCGGATATGCACATAAATGCACTACTGAGAATTTTGAATGAAGCATATGTTCCAAGCGAAACAACTAGTGAGGCGTTAGCTGGGATGATTGAGCGCGTGCTTGACAGTCATCGAATCAGCTCCGATAATGAAGAACTGCCGCCAGAAGGATGCATGCATAACAAAGCACTTTATATAACTGTCAAGTGTCGTAACATGTTTGTGGCTAAGGTATTAATTGATGGGGGTTCTGGACTCAACATCTGTCCATTAACAAGTCTGAAGAAGATCGGATATAATGTTAGTGAGCTCAAGACCAGTGATGTGAATATTCGAGCATTTGATGGGGTTCAAAGGCGCCCTATTGGGGAAATAGAGTTGAAAGTGTTGATTGGCCCTGTTGAATTCATTATGGATTTTCAAGTACTTGATATTTCCACGACATACAACATGCTGTTAGGTAGACCGTGGATCCATCTGGCTGGGGCTGTACCATCTACTTTACACCAAACTGTCAAATTCGAGTGGGATCAGCAACAAATATGTATACATGGAGAAGGGGACACGTCTTTCTATCTAGAGCAATCCACCCCATTCATCGAGGCAGAAGGAGGGTTCGACGGAGCAGCTTACCACGCTTGGGAGGTTGTGAATGTCACTAAAGAGAGTGAAGTGTGTCAAACTCAAGAGTTCAAAAGATCATGCGCCGCAATTATGGTTGCAAAAGAAATGCTAAGAAATGGGTACCAACCTGGATTCGGGTTGGGTAAGACATTAAATGGGCGGATTGAGCCAGTCGTTCTCCCTACGCAACAGTTTACATTCGGTTTGGGATATGAGCCAACTGAGGAAGAAGTGAAGAAAGCACGAAAGAATAAAAGGAAGGAGATTGCATTGCCAAAACCTATTCCTACCATTGATCAAACTTTCTCAAAACCTTCAGATCTGATTGTTGAAGTTGCCTATGATGATATCGTGGAGGGAGTCAAGAACCTGTTCGTGGAAGATGAAGATGATCATGCTGCGATAATCAAAGACTTTGCTAAAATATTGACTTTATAGGCTGCTGAGCCAGGACCTGAGTTACAAAATTGAACTTCTATCTTAGCCCCGGTTCGTCGGGAGTTTCAGTATTTTCAGTTTAAATTTCCTTTTGTAGTAGGCCGGAGGCATCAACTAGAACATTTAGTTCCTTTTGTCATGTTGCCTCTATGTTTTTTTTACGGCCTTTTTAAATTAAGATTCTGTCATTTTGTTTGTAACGAACTACGTTTGGCCTGACTTCCTGTTGGATACGTAGGCAGCCCACATCGGGTTCGGCCACTTTTTCAAAATATTTCAGTGTTTTGTTGTATGGGTGGAACTACGTGTGGCCTGATTTCCTTTTGGATACGTAGGCAACCCACATAGGGCTCGGCCCCCTTTTTTATCAAAAAAAACAAACTCAAAAGTCTTTATTTTTATCACGAACTACGTCTGGCCTGATTCCTTTGGGATACGTAGGCAACCCGAGGCGGGTTCGGCCCTTCTATTTTAAATTTTTTAATATCTTCATTTTTTCCAAACATTTTGGTTCCTATAAAATACATAAGGATTTTTATACAAGATTTTAGTCTTCCCACCGTTTAAATTCATGTGTCTTAGTATCTTGAAACTGGGACAAAATTTTGAGGTCGGTCAAATCACTTTCAAAAACTTTCATTATAAGTTCTTAGTTTTCAATTGTCCAGAATCAAGCATCTCCAGGACTGAAACTGGGACAAATTTTTAGAAGTAGCATAAAAGTGGTCTTAAATGTTTAACCATTTTAAATAAGAGTCCATCCATATTTCTAAAATGCAAATAAATTCCAAAATCAAGTCTTCCTAATCATTTTACAGATTAGAGCCACTAAGTATTTCCTTTCAAGGTCATTCAAATCTCATTGCTTTTTCAAAATACACTTTTTATGACTGAAACTCCCCGGCAAAGCAAAATACATGGTCAGACATCGAAGAACGAGGGACGCGACCGAGACAAAAATCAATTCAAGGGCCAAGTTCCCCGACATGCACAAGTCAATCAATTTTCTTTTAAACTCACAATTTTTCTTTGATGAGACAGGTTCAATTAACATGAATGTGGTGCATGTTTGACTCATCTTAAAATTTAAATTATGGACATGATCAAAGAGTTAGCTTCCTTCAAAATGCAAATATTCTTCAATGTGGATGCAAAGGTAGCTTGTGCTGAACGGTGGACGTCGTTCCACTCGTCGTGAAATTTCGATCACAGCAGTGGACACAAATTCATGTTCTCAACCAAGGACTGTAAGCATAATTCTTTCAAACCCAGCTATTTACATATTCTTATCACTAACAGTTGTTTTAGCTCGTGGCACTTCTCGATGGATAAAGTACACATTATCGTGGATTTAACCTTCTCCAAAGTGGATACTGACCTTGGTCACGGGTTATTGGTTAGAATTCCTTAATTTTGTCATCACTTTATACATATTCAAATCGCTAACAAATTTCTTTTTAGAATGTGGTATTTTAATAAGATAACAAGATCGAAATCTTGCGTCGTATATCAAATTGTGGGGATAATTATAGACTTAACTTCCGTCACAACGGGACATGGACTAGGTTGTGGATATAAATGTGGATACCTTTCTACAATACTATTTTGTTAAGTGGACGTGGATTTACATTTACCTTGTGGATGTGAGCGTGGATGCGGAAGTAGATTTATATTACAAAAGAAAAATACACATATAATTATGGAAAGTGGATGCAGATTTATTTTTCGAAAGTAGAAGTGGATTTATCTTTACACCGTATAATACGGACGTGGAAGTGGATGTGGATTCACATTTTTTATATTGTGGAAGTGGATGGGTATTTTATATTTCATTTCAGGCGCCCACCTCCGAATGCGGGTATTTTATATTTGAGTTCAGGCACCCACCTCCGAATGCGGGTATCTTGTATTTCAGTTCAGGCACCCACCTCCCAATGCGGGTATTTTATATTTCAGTTCAGGCACCCACCTCCGAATGCGGGTATTTTATATTTAAGTTCAGGCACCCACCTCCGAATGCGGGTATCTTATATTTCAGTTCAGGCACCCACCTCCGAATGCGGGTATTTTATATTTCAGTTCAGGCACCCACCTCCGAATGCGGGTATTTTATATTTAAGTTCAGGCACCCACCTCCGAATGCGGGTATCTTATATTTCAGTTCAGGCACCCACCTCCGAATGCGGGTATTTTATATTTCAGTTCAGGCACCCACCTCCGAATGCGGGTATCTTATATTTCATTTCAGGCACCCACCTTCGAATGCGGGTATTTTATATTTCAGTTCAGGCACCCACCTCTGAATGCGGATATTTTATATTCAAGTTCAGGCGCCCACCTCCGAATGCGGGTATTTTATATTTAAGTTCAGGCACCCACCTCCGAATACGGGTATCTTATATTTCAGTTCAGGCACCCACCTTCGAATGCGGGTATTTTATATTTCAGTTCAGACACTCACCTCCGAATGCGGGTATCTTATATTTCATTTCAGGCACCCACCTCCGAATGCGGGTATTTTATATTTCAGTTCAGGCACCCACCTCCGAATGCGGGTATCTTATATTTCATTTCAGGCACCCACCTCCGAATGCGGGTATCTTATATTTCAGTTCAGGCACCCACCTTCGAATGCGGGTATTTTATATTTCAGTTCAGGCACCCACCTCCTAATGCGGGTATTTTATATTTAAGTTCAGGCACCCACCTCCGAATGCGGGTATTTTATATTTCAGTTCAGGCACCCACCTTCGAATGCGGGTATTTTATATTTATTTCAGGCACCCACCTCCGAATGCGGGTATCTTATATTTCATTTCAGGCACCCACCTCCGAATGCGGGTATTTTATATTTTAGTTCATGCACCCACCTTCGAATGTGGATTCAACTTTCGAAACATGGGTTACAAGTGTAACTTCTCCAACCCTGTCTTATTTACACATATTATTTCTTTATTGCTAACCATTGTTTTTAGCTGGTGGCTCTAAACAAATATCGGAATTGGCATCACACATCAAATCGTGGAACTTTTTCTTCGGCAGCGAACTGGGGCATTTTGTCGGAAAGGATAATCAGACTTCCCGACACGGGTCAAAGATCTACCTCGAACACTCGTCTTTAATTACAAGTATTCTTTTGCATTCTAGCAATTCAATTTTCAAGAATTCTCAAGTTTCTATCATAATACCCGGTGTTATCATAATTCAACACTGGGACAATATTTCGTAAGTTTCGCGCCAATCGGGGTTCATTAGTCATTCAGATGTCATAATTGTCCCAGAACTACACTCGACCTGATTCTCGTACAGCCCGAGATATGTAGGCAACTCAGAGACCGGAGTTCGGTCATAATCCTCTCAAGTTTCCTTTAGCCGGGACAAAATAGGCTATTGAGTCAACGTCTTTGCCCGACAATTCTTTCATCATTACCGGGCAAAGAGGGACAAGTTGTTGACACCCAATTTTGTCCCGCCTCTATTTCAAAATACCTATTTTACGCTTCTAATATTTTTTAGAAAAAGTTAAAAAATATATATATTTATTTTTTACTAAATCATTAGCCTCTTATCAATACCGACACTTCATTATTCTATTACAGTTACTATCATCATCATTATTATTATTATTATTATTATTATTATTATTATTATTATTATTATTATTATTATTTATTACTATTATTATAATTCATATCATTTCGGTATTTTACCAGCTTACGCACAACGCATCGTATTTATCTTTGCATAATTAAATAATGGTATTTATTTTTACTGTGGATTTTCAAAAAATATTATTGCACGGCTATTGTAACACCATATAATTTTATTACCCGAGTTTCTAATAATTACACATTTTGGTATTAGGTGTTATTCTGTCACTCTCAGTACATCGTTAATCAAAATGGATCTCTTATTCAAATTTAAAAGCCAAACTATTTCTTGCACTCGGTCCGTATTTTGACTTACCGGACCCTAAATCAAAGTCCGATTAACTCCTAATACTTCTTGGACTAGACCATATTCTTTATCTCAATTTTTAGATCAGTCCATGTTTTAATTCACTAGTCCATCCTTTTAATACCCAGTCTAAAATTTGACCCGGTCCACAAATGGACCGGGTCCGATCCGTTTTTCATCCAAATAAGGGAAACCCTTTTTAGGGTTTCCCCTTCGTTTCCTCCCTTTTCCTCCGCCGCTTTCTCCCCTCGCCCCTTTCTCGCTCCCTCTCCGCCTTCGCCTCTCTCCCTCTCTTTCCTTTCTTTCCTCCTTCTTCTCCGCTCCCACTACGCCCTGTTCCCCGCCTCCCCACTCACCTCTGTCCCCCCCGCTCCTCTCTCTCTCTTCGTCGAACAAAAACCTTAATTTGCCCTATATATAATCGCGGTCCAAATCAAGAAGGAGGGATTTTTGGGAGATTCAAAATCCCCAAAAAGAACAGGCTCTAAAAAAATCGCCAGAATCCCCCTTTACAAGAACAGATGTAAAACCCCGAAATTCTCTAAGAAATAACAAGTTTTTTTTTAGTAGCAAAATCACCTAAGCAATATTAGTTCGTTGGTTTTATTTCTGAACGTCGAGTCGAAATCCGGTCATTTTGTCTTCGTTTGCATTGGTCGTGTTTTGAATCTGAACCTTGCAAATTCCAATTTAGCGAGTTTCGAGGCATATCGGAGATTCGAACCTCCATTTCGCTGCACCTGCGAAAGGTCAGTAAACCCCTTTCATTTATTCTACATTTTTTATCATTCGATTTCTTTCGTCATTAGTAGTTTGGTTTTTCTTTGTTAGATTAATATGTTTTATGGTTAAGTATGGTTTAAGTTTTTTTTTTAGTTAAATTGTTATGTGACGTGGGTTAGATGTTATCAGTTTTAAATTTTATTAAGTATAAGTTTGGTCTTGAATCACTTGAATCTGCATGTTAGTTAAGTTAAGAGTTAGAGTCAATTTGTGTATGGCTTTGTTGGAATTGTGTGAACTCACATAAAGTATAGAAGTGTATGCTGTTTCTGCTCCTGCATTCATCACCCTGTCCATTAGGAATTTGTTTACTTGTGTAAATGACTGGTTTGATTATATTGTGTTAGCTTGAGATCTGGTTTGATCAGGATTGTCGAAAATACTTATGTAGCCTGTTTTGATGATTTACCTGTTTCCTAAATAGTTGTTTGGTATTTGGTAGCATAAAGTCATAGTTAAGCATGTATATGTCTGGTTGCAGGTCAATATAGAATGATTATACCATATGATGTTAATTCTTAAGGAGTTTAAATTTGTTGTATATTAAACCTTGATAATAAGTTATGTGCAAGTTTGGTATGAGGCTGCTTTAATCTAAAACTAATTTATATTTGTTCTTCCAAAATAAGAACTCCAACTTGTTCCTTTTTTTTTCTTTGAATTTCGAATGCTGTTTTCTGGAAGAAAGTTTAGAAACCTTGAATCATTTTCAGCATTTCTCTTGAGAGGTTGAAAGAGAAAATCTTAAACTGGTAATGTCAAGTTTTGATATGCCATCTCTGTTTTTTCCATATTAGCTTACAGATGATATTACCATAAAAAAAATGACCTGTTTATTCTTTCCAAATGTCTGCTCATGTTACTACCTTGTTCTAGGCTATTTTGGAGCTGGCAGCACTCCTATTGTGTTTTATTTGGTGTCTGACATTCATTAAATAGCTTGACATGATCATGTTGAAGATTTAAACTGGAATTTTAACTAGCTATATAGGTATTTGAACTCTAACTTTGCCTAGTTTGGAACTTGCTGTTAAAAACCTTGTGTCTATGTAAGCATATTCTAAGTATAAAGGTTTGGACTTCTGTTGGTTCATTTGTTAAGCGTGATCCAAATGGAATTAGACATTAATCTCATCTAGTCTTTAGGTTCTCTATGTGTTAAAAAATAGATTTGAAATAACTAGTTATGCCTTTCTCCTCTCTTGTTTGTATTAATCTGTGTTTGTAACTCCTATGCTCATCTACTTTGAAATGGCAGCTTCGATGATATACATATATTTGGTTCTAACTTGTTAAGTATATCCAGTCTTGCATTATGATAAGAATAATAATCTGTGGTAAGGATGATTGAAATTTGGTTTGTTGTTATCTTAAAAAGGGTAAAATCTGGTTTGGTTTGCTTAACCTCTTGAAATAGATATTGTGATCATAAGCATGAGTCTTAAAGATTCATTGTTGTATTCATGGAAACACCTTCAAAGGCCCCAGGGATTGTCTTGTTTTACTCACTGTCATTTCGATGCAGTTTATTTAATTGCTAGTTTCATGGATGCCATATACGGGCTAAGTAATCCTCATGTTCTTTGGATTCTGATCTTCTTTCGCTGATTTTATTTTGCCCAGCAATGTTTAGAGCACTTCTGCCCCTCTATCTTAATTTAGATCTATCGGGTGAAACATAACTATCTCTCAGCTCTGTGTATTATTTTACCAAGCATAGATTAACTAAATCTGATCTGAATTAGGAACCTAGGCCATCCGTAACTGTTGTCTCTATATTTATGGTATAAAACGCTTGTGGTCTATTTGTTTACCCCTGAAGCAATGAACTGAAATACTGATTTAGGTATTTTCATAGGCTATATGCGACTGGCAGTTATTTAGATATATCGAAGTTGCTTGTATTGATTATGGCTGCTCGAAATGTCAATTTGCTGGTTCCATCACATATGAACTTAACATATTCATCTTTGCTTAATTTTGTGCGATTGGCTATTAAAAAAAAAAAAGATTGAGAATCCTGTGTTGCGGGTCTGCTATCGCATGCTCCTGTGCGTTATTATATAGTTCTTGAGTCTTTCGTAATATGCGGACCCTTGTTATTGCCATGGCTGTACAAATTTTATGAAGTACAGTATTGCTGCCTACAACTGTTGTCGCTTAAGCATGTTTGTGGTCAATGTCGTGCACTGCCTTTGCTGGACAGAGGCTATTTTGTTGTAATATGTTGTGTATTATTTCTCACTGTCTTTTCTATGTTCATTTTCTGTGCCTTAGTATATGACGCAACTAGTCCTTCGAATGTGTTGTCATTGCTATGTAGATCTGTTCGCTGTGTGGTGTTATTGATTTCCTTTGTGATATCCATTGCCATTACTATGCAAATTGCATGCCTTAATATGTTCTAAACACTTTAATGTTGTTGAGACAGTAGAATTCTATACCTATATATACTCAAAGTATATTCATGAATACATCCTTGTGAATGTATATACATAAGAAATATTTAAATATACAAAATGATATGCATAATCTGTTGATTTGTTTTGAGATTAATGTTTATATGTTTATCCTCATTTCGCTGATCATATGCTAATCCTTTTCTTTTCATTTTTTACGCATGACCATCGCATACGAGTCCGAGGGACTCGTTCTTCCTCCATATCCGGTGTTGGGCTAAAAGCCCAACGAAATCTTTTCCGCATCCAGCCAACTCGCAAAAAAAAAAAAAAATAGAAAACAAAATTCTGGGCCAAAGCCCACTACACAGGAACAGTAGCAGCAGCAGTCCAGTCCACAGCAATAAAAAAGACTGTTGGGCCGAAGCCCAACAGCAGAGAGATCCAACAACCCGTTTAGGGCTGGGTCCATTTAATTTGCACTTTCTTATTTCATTATCATTGATTTGTATTATGTGACTAACTTTATATTTTGTTTTATTTTCTTAATTTAGGTGAACCTTAGCAAATTTAGTGGATTAGTCTTAGTTATGGGTAGTTAACTTAAAAGAAAACTAACAATTGATTTCATAAATTATTCTCTCCTTTCCATGCTTTATTTTATTTGAAATAATCAATTTGCAAAATGACATGACTATATATTTTAAATAAAAGGAATCGCATTCTATCATAAAACGTTTCAAAACGCCACTAGTACGCAATTATAAGTATAATCTATAGATAACCCTCCAAGTTCGAATCAATCATGCATTTAATTAAACATAGTCAATAAAAGATAATTAAAAGAAAACTCACTTTTTTCTGCTCTCCATTTAAAGAATAGTCTAGATTTTTCTACATAGTCATATTTATATCACACTATTTTATTCAAAGTTCAAATTTGCGAAATCTTCTATTAAAACTATTACTCATATGCAAGTTATTTTTTACAAGTTTTATTTCAAAATAGTATTAGCATTTAAAATCATATCAACATACCTTTAAGTGTTACTTAGCATTTCAAACCCTTTTTGCTAAACGGCATTTGAAATTTCCTTTTCTATATAAATTATCATATTTTCTATTCGTCTTATTCTAGCTAATATTTCTCATTTAAAACCTTAGTAATATCTATAAGCATTATTTTAAATAGCATTACTATATTTTTATCCTTTTTAAACCTTAGTAATAATTTACAAAAATTATTTTCTCAAATATTATATCCGCATTTAATTTAATTAATTAACCTAAGTTGGTCGGATAACCGTAAGTTAACGGATTCTAAAGGATGCCTAACCCCTTCCCTTTAGGATAATATAGAGCCCTTACCTAGAATCACATTGGTTAAGCAGACTATTAATTGAGGTTCAGTTTTAACTTTGCCTTAGTTAATATTTAGGTGTCCTAATTCACCATTAAATTAATTAGGTGGCGACTCCTCCTTAAAATAAAATAAACGGAAATCACCAATACGTCATACTCCTAAACCTAATTTTGACTCCGTGTTAAAATGGGGTGTGACAAGTATCAGGACTATTCCAGGATAAAACAATTAAAATGACAAAAATAACCCCTGAGGTCATCTCTCAAACCCTTTTTCTACTAAAAAAGATGGAGGATATTTTTGTAAACAACAATTTCTGCTAAGAAATTATGCAATGCATATTATGCTTAATACAACAAACCAAATAATCAATAAAAAATAATATAATGTAGGGATCTAGTAGCTCGGTTGGTTAGTTACCTGAACTTTCACCTTGTTGGTGAGGGTTTCAATCTCCACATTGTAATCCCCTTTCCCATTTCCCCTTCCCTTCCCTCCTATGTAATAAAAACATTTTTTTTTTTAAAAAAAAACATAACTTGTCTTTAAACCAAATGACCGCTAAAAGTTAAATTTCTTAATTTGGTGCACGCACTAGTTGTGGTTAGCTTTTCAGTTCCCTTATAGTGCTATACTGTTTCTATCAGGACATAACTGCAGTTAATTAGCATATCTTCTCAGTTTCAGTTACAAGTGAAGCAACACAATTTCAGATTTATAAACTTTTTAAAAATTTGAAATTCAAGACTATATGCAGTGACAATGTCTAGCTTGATCGGATGAGGATTGGAGCTCTGATTTGCCTTGGGTGGAGGAGTAATGGTGAAGATTCAGACGAGCCTAACCCTAGGGTTTTGATTTGAGCTGTTTGTCTGGACTTGAATATATTTCCCCATTTGGATATTTGAAACTTTGATTCATTGTTTTCAATGAAATAACTCGGTGCCAAAATAAACTGGCCCAATGGACTCCACTCTTGTGGAGAAAATTTGTACGTCAACAAAGAAAAATTAAAATTAGAAAAGTTTCATTATACGTTGGGTAAAATTTGCCTAACTACTTTTCAATTAGTGATTTAAGGCTTTCACTATTTCCCCATAGTGATGGGTCTGCACCATAGATCTGCTCTTAGCCCATTTCTTTTTGCCTTGGCAATGGACACACTAATTCATCACATTCAAGGGGAGGTATAGTGCATGTTATTCGCGGATGACATTGTACTGATAGACGTGAGCAGAAGCGGTGTTAACACAAAGCTGGAGGTTTGGAGACAGACTCTGGAGTCTAAGGATTTCAAGTTGAGTAAGACTAAGACAGAGTACTTGGAGTACAAGTTTAGTGACGCGATTCATGAGGCGGACGAGGATGTGAAGCTCGATACTCAAGTCATCCCCAACAGAGAAAGTTTCAAGTACATGGGTCAGTTATCCAAGGTAATGGAGAGATCGACGAGCATGTCACACATCGTATTGGAGTGAGATGGATGAAGTAGCGGCTCGCTTCCGGGTTTTGTGTGATAAGAAAGTGCCAGCAAGACTCAATTACAATTCTACAGAGTGGTGGTTAGACTGACGTCACTGTATGGGGCGGAGTGCTAGGCAGTTAAGAAAGCTCATGTCTAGAAGATGAAGGTTGCAGAAATGATGATGTTGAGATGGATGTGTGGCATACAAGGAAAGATAAGATTAGGAATGAAGTGATTCGGGAAAAGGTAGGTGTGGCTTCTGTGGAGGATAAGTTGCATGAAGGCAGGTTCCGATAATTCAGACATGTGCAGGGGAAATGTACAGAGGCTCCGGTGAGGAGCTGTGAGAGGTTGGTCGTGATGGGCCTGAAGAGATGGAGAGGTAGGCCTAAGAAGTCCTGGGGAGAGGTGATAAGGCAGGATATGGCGCTACTTCATATTACCGAGGAAAAAACCCTTGATAGGAGGGTGTGGAGGTCACGTATCAAGGTAGAGGATTATTTGGCCACGCGGTCTCTTTCCCGCACCATGAGTAGTAGCAGCTTTGAACATCTACTTATTATAAGTTCTCTAGGGCTACATGCTTGTTTCTTTCATTTTGTTTATCTTATTACCCTGTTGTTGTGACTGCCTTTTACCGTTGTTGCCTTTTATTATTGCTGCTTTTTCATCTTTCCTTGAGCCGAGGGTCTTCAAAAACAGCCTCCCTATCTCTACAAGGTAGGAGTAAGGTCTGCGTACACTCTACCCTCCCCAGACCCCACCTGGTGAGACTATATTGGGTATGTTGTTGTTGTTGTTTTTAGGAAGGAAGAATAACATAAAAAGAAGGGTGGTGATATTAATTAGAAAAATGGATGACAATACGTGTTAATAAATTGTAAAGCTGACTAATATACTAAAGGCAAGTGCAAAATCATAACAAGAAGCGAGTTTTATGGTTCAATCTGCAAAGTCTTCTAATTATGCTCATGAAGTCTTTCTTTTTTATTCATAAAAATAACCAATAAAAACATAATAATGATAATATTGTGTGAATTAGCTAAAAAAGTAATTTCTTTTATATCTTTATACATGGCATGGAATCAACGCTTTGATTTTTTGGTTATAAATATTCACATATATACGTAAACTATTAGTTGCATCTACGGTTAATTTCCAGTCTTTCTCATTGCATGTCTGGGGATTACGTGCGAGACCCGTACGTAGAAACTAGTTTTATCATACATGCAAAATATGTTGGTCTTTGCTTAAAACAGTGGCAGTTAAGTGTTTTAGACCTTGATCTTTTTTAATTTATTTTTGGTGTAAAGAGAAATATATAGAGGATATAGATCTTGTAGATTTCTTAGGCTATCTGTAAGTATTCTCCTTCTTGTTCTTCTCTTTATTTGCTTTTGATAGTTGCCCGCATTTCCTTAATGCTGAGGAATACGACATTACCAGTTTCCTTAAAAAAAAAAAAAAGGTGTTTTAGACCTGAGAACATGTATGAACAAGCTTGTGAATATGTAATGATAGTTTCTGAGCCAATCATGACCATAATGAGGCTGTAGATGGCTAAATCAGGATCAGGTCTCTTATTAGTTCAATTTAAGCATGTATTTTTGCTCTGTGTTTCTGTTTCATCCGTGTTTGTATTTTGCTGATATGAAGACATCGCATCAATTTCGTTTGTACAATTGTAAGTACTATGCTTTTATGACCACATTACCATTTACTGCAATCTATGAATTTTGAATGTAATTTAAAGATTGTATGTCATCATTGCTGCAGGGAATTTAACTTATATTCCCTTTACAGGAGACGGTTGGTTTGGTTCATCATGTACAGTTTCAGTTGCTTCACAACTTGGCAGGGTAAAATATAGATTTCTCACCAGGCCTGTGAGTGCTTGCAATTAGCGTGCACCTTCCCCTATGCCATCAGGCTGTGAATGACTGAAGAGCACTGGTAGAGTGAGTGTATAGCCAACAAGGGTGATAGGCAAGTTGGTCAAGATTGGAGAGAGCTTTATGGAAATTTGTTTGGATAACTAAACCTTGTTCGGGAGCCATTGGAAACCTTATTCCCTTCTGTTTGTTTATATTCTTATGAGAGTGAATTTATTAAGTTACAGATCATGGGGAAAGTTTGAATGGAGCTTGGTAGTTGTAGGCTAAAAACTGGAGAAGTGCAGAGTTTGTCTCGTCCAGATATACTATAGGGCAAACTGCGAATTAACACTAGTTATAGTCTTCCTAACTTGTACATTATTGTTCTTGATTTTCTAATTTGATGCCCAAAATTGTTGGTTGTTTAGCTTGGTTCTCTTTGAAAAGTATGAAGGTGAATAAAAATGTTCATTTCCTTTATTTCCTATGTAAGAAGGTGCGCTTAACAAATTAGGGTCAAGTGGCAATATTCACTGCATTCTGACACCATCAAGGGTTGTTAAAGAAGCTACTTGCCGAAGCAATATAGACACTTGCTGGCCACCAGTATAACATAATCTCTCCGTTCTAATTTATAGGCACGCTTTACAATTAACTATACGCTTTGTATTTTACCCTTAATGGGAACTTTAAACACACAAATGTTATGGCATGTTTTAAATCACAAGTTTTAAAAGCTTTATAGTAACGCAAATGCTATGACATCTTCTTCTGTACGAAGTAAGTTTATTAATGTTTGCCAGCCAAAGGATGAGAAAAGATTACATCAAAGCAGTAACAGCATCACAGATTTTAATGAACAGATTAAGTCTAGCATGGCTTCGGGTTCTAACATATTTGCGACTGCCATGTTGCACCAAAACCTAAGGAATATACATTTGTATTGAGCTCAAGTATAGCATCAAGAATGGTGTTCTAGGCAGAAAACAGGATGTATGTAGCGATGCCTCTCCTGCGCCAAGCAAGTAGAAACTCCAAAAAAAGATCTTGGCATGCACCACTTAATTAATACCCAAAATGCTAAACACCAAATTCTGAAGTTGCCGATGTATTGGATGTTTTCCTCCTCTTCCAGAGGCGGATGGAGCACTATAACTTGTGGTTCAATTGAGCCCCAAACTTTCGATGCGGGGTATAAATTTATGTAAGAATTTACTGAAATTACAATAAATAGTAGATATGAACCTATAACTTTAGAAATATAATGGTTTAGTGCTAAAAAAATTAAGATGTTGAACCCTAGAATTTAAATCCTAAATCCCCTCTATCCTCTTCCCCTCTTTTGGAAGTTAGCTAAAGCGAGGCAATTTCCATTAGCCGCAAAAGAAAGAAGATGATCTACTAAGTCACTATCCACTAAATCGAGTGATCATTAGAGTGATTTGATGCGAACTACTTGATTCACCCATATTTAGTGTTAAATAAAGAAAACAAATGGTATTTAGCAATGAATATATATGTCTACTAACATCCTTAATCGATTAGATAGTAATTTCATGGATTAGATGGGAAATTCAAAGTGTATTCTTCCTAAATCGAGTGATCATTAGAGTGATTTGATGTGAAGTACTTAATTCGACCATATTTAGTGATAAAAAAATGAATTCAATGTTATTCAGTATAAACAAAGGAGTTCAATGTGATCAGTATTGTGAATATGTTGCAACAATGGAGGAGTTGTTGCAACATATGAGATACCTGCAGCAACATATGAGTAAATTGTTGCAGCATATGAGATACCTGCTGCAACATGTGAGTAAGTTGTTGCAACAACTACGCAACTTGCTTAAACATCTGATCCATCTGTTGAAACAGATTAGTAACTTGTTGCAACTTCTTCAACAAATGTAAGATCTGTTACAACAATTAACTCATCTGTTGCGACATATTTTTTAGTTTTTGCAATAATTTAAGCATTTTTTTTATTTTTTCCAACAAGGTGAGTAATTTGTTACAACAACTAAGCAATTTGTTTAAAAAAATTAGTAACTTGTTGAAACAGATTAGTAACTTGTTGAAATAAATTAGTAACTTGTTGCAACTTCTTCAACAACTGTATGCATCTATTGCAACATTTAGTAAGCAAAATAAATAAGTTCATAAACAGAAATTGTTCAATAGACACCTTGGCTCCAAATACCACAACTTAAGTAATAATTTGTTCTGCAACTACCTTCTGGGGTGTAGCAGATTTCCTTGATCTACTCATCTCCTTCATTTCCATCATTAGTTTCTTCATCTTCTAGTTTTTCTTCACTTTCTTCATTTGTATCTACTGCTTCTTGGCTCTGTTCTTCATCTCTTTTTTAGGATTGATTGTTAATTTGGCTGTCAATTTTGTTGACACCCAATTTTGTCCCGTCTCTCTGCCAAAATACCTATTTTATGCTTCTAATATTTTGAAAAAAATAAAAAATATATATTATGTTTACTATAATTATTAGCCTCTTATCAATACCGCCATTGTATCATTCTATCAATTATTATTATTATTATTCATAATTTTTTATCATTTCAGTATTTTACCAGCTTACGCACACACATCGCATTTTATCTTTGCATAATTAAATAATAGTATTTATCTTACTGTGGATTTTCGGAATATTATTGCACGGCTATTACGCCATTTTTTATCTGAACATTAATGTTTGCATATTTTATGTCGATCAATATTTTAACACAAGTTATTTAAATAGGTCTCTTATTCAAATTTAGAAACCAAATTATTTCTTGCACTCGGTCCGTATTTTGACTTACCGGGCTCCAAATCAAATCCCGATTGACTCCTAATATTTTTTTGGACTAGTCCATATCTCTTATCTCAATTTTTAGAATAATTCGTGTTTTAATTTATTAGCCTATTGTTTTAATACCCAGTCTAAAAGTGGACCGGGTCCGATCCATTTTGTCATTCGAATAAGGGAACCCTTTTAGGGTTCCCCTTCATTTTCCCCACTTTCTTCCGCCGCTCCCTTCTCACCTCCTCTCCTTTCCCTCTCTCCTTCTCCGCCTCTCCACCTCCCCATCGCCGCCTCCTCATCCAGCCAAACACTCCATCGCCCCACTCCTCTTCCTCCCCTTTACCCCTAAACCCTAGCTGCCACCCCATCCTCTTTTGTTCCCACGTTACCCCCACTACTTTTCCGACATCATCACACCCATATCCATCATCTCCACTCACGCCCGACATCTCCACTCCTCACTGCCATTCCACTTCATCGTGTCGCTCCTCTGCCATCCCTCTGTTCCACTCCATCCTCACCACGTGACCCCCATCCCGCACCCATACCTCTGACACCACGTGACCATCATCTCCACCACACCCATACCCCCACGTGCTCTGACATCACCACGTTACTTCTCCCTCTGTTCCTTTCGCCATTTTTGTCTTGAACCCAAAACCCTATAAAATGGGGTTGATTCATCGATAAAAGGGGGGATTTTTCGGATCAGTAAAAAACGCTCCCAAGAATCAAAGTCTTTGGTTCGCCAGATTCACCTTTAAAATACAAATCTTTGATGGTTTCCAGTTCTTTTTTTTTAAACATCGGTTTTCAATTTTCTCGATATCGTCACGAAAATATAAAATCTTGTTCTGTCCTTGTCGAATTTTCGTTTGAATCTGAGTATACGCGAGTTCGAATTTCGAAGTGTTTCGAGGTATATCGGAAGCCCGAATCCCATTTCGCTGCACCCCAAAAGGTTTGTAGTTCCTCCTTTTCTTGTTTATCTCTTTCAGCAATTTTATTTAATTCTCTGTTTGTAGGAGTAATTTTCTGCGTCGGTGTGTATTTGTGTGTTTTGGGTTTAATATCCGTTAGCAAGTACATGTCATCATGTGTTTAATTTGATATTAGTTAGATTAGTGTGATCCTAGTTAATAAATATTATCATATGTTTATGTCTGCTTAGCCTTATGTAATCGCGAGTATGTGTTTTAGGTAGGCTTTAGAAGTCGTCTGATTATAATGAATACGTGCTAGCATATGTTTGCTCAGCTTAATATCGACAGGAGTACCATGATAGCTTCTTTGTGATGTGTTAAACATAGTTGATTTTGCATTTTTTGTGAGCTAAAACAATAGTAAAATGTGTGCTAATTGTGATGACTCTCGGATATTTATATAATCTCTTGGTCATAGTCTTCTAATCAACCAGCAGCTTTATCAAATGGTCGATTACGTGAGATGATCTAGTCTAAATGATCACTCTCTGTTAGCACAGTTTTGCATTATCTGTGATTTTTTTTAGAAAAGGACAAATGCCTTACACATATTGCATGATTGTTTGTTTTGTTCAAATGATGATGAACTTGATTTAGCTACACCAGTTGTGTCCATAGACTTTTTTTGTGATGAAAGTTGTCAGAGGATGCCTATATGATATGTTTGGTTGCATTTTGGTTGGTTGAATGGAGCTTCAGTTTGAAGAAATCAAACTCAAAGTGTGTATATCACCATTTGCATTTTTGTTGGTTGAATGGAGGTTCAGTTTTTTTTGAAAAAAATCAAAACTCAAAGTGTGTATATCACCATGATCTCTATGTATATCACCATTTGCATTATACCTACACTGTTCTGATCAACTTCCTATATGTTGATATTGATATATCTTCATTTCCTGCTATCCTGCCTGGCATAAGCATTTTCTTTCATCTCTGGGCATGTTTACAGTTCACATCCTATTTGTTTCTCTGTTTTTCACCTAAATGTTTTAGCCATTTTTATCCTTTAAGAGTTATTAGGAATTTTAGACTTGATATGATGTTGAAATGAATTTCAGAATCAGTTAGATAGGATCGCTGTGGGCAAAAATGAAACTGATCAACTATTTTAACACTCTAGCCCATCTGTTTAACTTGTCTCCATTTAGTCAAGAACAAAAATTGCTGGAAATGTCGTTGGATATTGATAAATATAGGCTCGTTAAAGAATATCCCTGTCTCGCTGATTTCTTATAAGTAAGTAGTCTAAATGTGCAAATAGATACTGTTTATTAGCAAATATGTATCAGTGAGTCTCGGATGAATTTCGCCATCGGTTTGGGTGTTATTCGACCTTGTGCACTGTTGCAAGTATATTTCAGTTGGTGATGTATATTTATGTGTCTTATTGATATACCTCTTTTAGACAGTTGTGAACGTGTGTACATAAGATATACCTGAATATACATAATAATAGACATAATCTCTGATCTGTTTTGAGCTTATTTTTTACGTGTTCAACTTCATTCGTTGATTGCATGCTAATTCCTTTCTTTTCATTTTTTTTTGCATGATCATCGCGTACGAGACCGAAGGACTTATCTCCTTTCGTATTCGGTGTTGGGCTAAAAGCCCAACGAAATCCCCCTCTGTCCAGCTCTGTCCGCAGCCAAAGAAACAAAAGTAAATTCTGGGCCAAAGCCCAAATAAAACAGCAGCAACAATCTCGAATGGGCTGGCCCATTTAATATTGTTTGGCCTTTTATTCTATTTTTTTTTTTTTTTGTTTTCTCTTGTGCATTTAACTTGTATCTATGTAACTAACCCTTCATCCTATTTTATTCTCTTAACTTAGATAGGTTTTAGTGTATTAATGGGCTCAGTTTAGTAAGGGGCTAATTTAGTTTAAGAAAGACTAGCAAATCATTCCATTAGTTTATTTCCCTTCTTTTTCATATTAAATGTCTAATATTTTTCTATTTTTTTGGAAATGATTAATTTACAAAATGGTATGACTATATATTCTAAGTAAAAAAAAAGAAATCGTTTTATCATAAACGTTTCGAAACGTTACTAATACGCAAATAAAACTCAAGTATATTTTATAAACAACTCGTCAAATTTGGAATCAATCATGCATACTTTTACTAGGCATAATTAATAAGAAAACTCACTTCCTTTTGAATCCTACTATAAGCTTAGATTTTCTTACATTGGTATGTTCACGTTATATTTTCTACAAGTCTTATTTTAAATAGCATTTATTGATTTCATATAAAATCTTAGCGACATTTTGAGCTCTATTTAAATAGCATCTAAAATTCTTATTATGCAAAATATCTTTTACGAGTTTTATTTCTAAATATCATCTTATTTAAAACTTTTAGCAATATTTATAAGTCTTCTTTAAATAGCATTTTATCTTAACAATGCTTGTAAGTTTTATTTCATGAAATTATCACATTTCCTACAAATCTTATTAAATACCATTTTCCATTTGAGGCTTCATCAATATTTTCAAGTCTCACTTATTTTTTAGAATTTTCTTTACGTACGTTATTATGTTTCTGCGAGTATTATTTTAAACAACGCTATTACATTTTCATCTAAAAACCTTAACAACATTCATAAATCATATTTTCAAAAAAATGGCATTTAAAATCTCTTTTTATACAAATTATTATATTTTCTGTAAATCTTATTTTGACCAACATTTTTTTAAAAACTTTAGCAATATCTCAAAATCATTTTCTAAATTTTAAGCATTATATTTAGCCTCAATTAATTAACCTAAGTTTGATCGGATAACCGTAAGTTAACGGATTTTAAAGGATGCCTAACCCCTTCCCTTTAGGATAATATAGAGCCCTTACCTAGAATCACACTGGTTAAGTAGACTATTAATTGAGGTTTAGTTTTTAACTTTCCCTTAGTTAACCTCTAGGTGTCCTAATTCACCGTTAAATTAATTAGGTGGCGACTCCTCAAATAAAATAAATAGGAATCACCAATACGTCATACTCCTAAATCTACCCGGTTAAAATGGGGTGTGACAGCTTGGCGACTCCGCTGGGGACTTTAGGCTCTAACCATAACAACTTAGGTTAATAAATAATTTGTGAGATATTTTGTTTGTTTTATTTTATTTTGCCTGTATTGTAGTTTTATATGATTTCAAGTATTATTGTTCCATTCCTTATATGCATTTTTTTTGTTCTATGTAATATGTATATTACTGCTTTCCTTAAATTGGCATTCCGTTCATATTTCCTCCACTCCTGGAAAATTCACACATATTCACACACTTAAAGCGGCTTCGCAGTTTGCGCCCGTGCACTACTAAATTACCCCTTTAGTTGGATTTGTCTTGTGGATTTAGTCGATCGGCGGTGCAGTCGACGGCCACGGACTTTCCACTTCCAAGTTGTCCGCTTGGGGGAGCCTTGTGTCATAGGAAAACCATTCTTAGTCTACCTAGGTAGAGCGAAAACCAAAACCTTGTAAGGACATGCATCATTTTAAACCTAGGAAGCTTAATACCCTTGGTGTATTAAGTTCATTAGTCAACCTTACCAAATGTCCAAATGAGTCTATGACTCTAAGTGACACTACTCACTATCTATGTGCATTATTTGAAGGACAAATATGTGGAATATGTGGACCTAATACTCTATAGATAAATATTTCAAGGAAACTGACATTTTGTTGCAGGTTGTCGTGGAGCATTAATTAATGCCGGAGGTTGAAGACAACCAAAGGAAATTAGTGAAGTTGAAGTATTAGATATCTTAGGTTGATTTTGAGATGTATTATTGGCATGTAATAATTTTTATTCTTGCAAATTACTTTTAGGAGGAGTTGTGGAATAATACATAAAAGACATGTTTGTCCTTCAAATATTCGTTAGGCCTACCTCTGGCATAAAGAGGTCCCTTGCATTATAAAACGCGATGTATTATGTGCAATAATGTGTTTATATGCAATAATATGTCCTTACCGTATACTGACTCATTTTCTTTTTTCTTTTTCTTGTTTTATCTTTTTTCTTTTTAAAATTTATTTTCAAAATAAAAGGTTGACTTGTGCTAAAGGGGAACTGGCGGAGCATCCATATTTCACACGGTCTAGAGCCAAGAAATCAGACTCTGACTCATCACTAATCGCCTGGTTAACTAAAAAGACTCGTTCTAAAATGGAGCAAAGTTCGATCAATGCAACCACTTCATCTGAGCCATCTCTTAGTTTACCGATCACGAGTGATCCCACATCCTCCAAAGAATCAGAAACACATTTGGAGACCATTGCTCGTCTGGAGCGACGAGTTGCCGAACTAAGTCATATGGTACTTCACAACCGGTCATTTTCTCAAACACCGCCACATATGACTCCGTCCCAAGGAGTTCGTCAGACTTTGCCTGTGCCACCTCCATTCCCAAATTTGGACGAATTTAACCAAGCAAATTATTTTACCACTTCTCAGCCAGTTCGCTCCGAACACCTCACTCAAAATGCTCCCTTTTTATTTACAACCACCTCTTCAAAAGCTCAATTCATACCGCCGGCACATGATACACATCAAGGTCCGCCAGTGTATACTTATACCACAGCTCCACCCATGACACAAATCCAGGGACAATGTCGCACAGATGTTGATCATTATGTCGAAGTTGAAAATGAGGCACGGTCAATTAATGATGAAATGATAAATAGAAAGCTCAAAAGTTTGGAGGATGCCATGAGAAGTTTGCGTGGACTTGGTAGTAACCAAAGCGTAGGATATGAAGAATTATGTGCATTTCCTGAGGTAGAATTGCCACCAGGTTACAAGATTCCAAAATTTGAGAAGTTTGATGGGTCGGGGAACCCTTTCTTCCATTTGAAGGTCTATTGTGAAAAGTTGATTGGTGTGGGGAAGAATGAAGGGATAAGAGTCAAACTATTCAATCAGAGTTTGAGTGGAAAAGCCTTGGAGTGGTATTCTAAGCAAGATACAACCAAATGGCGTACTTGGGATGACTTGGCAAATGCTTTTGTGGATCACTACAAGTTTCATGTTGAGATCGCTCCTGACAGAATCTCAATTACAAAGTTGCAGAAAAAGGCGATCGAATCATTTCGAGAATATGCTATACGGTGGAGAGAAGAAGCATCTAGGGTACACCCACCCATGGAGGAGACAGAAATGGTTACTTTCTTCATTCAAGCACTAGAACCGGAATACTATGAACGTTTGGTGACAATGAGTGGAAAAACTTTTGCAGAAGTGATCAAAGCTGGGGACATGATCGAAGATGGCATTAAGACAGGGAGAATAACGAGTCTTGCGGCTTTGCAGTCTACTAGTAGGGCTATACAAACAGGTACTCTCGGAAGCGGAAAGAAAAAAGAAAAGGAAGCAGCCTCAGTAATGGCTTTGGGAAACACCTCGTACCACCATCAACGACCCCCGCGATACCAGCCTAACGCTCACCACTCACAATATTTCCAATATTCTCCACATCCCTACGACCAAGCTTTGTCATCTTACCAACCTCAATCACCACAAATATCCTACCCTGTTTACAACACACAACCAGCATATCGAGCTCCACGACCACCAACATATCCAGCTCCACCATCACAAACTCATCATCCAAACAATGCATCCGCACCTCGCCCAAATAAACCGTTTCGCAATTTCACACCATTAGGAGAGCCACTAAGCGTTGTTTTTGAAAGGCTGCAAGCTTCAGGCTTAGTATATCTTGTGGAAGGTAGAATTCCAGATCCATTACCCAGAAGCTTTGATCCCACTAAAACATGTGCATATCATTCGGGGGTAAAAGGCCATTCCACTGATCGTTGTTACGCATTGAAGCATAAGGTTGAGGATCTTATTGAAGCAAAACAGATCACGGTCAAACCACCAACACCAAATGTGGTTAACAATCCACTCCCGACCCATGATGGGGCCACGATAAATATGATTGGAATAGATGAAAATGTTGACGACCCAGCCGAATTTATAGTGCCTGTGGATCGTGTGGAGGATCATGATTTTGTAGCCGTTGCTTCTCCGGCTGTAGTGATAAGGGGTTGTGTGCCTGTCGAGATATTAGGAGCTTCATCAATACCTGTGGAAGTAGTTCGAGCACCAAATCAGTTGCCAGTGCTCGATACAAAAGCCGTACCATGGAATTATCAACAAACTGTGATGGAGTGTCGAGGAAAGGACACGATCACTGACAAGGTTAAGACGTCAGGAATGACAAGGTTTGGGAGGTGCTATTCTCCAGAAGAACTAGTTAGATTGGGGCAACTTAAGGAAACCAACGTACCTCCCAAAAGGGTCGTGACTGAATTCGAAGCAGAAGAATTTCTGAGGAAAATTAAAGCTAGTGAGTACTCAGTTGTGGATCAGTTGAAAAAGACCAATGCTCAAATTCCTATTCTCTCTTTGCTTTTGAGTTCAGATATGCACAGAAATGCACTGTTGAGGATTTTGAATGAAGCATATGTTCCAAGCGAAACAACTAGTGAGGCGTTAGCTGGGATGATTGAGCGCGTACTTGACAGCCATCGAATCAGCTTCGATAATGAAGAACTGCCGCCGGAAGGATGCATGCATAACAAAGCACTCCATATAACTGTCAAGTGTCGTAACATGTTTGTGGCTAAGGTATTAGTTGATGGGGGTTCTGGACTCAACATCTGTCCATTAACAAGTCTGAAGAAGATCGGATATAATGTTAGCGAGCTCAAGACCAGTGATATGAATATTCGAGCATTTGATGGGGCTCCAAGGCGTCCTATTGGGGAAATAGAGTTGAAAGTGTTGATTGGCCCTGTTGAATTCATTATGGACTTTCAAGTACTTGATATTTCCACGTCATACAATATGCTGTTAGGTAGGCCGTGGATTCATCTGGCTGGGGCTGTACCATCTACTTTGCACCAAACTGTCAAATTCGAGTGGGATCAACAACAAATATGTATACATGTAGAAGGAGACACGTCTTTCTATATAGAGCAATCCACTCCATTCATCGAGGCAGAAGGAGGTTTCGACGGAGCAGCTTACCACGCTTGGGAGGTTGTGAATGTCACTAAGGAGAGTGAAGTATGTCAAACTCAAGAGTTCAAAAGATCATGCGCCGCAATTATGGTTGCAAAAGAAATGGTGAGAAATGGGTACCAACCTGGATTTGGGCTAGGGAAAACACTAAGTGGGCGGGTTGAGCCAATCGTTCTCCCTACGCAACAGTTTACATTCGGTTTGGGATATGAGCCAACTGAGGAAGAAGTGAAGAAAGCACGAAAGAATAAAAGGAAGGAGATTGCATTGCCAAAACCTATTCCTACCATTGATCAAACTTTCTCAAAACCTTCAGATCTGATTGTTGAAGTTGCCTATGATGATATCGTGGAGGGAGTCAAGAACCTGTTCGTGGAAGATGAAGATGATCATGCTGCGATAATCAAAGACTTTGCTGAAATATTGACTTTATAGGCTGCTGAGCCAGGACCTGAGTTGCAAAATTGAACTTCTATCTTAGCCCCGGTTCGTCGGGAGTTTCAGTATTTTCAGTTTAAATTTCCTTTTGTAGTAGGCCGGAGGCATCAACTAGAACATTTAGTTCCTTTTGTCATGTTGCCTCTATGTTTTGTTACGGCCATTTTAAATTAAGATTCTGTCATTTTGTTTGTAACGAACTACGTTTGGCCTGACTTCCTGTTGGATACGTAGGCAGCCCACATCGGGTTCGGCCACTCTTTTCAAATTATTTCAACGTCTTTGTTTTGTGGGTGGAACTACGTGTGGCCTGATTTCCTTTTGGATACGTAGGCAACCCATATCGGGTTCGGCCCCCCCTTTATTAAAAAAAACAACAACAAAAATTCAAAAGTCTTTATTTTTATCACGAACTACGTCTGGCCTGATTCCTTTGGGATACGTAGGCAACCCGAGGCGGGTTCGGCCCTTCTATCTTAAAATTTTTATCTTCAGTTTGTCCAAACATTTTGGTTCCTATAAAATACATAAGGATTTTTATACAAGACTTGGTCTTCCCACCGCTTAAATTCATGTGTCTTAGTATCTTGAAACTGGGACAATTTTTGAAATCGGTCAAATCACTTTCAAAAAATTTTCATTACAATTTTCTCACTTTTCGATCGTTTAGAACCAAGCGTTTCCAGGACTTGAAACTGGGACAAATTTCGAAGTCGGTCAAATCACTTTCGAAAACTTTCATTATAAGTTCTTATTTTTCAATTGTCCAGAATCAAGCATCTCTAAGACTGAAACTGGGACAAATTTTTAGAAGTAGCATAAAAGTGGTCTTAAACAAAAGTCCATCCATATTTCTAAAATGTGAGTAAATTCAAAAATCGAGTCTTCTTAATCATGTTACATATTAGAGCCACTAAGTATTTCCTTTCAAAGTCATCTAAATCTCATTACTTTTATTTTCAAAATACATTTTTTTTATAACTGAAACTCCCCGGCAAAGCAAGATATGTGGTGAGACATCGAAGAACGTGGACGCGACCGAGACAAAAGTCAATTTAAGGGCCAAGTTCCCCGACATGCACAAGTCAACCAATTTTCTTTTAAACTCACAATTTTTCTTTGTTGAGACAGGTCCAATTAACATGAACACGGTGCATGTATTAAATTATGGGCGTGATCAAAAAGTTAACTTTCTTCAAAATGCAAATACTCTTCAGCGTGGATGCAAAGGTAGCTTATGCCGAACGGTGGGCGTCGTTCCACTCATCACGAAATTTCAATTGCAACAGTGGACACAAGTTCATCTTCTCAACCAAGGGCTGTAAGTATAATTCTTTTAGACCCAGCTATTGATTCTTATCACTAACAGTTGTTTTAGCTCGTGACATTCATCGATGGATCAAATACATATAATCATGGACACTGACCTTGATCACCTGTTATTGGTTAGAATTCCTCAATTTCGTCATCACTTCATACATGTTCAAATCATTATCAAATTCTTTTAGAATGAAGTATGTTAATAAGATAACAAGATCGAAATATTGCATCGTATATCAAATTGTGGGGGTTAATTATAGATTTAACTTCCGTCACAACGGGACATGGATTAAGATGTGGATATCTTTTTACAATACTATTTCTAAAGTGGACGTGGATTTACATTCACATTGTGGATGCGAGCATGGAAGTGGAAATAGAATTATATTACAAAAAAAATATACATATAATTGTAGAAAGTGGATACAGATTTATGTTTTCGAAAGTAAAAGTGAATTTATTTTTGCGCCGTATAATGCAGACGTGAAAGTAGATGTAAATTTACTGTTGTACCGTATAATACGGACGTCAAAGTCGACGTGGATTTATATTTTGTACCGTGAAATGCGGACGTAGATTTATATTTTGAACTGTGAAAGTGGACTTGGATTTATTTTTCTGCACCCTGAAAGTGGATATGGATTTACATTTTTTGCACCATGGGAAGTGGACATGATATAGGCACCCACCTTAAAATGCGGGTATTTCAAAATTTAATTTAGGCACCCACCTTAGAATGCGGATATGTCAATTTTCAATTCAGGCACCCACCTTAGAATGCGGGTGTTTCAATGTTCAATTCAGGCACCCACCTTAGAATGCGGGTATTTCAATGTTCAATTTAGGCACCCACCTTAGAATGCGGGTATGTCAATTTCAATCCAGGCACCCACCTTAGAATGCGGGTATTTCAATGTTCAATTCAGGCACCCACCTTAGAATGCGTGTATTTCAATGTTCAATTCAGGCACCCACCTTAAAATGCGGGTATTTCAAAATTTAATTTAGGCACCCACCTTAGAATGCGGGTATGTCAATTTTCAATTCAGGCACCCACCTTAGAATGCGGGTATTTCAATGTTCAATTCAGGCACCCACCTTAGAATGCGGGTATTTCAATGTTCAATTTAGGCACCCACCTTAGAATGCGGGTATGTCAATTTCAATCCAGGCACCCACCTTAGAATGCGGGTATTTCAATGTTCAATTCAGGCACCCACCTTAGAATGCGGGTATTTCAATGTTCAATTCAGGCACCCACCTTAGAATGCGGGTATTTCAATGTTCAAATTAGGCACCCACCTTAGAATGCGGGTATGCCAATTTTCAATTTAGGCGCCCACCTTAGAATGCGGGTATTTCAATGTTCAGTTCAGGCACCCACCTCCGAATGCGGGTATCTTATATTTCAAGTTCAGGCACCCACCTCCGAATGCGGGTATCTTATATTTCAGTTCAGGCGCCACCTCCGAATGCGGGTATCTTATATTTCAAGTTCAGGCACCCACCTCCGAATGCGGGTATCTTATATTTCAAGTTCAGGCACCCACCTCCGAATGCGGGAATTTTATATTTCAGTTCAGGCGCCCACCTCCGAATGCGGGTATCTTATATTTCAGTTCAGGCACCCACCTCCGAATGCGGGTATTTTATATTCAAGTTCAGGCACCCACCTCCGAATGCGGGAATCTTATATTTCAGTTCCGGCATCCACCTCCGAATGTGGATTCAACTTTCGAAGCAGGGGTTGCAAGTGTAACTTCTCCAACCCTGCCTTATTTACATATATTTCTTTATTGCTAACATTTGTTTTTAGCTGATGGCTTTTGGCAATATCAAAGTTGGCATCACACATCAAATCGTGGAACTATTTCTTCGGCAGCGAACTGGGGCAATTTGTCGGGAAGGATAGTCAAACTTCCCGACACGGGTCAAAGATCTACCTCAAACACTCGTCTCTAATTGCAAGTATTCTCTTGCGTTCCAGCAATTCAATTTTCAGAATTCTAAAGTTTCTATCACAATACCCAGTGTTATCATAATTCAGCACTGGGACAATATTTTGCAAGTTTTGCGCCAATTGGGGTTCAAGTGTCGTAATTGTCCCAGAACTACACTCGACCTGATTCTCGTATAGCCCGAGATATGTAGGCAACTCAGAGACCGGAGTCCGGTCATAATCCTCTCAAGTTTCCTTTAGTCGGGACAAAATAGGCTACTGAGTCAACGTCTTTGCCCGACAACTCTTTCATCATTATCGGGCAAAGAGGGACAAGTTGTTGACACCCAATTTTGTCCCGTCTCTCTGCCAAAATACCTATTTTAAGCTTCTAATATTTTGAAAAAATAAAAAATATATATTATGTTTACTATAATTATTAGCCTCTTATCAATACCGCCATTGTATCATTCTATCAATTATTATTATTTATCGTATTTTATTATTATTATTATTATTATTATTCATAATTTTTTATCATTTCAGTATTTTACCAGCTTACGCACACACATCGCATTTTATCTTTGCATAATTAAATAATAGTATTTATCTTACTGTGGATTTTCGGAATATTATTGCACGGCTATTACGCTATTTTTTATCTGAACATTAATGTTTGCATACTTTATGTCGATCAATATTTTAACACAAGTTATTTAAATAGGTCTCTTATTCAAATTTAGAAACCAAATTATTTCTTGCACTCGGTCCGTATTTTGACTTACCGGGCTCCAAATCAAATCCCGATTGACTCCTAATATTTTTTTGGACTAGTCCATATCTCTTATCTCAATTTTTAGAATAATTCGTGTTTTAATTTATTAGCCTATTGTTTTAATACCCAGTCTAAAAGTGGACCGGGTCCGATCCATTTTGTCATTCGAATAAGGGAACCCTTTTAGGGTTCCCCTTCATTTTCCCCACTTTCTTCCGCCGCTCCCTTCTCACCTCCTCTCCTTTCCCTCTCTCCTTCTCCGCCTCTCCACCTCCCCATCGCCGCCTCCTCATCCAGCCAAACACTCCATCGCCCCACTCCTCTTCCTCCCCTTTACCCCTAAACCCTAGCTGCCACCCCATCCTCTTTTGTTCCCACGTTACCCCCACTACTTTTCCGACATCATCACACCCATATCCATCATCTCCACTCACGCCCGACATCTCCACTCCTCACTGCCATTCCACTTCATCGTGTCGCTCCTCTGCCATCCCTCTGTTCCACTCCATCCTCACCACGTGACCCCCATCCCGCACCCATACCTCTGACACCACGTGACCATCATCTCCACCACACCCATACCCCCACGTGCTCTGACATCACCACGTTGCTTCTCCCTCTGTTCCTTTCGCCATTTTTGTCTTGAACCCAAAACCCTATAAAATGGGGTTGATTCATCGATAAAAGGGGGGATTTTTCGGATCAGTAAAAAACGCTCCCAAGAATCAAAGTCTTTGGTTCGCCAGATTCACCTTTAAAATACAAATCTTTGATGGTTTCCAGTTCTTTTTTTTTAAACATCGGTTTTCAATTTTCTCGATATCGTCACGAAAATATAAAATCTTGTTCTGTCCTTGTCGAATATTCGTTTGAATCTGAGTACACGCGAGTTCGAATTTCGAAGTGTTTCGAGGTATATCGGAAGCCCGAATCCCATTTCGCTGCACCCCAAAAAGGTTTGTAGTTCCTCCTTTTCTTGTTTATCTCTTTCAGCAATTTTATTTAATTCTCTGTTTGTAGGAGTAATTTTCTGCGTCGGTGTGTATTTGTGTGTTTTGGGTTTAATATCCGTTAGCAAGTACATGTCATCATGTGTTTAATTTGATATTAGTTAGATTAGTGTGATCCTAGTTAATAAATATTATCATATGTTTATGTCTGCTTAGCCTTATGTAATCGCGAGTATGTGTTTTAGGTAGGCTTTAGAAGTCGTCTGATTATAATGAATACGTGCTAGCATATGTTTGCTCAGCTTAATATCGACAGGAGTACCATGATAGCTTCTTTGTGATGTGTTAAACATAGTTGATTTTGCATTTTTTGTGAGCTAAAACAATAGTAAAATGTGTGCTAATTGTGATGACTCTCGGATATTTATATAATCTCTTGGTCATAGTCTTCTAATCAACCAGCAGCTTTATCAAATGGTCGATTACGTGAGATGATCTAGTCTAAATGATCACTCTCTGTTAGCACAGTTTTGCATTATCTGTGATTTTTTTTAGAAAAGGACAAATGCCTTACACATATTGCATGATTGTTTGTTTTGTTCAAATGATGATGAACTTGATTTAGCTACACCAGTTGTGTCCATAGACTTTTTTTGTGATGAAAGTTGTCAGAGGATGCCTATATGATATGTTTGGTTGCATTTTGGTTGGTTGAATGGAGCTTCAGTTTGAAGAAATCAAACTCAAAGTGTGTATATCACCATTTGCATTTTTGTTGGTTGAATGGAGGTTCAGTTTTTTTTGAAAAAAATCAAAACTCAAAGTGTGTATATCACCATGATCTCTATGTATATCACCATTTGCATTATACCTACACTGTTCTGATCAACTTCCTATATGTTGATATTGATATATCTTCATTTCCTGCTATCCTGCCTGGCATAAGCATTTTCTTTCATCTCTGGGCATGTTTACAGTTCACATCCTATTTGTTTCTCTGTTTTTCACCTAAATGTTTTAGCCATTTTTATCCTTTAAGAGTTATTAGGAATTTTAGACTTGATATGATGTTGAAATGAATTTCGGAATCAGTTAGATAGGATCGCTGTGGGCAAAAATGAAACTGATCAACTATTTTAACACTCTAGCCCATCTGTTTAACTTGTCTCCATTTAGTCAAGTACAAAAATTGCTGGAAATGTCGTTGGATATTGATAAATATAGGCTCGTTAAAGAATATCCCTGTCTCGCTGATTTCTTATAAGTAAGTAGTCTAAATGTGCAAATAGATACTGTTTATTAGCAAATATGTATCAGTGAGTCTCGGATGAATTTCGCCATCGGTTTGGGTGTTATTCGACCTTGTGCACTGTTGCAAGTATATTTCAGTTGGTGATGTATATTTATGTGTCTTATTGATATACCTCTTTTAGACAGTTGTGAACGTGTGTACATAAGATATACCTGAATATACATAATAATAGACATAATCTCTGATCTGTTTTGAGCTTATTTTTTACGTGTTCAACTTCATTCGTTGATTGCATGCTAACTCTTTTCCTCTCATATCTTTTTATGCATGAACCTCACATACGAACTCGGATTCGTCTTCCGCATTCGATGTTGGGCCAAAGCCCAACGAAACAACATTTTCCTTTCGTTCCAGCCCTGTCCGTAGCCCATTCTAAAGGATAAGAGCAGTTCTGGGCCGAAGCCCAGTAGCCCATAAATTACAGCAGGCCAATCCACAGCAATACCAAAAAGACTGCTGGGCCGAAGCCCAACAGCCGAGAGATCCAACAGCCCCCCCCCCCCAAAATGGGCTGGGTCCATTTAATTTGCACTTTCTTATTTCATTATCATTTGATGTGTATTATGTGACTAACTTTTTATTGTTGTTCTATTTTTAGTTAGATGAATTCGGTAAAATTAGTGGCTTAGTTTAGTATAATGGGTAGTCAGTTAAAGAGGACTAACAATTAATTCTATAAGTTATTCTTTTCTTTTCATGTTAAAACTATTTACAAAAATCTAATATTTGTTTGGAATAATTGATTTGGAAAATGTCATGACTATATATTTTTAGTAAAAGAAATCATATCTTGCTTCTTGTTATCTTAATTTCAAAATACCATTAATACGCAAAAATACAAATTCGAGCGCATTTCATAAATAAAGAAAACTCTTTTCGTTTTGAATCCTATTTATAAACTTAGATTTTTCTACATTGCTATGATCAGATAATATGATTTATTCAAAGTTCAAAATGCTAAATCTCTTCTCAACAGCTATTATTTACGGGCAAATTATCATATTTTATATAAATCTTATATTAAACAGCATTTTATTTTAAAGTTTAGCCACATTTATAAGTCTTCTTTAAATGACATTCTTTATCCTAACAATGCTTATAAGTTTTTTTTTTATTTCATGCAAATTATCACATTTCCTATAAATCTTATTAAATATTATCTTTTATTTAAGGCTTCATCAATATTTTCAAGTCCTATTTAAATTTTTAAAATCTTCTCTTACACACGTTACTATGTTTTTCTACGAGTATTATTTTATACATTACCATTATACTTTCGTCTAAAAATCTTAACAAGATTCATAAATCGTATTTTCGAAAAATGGCATTCAAAGTCTCTGTTATATAGATTATTATATTTTCTGTAAATCTTATTTTTTACTAACATTACTTTCTTTTAAAACTCTAGCAATATCAAAAAATCATTTTTTCTAAATTTTAAGCATTTTTATTTAACTTAATTAATTAACCTAAGTTGGTCGGATAATCGTAAGTTAACGGATTCTAAAGGATGCCTAACCCCTTCCCTTTAGGATAATATAGAGCTCTTACCTAGAATCACACTGGTTAAGCAGACTATTAATTGAGGTTTAGTCTTAACTTTGCCTTAGTTAAACTCTAGGTGTCCTAATTCACCGTTAAATTAATTAGGTGGCGACTCCTCAAAACAAAATAAACGGGAATCACCAATACGTCATACTCCTAAATCCACCCGGGTTAAAAAGGGGTGTGACAGCTTGGCGACTCTGCTGGGGAGTTTCAGTATTTTCAGTTTAAATTTCCTTTTGTAGTAGGCCGGAGGCATCAACTAGAACATTTAGTTCCTTTTGTCATGTTGCCTCTATGTTTTGTTACGGCCATTTTAAATTAAGATTCTGTCATTTTGTTTGTAACGAACTACGTTTGGCCTGACTTCCTGTTGATACGTAGGCAGCCCACATCGGGTTCGGCCACTCTTTTCAAATTATTTCAACGTCTTTGTTTTGTGGGTGGAACTACGTGTGGCCTGATTTCCTTTTGGATACGTAGGCAACCCATATCGGGTTCGGCCCCCCCTTTATTAAAAAAAACAACAACAAAAATTCAAAAGTCTTTATTTTTATCACGAACTACGTCTGGCCTGATTCCTTTGGGATACGTAGGCAACCCGAGGCGGGTTCGGCCCTTCTATCTTAAAATTTTTATCTTCAGTTTGTCCAAACATTTTGGTTCCTATAAAATACATAAGGATTTTTATACAAGACTTGGTCTTCCCACCGCTTAAATTCATGTGTCTTAGTATCTTGAAACTGGGACAATTTTTGAAATCGGTCAAATCACTTTCAAAAAATTTTCATTACAATTTTCTCACTTTTCGATCGTTTAGAACCAAGCGTTTCCAGGACTTGAAACTGGGACAAATTTCGAAGTCGGTCAAATCACTTTCGAAAACTTTCATTATAAGTTCTTATTTTTCAATTGTCCAGAATCAAGCATCTCTAAGACTGAAACTGGGACAAATTTTTAGAAGTAGCATAAAAGTGGTCTTAAACAAAAGTCCATCCATATTTCTAAAATGTGAGTAAATTCAAAAATCGAGTCTTCTTAATCATGTTACATATTAGAGCCACTAAGTATTTCCTTTCAAAGTCATCTAAATCTCATTACTTTTATTTTCAAAATACATTTTTTTTATAACTGAAACTCCCCGGCAAAGCAAGATATGTGGTGAGACATCGAAGAACGTGGACGCGACCGAGACAAAAGTCAATTTAAGGGCCAAGTTCCCCGACATGCACAAGTCAACCAATTTTCTTTTAAACTCACAATTTTTCTTTGTTGAGACAGGTCCAATTAACATGAACACGGTGCATGTATTAAATTATGGGCGTGATCAAAAAGTTAACTTTCTTCAAAATGCAAATACTCTTCAGCGTGGATGCAAAGGTAGCTTATGCCGAACGGTGGGCGTCGTTCCACTCATCACGAAATTTCAATTGCAACAGTGGACACAAGTTCATCTTCTCAACCAAGGGCTGTAAGTATAATTCTTTTAGACCCAGCTATTGATTCTTATCACTAACAGTTGTTTTAGCTCGTGACATTCATCGATGGATCAAATACATATAATCATGGACACTGACCTTGATCACCTGTTATTGGTTAGAATTCCTCAATTTCGTCATCACTTCATACATGTTCAAATCATTATCAAATTCTTTTAGAATGAAGTATGTTAATAAGATAACAAGATCGAAATATTGCATCGTATATCAAATTGTGGGGGTTAATTATAGATTTAACTTCCGTCACAACGGGACATGGATTAAGATGTGGATATCTTTTTACAATACTATTTCTAAAGTGGACGTGGATTTACATTCACATTGTGGATGCGAGCATGGAAGTGGAAATAGAATTATATTACAAAAAAAATATACATATAATTGTAGAAAGTGGATACAGATTTATGTTTTCGAAAGTAAAAGTGAATTTATTTTTGCGCCGTATAATGCAGACGTGAAAGTAGATGTAAATTTACTGTTGTACCGTATAATACGGACGTCAAAGTCGACGTGGATTTATATTTTGTACCGTGAAATGCGGACGTAGATTTATATTTTGAACTGTGAAAGTGGACTTGGATTTATTTTTCTGCACCCTGAAAGTGGATATGGATTTACATTTTTTGCACCATGGGAAGTGGACATGATATAGGCACCCACCTTAAAATGCGGGTATTTCAAAATTTAATTTAGGCACCCACCTTAGAATGCGGATATGTCAATTTTCAATTCAGGCACCCACCTTAGAATGCGGGTGTTTCAATGTTCAATTCAGGCACCCACCTTAGAATGCGGGTATTTCAATGTTCAATTTAGGCACCCACCTTAGAATGCGGGTATGTCAATTTCAATCCAGGCACCCACCGTAGAATGCGGGTATTTCAATGTTCAATTCAGGCACCCACCTTAAAATGCGGGTATTTCAAAATTTAATTTAGGCACCCACCTTAGAATGCGGGTATGTCAATTTTCAATTCAGGCACCCACCTTAGAATGCGGGTATTTCAATGTTCAATTCAGGCACCCACCTTAGAATGCGGGTATTTCAATGTTCAATTTAGGCACCCACCTTAGAATGCGGGTATGTCAATTTCAATCCAGGCACCCACCTTAGAATGCGGGTATTTCAATGTTCAATTCAGGCACCCACCTTAGAATGCGGGTATTTCAATGTTCAATTCAGGCACCCACCTTAGAATGCGGGTATTTCAATGTTCAAATTAGGCACCCACCTTAGAATGCGGGTATGCCAATTTTCAATTTAGGCGCCCACCTTAGAATGCGGGTATTTCAATGTTCAGTTCAGGCACCCACCTCCGAATGCGGGTATCTTATATTTCAAGTTCAGGCACCCACCTCCGAATGCGGGTATCTTATATTTCAGTTCAGGCGCCACCTCCGAATGCGGGTATCTTATATTTCAAGTTCAGGCACCCACCTCCGAATGCGGGTATCTTATATTTCAAGTTCAGGCACCCACCTCCGAATGCGGGAATTTTATATTTCAGTTCAGGCGCCCACCTCCGAATGCGGGTATCTTATATTTCAGTTCAGGCACCCACCTCCGAATGCGGGTATTTTATATTCAAGTTCAGGCACCCACCTCCGAATGCGGGAATCTTATATTTCAGTTCCGGCATCCACCTCCGAATGTGGATTCAACTTTCGAAGCAGGGGTTGCAAGTGTAACTTCTCCAACCCTGCCTTATTTACATATATTTCTTTATTGCTAACATTTGTTTTTAGCTGATGGCTTTTGGCAATATCAAAGTTGGCATCACACATCAAATCGTGGAACTATTTCTTCGGCAGCGAACTGGGGCAATTTGTCGGGAAGGATAGTCAAACTTCCCGACACGGGTCAAAGATCTACCTCGAACACTCATCTCTAATTGCAAGTATTCTCTTGCGTTCCAGCAATTCAATTTTCAGAATTCTAAAGTTTCTATCACAATACCCAGTGTTATCATAATTCAGCACTGGGACAATATTTTGCAAGTTTTGCGCCAATTGGGGTTCAAGTGTCGTAATTGTCCCAGAACTACACTCGACCTGATTCTCGTATAGCCCGAGATATGTAGGCAACTCAGAGACCGGAGTCCGGTCATAATCCTCTCAAGTTTCCTTTAGTCGGGACAAAATAGGCTACTGAGTCAACGTCTTTGCCCGACAACTCTTTCATCATTATCGGGCAAAGAGGGACAAGTTGTTGACACCCAATTTTGTCCCGTCTCTCTGCCAAAATACCTATTTTAAGCTTCTAATATTTTGAAAAAATAAAAAATATATATTATGTTTACTATAATTATTAGCCTCTTATCAATACCGCCATTGTATCATTCTATCAATTATTATTATTTATCGTATTTTATTATTATTATTATTATTATTATTCATAATTTTTTATCATTTCAGTATTTTACCAGCTTACGCACACACATCGCATTTTATCTTTGCATAATTAAATAATAGTATTTATCTTACTGTGGATTTTCGGAATATTATTGCACGGCTATTACGCCATTTTTTATCTGAACATTAATGTTTGCATACTTTATGTCGATCAATATTTTAACACAAGTTATTTAAATAGGTCTCTTATTCAAATTTAGAAACCAAATTATTTCTTGCACTCGGTCCGTATTTTGACTTACCGGGCTCCAAATCAAATCCCGATTGACTCCTAATATTTTTTTGGACTAGTCCATATCTCTTATCTCAATTTTTAGAATAATTCGTGTTTTAATTTATTAGCCTATTGTTTTAATACCCAGTCTAAAATTGACCCGGTCCACTCGTGGACCGGGTCCGATCCATTTTGTCATTCGAATAAGGGAACCCTTTTAGGGTTCCCCTTCATTTTCCCCACTTTCTTCCGCCGCTCCCTTCTCACCTCCTCTCCTTTCCTTCTCTCCTTCTCCGCCTCTCCACCTCCCCATCGCCGCCTCCTCATCCAGCCAAACACTCCATCGCCCCACTCCTCTTCCTCCCCTTTACCCCTAAACCCTAGCTGCCACCCCATCCTCTTTTGTTCCCACGTTACCCCCACTACTTTTCCGACATCATCACACCCATATCCATCATCTCCACTCACGCCCGACATCTCCACTCCTCACTGCCATTCCACTTCATCGTGTCGCTCCTCTGCCATCCCTCTGTTCCACTCCATCCTCACCACGTGACCCCCATCCCGCACCCATACCTCTGACACCACGTGACCATCATCTCCACCACACCCATACCCCCACGTGCTCTGACATCACCACGTTACTTCTCCCTCTGTTCCTTTCGCCATTTTTGTCTTGAACCCAAAACCCTATAAAATGGGGTTGATTCATCGATAAAAGGGGGGATTTTTCGGATCAGTAAAAAACGCTCCCAAGAATCAAAGTCTTTGGTTCGCCAGATTCACCTTTAAAATACAAATCTTTGATGGTTTCCAGTTCTTTTTTTTTAAACATCGGTTTTCAATTTTCTCGATATCGTCACGAAAATATAAAATCTTGTTCTGTCCTTGTCGAATTTTCGTTTGAATCTGAGTACACGCGAGTTCGAATTTCGAAGTGTTTCGAGGTATATCGGAAGCCCGAATCCCATTTCGCTGCACCCCAAAAAGGTTTGTAGTTCCTCCTTTTCTTGTTTATCTCTTTCAGCAATTTTATTTAATTCTCTGTTTGTAGGAGTAATTTTCTGCGTCGGTGTGTATTTGTGTGTTTTGGGTTTAATATCCGTTAGCAAGTACATGTCATCATGTGTTTAATTTGATATTAGTTAGATTAGTGTGATCCTAGTTAATAAATATTATCATATGTTTATGTCTGCTTAGCCTTATGTAATCGCGAGTATGTGTTTTAGGTAGGCTTTAGAAGTCGTCTGATTATAATGAATACGTGCTAGCATATGTTTGCTCAGCTTAATATCGACAGGAGTACCATGATAGCTTCTTTGTGATGTGTTAAACATAGTTGATTTTGCATTTTTTGTGAGCTAAAACAATAGTAAAATGTGTGCTAATTGTGATGACTCTCGGATATTTATATAATCTCTTGGTCATAGTCTTCTAATCAACCAGCAGCTTTATCAAATGGTCGATTACGTGAGATGATCTAGTCTAAATGATCACTCTCTGTTAGCACAGTTTTGCATTATCTGTGATTTTTTTTAGAAAAGGACAAATGCCTTACACATATTGCATGATTGTTTGTTTTGTTCAAATGATGATGAACTTGATTTAGCTACACCAGTTGTGTCCATAGACTTTTTTTGTGATGAAAGTTGTCAGAGGATGCCTATATGATATGTTTGGTTGCATTTTGGTTGGTTGAATGGAGCTTCAGTTTGAAGAAATCAAACTCAAAGTGTGTATATCACCATTTGCATTTTTGTTGGTTGAATGGAGGTTCAGTTTTTTTTGAAAAAAATCAAAACTCAAAGTGTGTATATCACCATGATCTCTATGTATATCACCATTTGCATTATACCTACACTGTTCTGATCAACTTCCTATATGTTGATATTGATATATCTTCATTTCCTGCTATCCTGCCTGGCATAAGCATTTTCTTTCATCTCTGGGCATGTTTACAGTTCACATCCTATTTGTTTCTCTGTTTTTCACCTAAATGTTTTAGCCATTTTTATCCTTTAAGAGTTATTAGGAATTTTAGACTTGATATGATGTTGAAATGAATTTCGGAATCAGTTAGATAGGATCGCTGTGGGCAAAAATGAAACTGATCAACTATTTTAACACTCTATCCCATCTGTTTAACTTGTCTCCATTTAGTCAAGAACAAAAATTGCTGGAAATGTCGTTGGATATTGATAAATATAGGCTCGTTAAAGAATATCCCTGTCTCGCTGATTTCTTATAAGTAAGTAGTCTAAATGTGCAAATAGATACTGTTTATTAGCAAATATGTATCAGTGAGTCTCGGATGAATTTCGCCATCGGTTTGGGTGTTATTCGACCTTGTGCACTGTTGCAAGTATATTTCAGTTGGTGATGTATATTTATGTGTCTTATTGATATACCTCTTTTAGACAGTTGTGAACGTGTGTACATAAGATATACCTGAATATACATAATAATAGACATAATCTCTGATCTGTTTTGAGCTTATTTTTTACGTGTTCAACTTCATTCGTTGATTGCATGCTAATTCCTTTCTTTTCATTTTTTTTTGCATGATCATCGCGTACGAGACCGAAGGACTTATCTCCTTTCGTATTCGGTGTTGGGCTAAAAGCCCAACGAAATCCCCCTCTGTCCAGCTCTGTCCGCAGCCAAAGAAACAAAAGTAAATTCTGGGCCAAAGCCCAAATAAAACAGCAGCAACAATCTCGAATGGGCTGGCCCATTTAATATTGTTTGGCCTTTTATTCTATTTTTTTTTTTTTTGTTTTCTCTTGTGCATTTAACTTGTATCTATGTAACTAACCCTTCATCCTATTTTATTCTCTTAACTTAGATAGGTTTTAGTGTATTAATGGGCTCAGTTTAGTAAGGGGCTAATTTAGTTTAAGAAAGACTAGCAAATCATTCCATTAGTTTATTTCCCTTCTTTTTCATATTAAATGTCTAATATTTTTCTATTTTTTTGGAAATGATTAATTTACAAAATGGTATGACTATATATTCTAAGTAAAAAAAAAGAAATCGTTTTATCATAAACGTTTCGAAACGTTACTAATACGCAAATAAAACTCAAGTATATTTTATAAACAACTCGTCAAATTTGGAATCAATCATGCATACTTTTACTAGGCATAATTAATAAGAAAACTCACTTCCTTTTGAATCCTACTATAAGCTTAGATTTTCTTACATTGGTATGTTCACGTTATATTTTCTACAAGTCTTATTTTAAATAGCATTTATTGATTTCATATAAAATCTTAGCGACATTTTGAGCTCTATTTAAATAGCATCTAAAATTCTTATTATGCAAAATATCTTTTACGAGTTTTATTTCTAAATATCATCTTATTTAAAACTTTTAGCAATATTTATAAGTCTTCTTTAAATAGCATTTTATCTTAACAATGCTTGTAAGTTTTATTTCATGAAATTATCACATTTCCTACAAATCTTATTAAATACCATTTTCCATTTGAGGCTTCATCAATATTTTCAAGTCTCACTTATTTTTTAGAATTTTCTTTACGTACGTTATTATGTTTCTGCGAGTATTATTTTAAACAACGCTATTACATTTTCATCTAAAAACCTTAACAACATTCATAAATCATATTTTCAAAAAAATGGCATTTAAAATCTCTTTTTATACAAATTATTATATTTTCTGTAAATCTTATTTTGACCAACATTTTTTTAAAAACTTTAGCAATATCTCAAAATCATTTTCTAAATTTTAAGCATTATATTTAGCCTCAATTAATTAACCTAAGTTTGATCGGATAACCGTAAGTTAACGGATTTTAAAGGATGCCTAACCCCTTCCCTTTAGGATAATATAGAGCCCTTACCTAGAATCACACTGGTTAAGTAGACTATTAATTGAGGTTTAGTTTTTAACTTTCCCTTAGTTAACCTCTAGGTGTCCTAATTCACCGTTAAATTAATTAGGTGGCGACTCCTCAAATAAAATAAATAGGAATCACCAATACGTCATACTCCTAAATCTACCCGGTTAAAATGGGGTGTGACAAATTTGACTATATCTTTCCTCAACATTTGCTGATTCATAAATAGGTTGTCTACTTGTTGCAACAAGTGCAGAACTTGTTGCACTACACTTGTTGTAACAACTACAAATCTGTTGGATATCTTCTACAAACAGAACCAAATAACCGAAGCTATGTCCAACAGATTTGTAGTTGTTACAACAGATTGTCTAATTATTACAACAAGTGTAGAACTTGTTGCAACAACTACAATCTGTAGGATATCTTCTACAAATAGAACCAAATAACTGAAGTTATGTCCAACAGATTTGTAGTTGTTGCAACAGATTGTCTACTTGTTACAACAAGTGTAGAGCTTGTTGCAACAACTACAAATTTGTTGGATATCTTCTACAAACAGAAGCAAATAACTGAAGTTATGTCCAACAGATTAATGAGTCGTTGGAACAGATTGTCTACTTGTTGCAAAAAGTGTAGAACTTGTTGCAACAACTACAAATATGTTGGTTATCTTCTACAAACAGAACCAGATAAATACCAGGACAAGAACAAAAAACTATATGTTGGATATATTTTCCTAAACCCTGAACCATACCAGAACAACAACAGAAAAATCATCTATTTCACTACAAACACACAACAACAACCTGAATTTTATCTAAACTTTTCCTGAACCAAAAAAAAAAAAAAATCAAAACTTCCTTTCAAGATTTTTTTTGTTTTGGAGTGGGTGGGGTGTGCAAAAAACTAAAAATAAAAACTTTTCAAAACCATTTTTTTAAAAACAATTTTTTTTTGGGGTGGGTGGGGGAAGTAAGAAACCAAAAAAAATAAAAATCAAAAACTTCTTTTCAAAAAAAATTATTTTTTTGGGTTGGGGGGGGGGGGGGGTATGGTGGTGTAAAAAAATAAAAACAAAAACTTTGCAAACTTCTTTTTTTAAAACAGTTTTTTTTGGAGGGTGGTGGGTGCAAAAAAACAAAAAGAAAAACTTTTCTAACTTTTTTTTAAAAAATATTTTTTTTGGGGGTGGGTGGGGGGAGGGGTGAGGGGTGGGAGGAGGCAAAGTGAAAAAAAAACTTAAAAAAAAATTGGGGTGTGGGGGGAGGGGGTGGGGTGGGGGGGGGGGGGTTGGGATGAGGAGGAGGGGGTGAAAAAACAAATAAAGAAAATCGAAACTTTAAAAAAAAATCATTTTGGGGGGTGGGGGGCTAGGGGTCGGTGGAGGTCGAGAGGGGGGCTGGTGAAAAAGCAAATAAAAAATTTTAAAACTTTTTTTTTTTTTAAATTGAGGTTAGGCGGGGGAGGGGTTAGGGGGGGGCGGAGGAGGGGGGAGCAGGGGGGCTGGTGAAAAAGCAAATAAAAAAATTTAAAAGTTTCTTTTTTAAAAAAAATTGGTGTTTGGGGGGGGGGAGGGCGAGGGAGGGGGCGGAGGAAGGGGGGGAGCAGGAGGGCTGGCGAAAAAGCAAATATTTTTTTTTTTTTTAAAATAGGGTAGGGGTGGGGGGAGGGGGGCTGGTGAAAAAGTAAATAAAAAAATTTTAAACTTTTTTTAAAAAAAATTGGTATTAGAGGGGGGGGGGGGGGGGGGGGGGAGCAGGAGGGAGCGGGGGGCTAGTGAAAAAACAAAAAAAAAATTGGTGTTGGGGGGCGGGGGCAGAGGAGGTGTGAGAGAAGGGGGCTCGTGATAAAGCAAATAAAAAAAATTGGGGTTGGGGGTGGGGGGAGGGAGTGGTAGGGGAGGAGAAGGGGGTCTAGTGGATTTTTTGGGATTAAGTTGGAATCTTTTTATATTTTATAAAAGATTATAAATTTTAAAAATTATAATTTAATCTCAACTTAAGTTAATCACATTTTTAAGATAAGTGATCAAATTTGTCACCATTTCTCAAGTTTATTCTTCCCACTTACTGGCCAAGAATCAAGATAACAGACCATCTTTTTCATTTTCTCTCACTCTGAATTCACTTTCTCAAGTAGAGTACAGAATCATTCATTCGATAGTCATTCATACATTTCGCCCTAAAGAATGGGGAAAGAGTGCAAATATTTTCCTGAAGAATGCTGGGAACTAATATTCAACCGTATCCATTGCCAATCTGACTTAGAATCAGTTTCTTTAGTATGCAAACAGTTTCTTGCTCTCACCAATAGTATACGCTTCCATTTGTCTGTAATACACCACGGTACCCTATCTAAACTCATTCACCGATTTCCGAATCTTATTTCTATTGATCTTAGTGATTTCCACGGTGATCTTGATTTTATTCTTTTTGACCTTGCCAATTGTGTTTCCAATCTACGACAACTTGATATCTCGAATCACCATAAATTACCCGTCGAGGGGTTGAAGGAATTGGGACGTAAATTAAAGGGTTTGAGGGTTTTGAAGTGCAGATATCTCACTTTTATACGTGACTCTTGTTTGTATGCTATAGCAGAGTCATTTCCGTTTTTGGAAGAACTTGATATTAGCTATCCAAGGACGAGTTGTGATTTTGCCGTGACTGATTCTGGGATGGAGTTCCTATCGGTTAACTTGACAAATTTACGTAAGATCAATGTTTCTGGTAATAAGCGTATTACTGATAGGTCCCTTGTTGCTCTTTCTAAGAATTGTTTGAATTTACAAGACATTCAGGTGGAGGACACTTCGGTGACTTTAAAAGGGGTCCTTTCTGTACAGCGGGCTTGTGCTTCTTTGAGTTGGATTTCGGTGTCCAAGATTCAAGATGGTCTATCAAGTTCCGGTTTTGAATGTTTGGCCACTTGTAGCCAAGCTTTACAGACACTCGAAGTTTCTGACTCGACTATTTCAGATGAATTCCTCTTCTTGTTGGCCAACGCTTCTCTGCCTCTGCATAAGCTTTCGCTTTCTTGGTGTACAAATTTCACATTACCGGGTATCTCTTTGCTTCTGTGTGCGTATCGGACGCTTCAGTGCTTATCTCTGGTTGATGTAGATTTTTTAACTGATGAGTCTATGAATGATTTATCCAAATATCTACAATGTCTTGTTACCATTGATCTTAGCCAGTGTTTGAAATTGACCATTTCCACGTTCTTCACGCTTGCAAGAAATTGTCCTTCTCTGGAAGCAGTTAAGATGGACAATACTGGTTGGGGTATGAAAGATTATTTTCATAATGGTCTGAACAATAATGGTTTGGGGATGAAAGATTATTCTCATAATTGTGTGAAGAACCCAAGAATCCGGACTGTTAGTTTGAAATTTAAAATGTACCTGAATGATGACTCTCTCGCAAAAGTTGCTTTAATGTGCCCCAACATGGAGATTCTTGATGTGTGCTTGTGTGCAAGTCTTACAGAGGTAGGTCTTGCCTTTGTTCTTGATGTATGCAATCAGATAAGGAACTTGGAATTTGGTAAATGCCCATTGATTAAACACATCGGAAAAGGCGCTGAACTGACTAATCTGGAGGTAATCAATGCAGCTGGTTCCGCATTAAGTGATGAAGGCCTGGCCATGATTGGGAACAGATGTTCTCGCCTATTGAAGTTAAACTTGGAGAACTGTAAAGGATTGACAGGAAAGGGCATACAGGCAATGGTGAAAAACTGTACAACATTGAGAGTGATAGACTTGAAGAGGTGTCAGGTCAGTGCCAGTTCTCTAAACAGTATAGTGTCTTCATCTTCATCATTGAAGAGAGTTTTCCCACCCAGTTCTGATGGTTCTCATGATAGCTTGAGGGGATTTTCCTTGCACAATGGTTGTCTGGTTTCATCAAGCTAATTTTTGTTGGGGCAGCACAGCTTGAATGTTGTTCCTTTGATTTCAACTATTTCCCATCTTCTCCCTTTCTTTTTTTGTCTGTCGTGTAATATAAGAATTCCAGATTTATTTTTGTTCTATTGGATCAAGATAGAAATGCCAATACGATTACTTAGGTGCCGTTTGGCCATAAAAATTATTCACCTTTTTCCGGAATTGTTTTTCATTTTTGTCCGGAATCAGCGTTTGGCCATGAAAATTCCGAATACAACTTGAAGTTGTATTCCGGAATATCAAAAACTCAAAAAACTTACTTTTAAAAAAAAAATTCACTATTTTTACTTTTTTACAAATACATTTCACAAAAACTACAATTTCAAAAACTATGGTCAAACACAACTCCAACTCCAACTCCAAAATTCCAAAAAAAAAAAAAAATTGGTATTTATGGCCAAACGGCACCTTAGAATATGCAGTATGCCAGTGCCCATAAACATTTTTACAGTATCATACTGCGATCAAACCCGCCCGCTCTCGACTTGGGAGCATGTGAGCAGCTCTCTAGATATTGGAAAACAGAATACAGAGATAAAATCGCTAGCATTTTTTTTTTTTTATTTCCACCAAGCTTCAGACCGAACTTGGAGTGACTGGATATTACAAGCCTACAGCATGGAACGCAAAGAGTAAAAAAATTGAACTTCCTAGCTAGAATACAAATAAACTGCAGAAATTTGAGGGACATTGCGTTGCGGAGCTGCTATACATATTGTATCCAAAACCCTCTCTTGACATATTTCCCTCCAGCATATATTATCCTGCTTTGTGATGGCAGTGATCAGCAGTTCTCTATATAATCCTACATATGCTTTACACTAATTTTTGTCATTAGTATTCTGTATGAAGTTTAATGTCTTGCCTTACCCTCTCATATTTTAGATCAACACATTCTTTACCTTTGTGTTCGGACATCATGCCACAACTATTTCAAAAGGAAGCCTCAGTTGGCTTGATATGCAGAGGTCAGCTTGGTGTTAAAATATATGTAGTTGAATAATATATGGCATAGTGTCTTTCAGATATCTGCGTACACTTTACCTTCCCCAAACCCCACATTGTGAGATTTTACTGGGTATGTTGTTGTTGTTATTGAATAATGTACGGCATAATGTTGGCAAATGGGCGGGTTGAGTCGGATTTGGGCGGGTTAAAAACAGGTTGATTTGTAACCCGCCCCTATTAGTACGAGTAAAAAACGGGTTGGGTAAATAATGGTCCTTGCCCAATTTTATCTCCCAAAGCTTTTATGAAATAGAATAGCTAGCTTGAATAATGGAAAAAACAACAAATTTTATGACATTTATTTATTGTTAATGATCACTTGTATCACACACACATAAACACAACATAAATTGATTTTATCTACAGTTGAAGATTTATTTCCAGAGTAAATCCTTGAATTGGTATACCTCAATGCTTTACGAGCAGCTTAAAATCTTGAAATGGCAAAGAGAAGAAACAACTGGAGTTCTAATGATAAACCGAGCTACTAACACTGGAAATATACAAACTAGAACTAATATCCTCTCATTCGATCAATAATGAACTTACAATTCCAATTGAGAAGAATTCAAGATTTTTGAATGCCAAAAGTCGAAAAATCCTGTTTTCCAAATTTTTTACAGAAACAGAACATTATGGTCTCCCAACTTTTCAAGGCTATTAAGATTATACTACAAGTTAAAGATGTAGTAGAAAGAAGTCTACAGAACTTTGAATTAGCAAAAAAAATATACAAGGGCCTCTCCCAATTGAGTTAAACTCTGTTTTGCTCTTAATCATACGAAGTTTTTTTCTTTTTTCTTTTGGCAATTTTATTAATTATACGAAGTTTTAAGTATGTTGATGTGAATGATGACTTCTTAAAATAGTCTAAACCACTGTTTTAGCTTTAGCACGTATTCTACCCATTATTGTCATTTGGACCGGGCTTATTGTTTTAGCTTAAGAGGAACTTACACAATAACAACTTTTTATAAAGCTATTAAAAAAATTACAATTACTTTCAAAAAATTACATAAATACAATTTATTCTAATTTTTAACTTTTTAATTATATTGTTTACAACTTTTCATATATCCCTTAAATATCTCTATGAAATGCATTAAAATGGAAAATCTGGCTTCCCTGAAATTCTAATTACGTATGGATTACCACTAAAATAGGATCTTAATTAATAATTGACATCCCATCACATAAAACTTGGCTTACTTTCTGCCATCACATATTTATTATTCAATTTTTCTCTCTCTCTCTTCCATGAAATAGGAAAATTAACTCGGTTAAATTTAAATTTGTATAAATCTAATATAGTATACAATATATACCTAATATATGAATATTTTATAGCGTGCTTCTACAGTATACCTGATATATATATATATAAAACTTGGCTTACTTTCTGTCATCACATATTTATTATTCAACTTTTCTCTCTCTCTCTCTCTTCCATGAAATAGGAAAATTAAATCGGTTAAATTTAAATTTGTATATATTTAATAAAGTATACAATATCCACCTAATATATGAATATTTTATAGCGTGCTTCTACAGTATACCTAATATATATATATAATTTTATAGTGTGCTTCTTCAGTATACCTGATATATATGATAATACCTTTTGTGTAATATACATAAGAAATAAAATTATATATAGTAAATAGTAATAGTTATATAAATAACAAATAATATTATATATATATATATATATATATATATATATATATATAATAATGAAATATACGTAATATATAAGTACAATAATATATATACTTGTTCAAAGAATTGTATACATACTTATCATATAAACAGTAATATACTTGTTTATGGATTAGATAGCTAAGTAAGTTAGAGATTTTTAGAAAGCAATTAATGTGTTTTGATATGTATTTAATCGTTATCATGAATATATGAAACTCCTTATTTTTAGCTTTTTATACATAGCAACATTCTTTGTTCATGAATATATATATGTAATATAATTAATAATTATAGATTATGAAATATTATATTCATTTACTAGTATTTATGCAACTTCCCATTTTAGCTTTAGCGCATATTCTACCCACTATTGTCATTTCGGGCTAAACCACATTAAAATTTAAGGGAAATGGTGATTTTAGTCGTTGAGTTGTAGCCTTATTCCAGTTTTGGTTCCTATGTTATTTAACTGAGCATACTTAATCTTCAATTAATATAAACGTGTGACTTTGCTCCTTCAAACTAACCCAAGTTAAAAAGTTACCAGAATCAATATTTTAAAATAAATTTAAAAAATAAAAATAATGATGGAACAAGCGGAGCTATGATTCAGGTCATCAAGTGTAATTACTGGAACGATTATTTGGTTGTACACTTCATCTTAAAAATTTCAAGAAAAAATACGGGACAGTGGCGGATGGAGCACTATAACTTGGGGTTCAATTGAACCCCAAATTTTTTATGCGGGTAATTTATGTGTAAAAAATTACTAAAATTACAATAAATAGTAGATATGAACTCATAACTTTAGAAATATAATGGTTTAATGCTAAAAATTTAAGATGATGAATCCCTAAAATTTAAATCCTAGATCCGCCTCTGATGTTAGGATTTAAATCCCAAATCCGACCTTTGTAAGCAGGTTCCCAGGAAAGATTGGAGGGTCACAGCTGGACCACTTAAATACCAACCTCCTTAGACAGAACCTACTTACGCCGTGATGTAAGCGAAGAATAAATAGCACACACAAATTTATAGTGGTTCACTCTCAATGTGAGAGCTACGTCCACATTGCTGCTGCAGATCTTATTAAAGAAGAAATATTACAAGTGTTTACAACACTCAACCTCACAACCCCAATCCCAATTACACTCAAGAATTTTACCACAGAAAATTCTCTCAAAGACCTTCTCTTACTTAGGCCTTTCACTAAGAGTATATCTCTTAGATTTTTTCTCTCTTGGGATGTGTATAGCAAATGATCTTAATGATATCTTACAAATGAACCATAAGCTACCTATTTATAGGAATGAATTTCCTATGATGAGGTAAGCGCTTACATCACGACTATTATGAGGTAAGCGCTTACATCACGACTATGTGAACAAAAGAATTGACTTGTTTGGCCAATTCCACACCTAACAAATCTCCCACTTGAAGACTAATTTTAATTTGTCTTCACACTTTGATCGATGCAGCAGCTCTTTCCTACTTTCATACTTCGTGCAGGCCAACTGAAGTTGAGCATAACTTCAGTTTGTCTATCGTCACTGCCTTTGTCAGCATGTCTGCTGGATTCTGACTCCCTGCGATCTTCTCAAGCACCAGCGCTCCATCTTCCAAAGCTGATCTAATGAAATGGTACCGGAGTTGTATGTGCTTCGTTCGAGCATGGTAAACCGGGTTCTTTGCCAAATGAATGGCGCTTTGGCTATCACAATATAGCACACTTCCCTCGTGGTCCTGATCCAATTCCCGCAGAAAAGATTGTAGCCACATCATTTCCTTTGTGGCCTCCGTCACAGCAACGTACTCAGCCTCACAACTAGAGAGAGCTACTATCTTTTGCAACTTGGAAACCCAAGAGATTGCAGTACCTCCGAAGGTGTAAACATACCCGGATGTGCTCTTTCTGCTATCAATATCACCACCGTTGTCAGCATCAACATACCCTTGCAATCCTATTTTTGATTTTCGGAAATACAGAGCTGAACTCGAGCTGCCTTTCAGATATCTGAATATCCACTTCACAGCCTCCCAGTGTTGCTTTCCCGGATTGCTCATAAATCGGCTGACAACTCCCACTGCATGTGCAATGTCTGGCCTTGTACATATCATTGCATACATAAGACTACCGATTGCAGATGCATAAGGTATCTTGTCCATCTGCTTCTTCTCATCCTCGGTTGTCGGCGACTGATCCTTTGACAACCGAAAGTGTCCAGCCAAGGGAGTGCTGACTGGCTTGGCATCATGCATGTTAAACCTTTTGATAACTTTCCTCACATATTATTCTTGTGAGAGTTTGATGCCCTCCTTGCTTCGGTCGATTCTCATCCCAAGGATTTGCTTTGCAGCTCCCAAATCTTTCATTACAAACTCTTCCGATAACCCTTTTTTCAACCGATCAATCTCCTGTAGGTTTGCTCCTACGATTAGCATGTCGTCGACATAGAGTAGCAGTATCATGTACGAGTCTTCAAATTTTTTAAAGTAACAGCAGTGATCTGCCTCGCACCTTGAAAAATCAGCTTTCTTCATAAAGCTGTCAAACTTTAAATACCACTATCTTGGAGCCTGTTTTAGTCCGTACAGACTCTTTTGAAGTTTGCACACCAGATTCTCCTTTCCTTTGATTTTGAATCCCTCCGGCTGTCGCATGTAGATTTCCTCGTCTAGATCACCGTGAAGAAATGCAGTTTTCACGTCCATCTGTTGCAGATGTAGATTTTCCTTTGCTACCAGCCCAAGAACAGTTCTGATAGTCACCATCTTGACTACGGGAGAGAAGATCTCCGTATAGTCAATGCCTTCTTTCTGTTGAAATCCCTTTGCAACCAGCCTTGCTTTATAACGCTTGCTTCCATTGGGTTCTTCCTTTATCCGATAAACCCATTTGTTTTGCAATGCCTTTTTATCCTTTGGCAACTCGGATAATTCCCATGTATGATTTGCCGATAGTGAATCCATTTCATCCTTCATTGCCAGCTCCCACTTAGTCGATTCATCGACTTGCATTGCTTCTTCATAACATTCCGGCTCCCCTCTATCAGTGAGTAGAATGTAGTTGAGGGATGGAGAGTACCTGTGAAGCGGCTTCCTGATCCTGGATGATCTACGCAGCTCTGTGATTGGCGTTTGTTCATTTGTTTCAGAATCAGCACTTTCATCAGCACCTTCTCGGATTGTTTGTTCCTCTGCCTCGGTTGTACCTGGCTGCGGCTCAGGTGCCGGAACGTCCCTCAAATCGACTATTTCCGATTCCTTGTCCTGACATTCTGAATTCTTTTGCAGCTTGTCTTTGTACAGTACCTCTTCGTTAAAGACAACATTCCTGCTTCGGATGATCTTCCGATTTTGTTCATCCCAAAATCTGTACCCAAGCTCGGTGTCACCATAGCCAATAAAGTAACACTTCTTTGATTTTGGATCAAGCTTGCTTCTAGCCGTATCATCATTATGAACATATGATAAGCAACCGAACACTTTCAGAAATGAAAGATTTACCTTCTTGCCACTCCAGACTTCTTCTGGAATTCTGAAATCCAAGGGAACTGACGGTCCTCGGTTAATTAAGAAGGTCGCGGTATTGACTGCATCTGCCCAGAATGTCTTGGGCAGTCCAGAGTGTATTCTCATACTCTGAGCACGCTCGTTCAACGTTCGGTTCATTCTTTCGGCTACTCCATTCTGTTGCGGCGTTCCAGGAATAGTCTTCATAATCTTGATCCCATTATCGGCACAGTACCGTTTGAAATCACCATCAGTGTATTCTCCGCCGTTGTCGGACCTCAAACACTTCAACTTGAGGTTTGTTTCATTCTCGACCATGGATTTCCATCTTTTGAATACACTAAACACATCGGATTTATTTTTCATAAAATAAACCCATACCTTCCTGGTTGAATCATCAATGAAGGTCACGTAGTAGTGTGATCCTCCAAGGGAGGGTACAGTGGTAGGTCCCCACACGTCTGTGTGCACCAATTCCAGCTTTTCGACCTTCAACTCTCTGCCTGCACTTGAGAAGCTTACTCGCTTTTGTTTTCCGAGAATGCAGCTCTCACACGTATGAAGGTCCACCGTCTTCAGCTCCGGAATTAAACCATTTGTCACCAACAACTTCATCCCCTTCTGGCTGATATGCCCCAGCCGACAATGCCACAAATCTGTCTTCTTTGTGTTGTCAACCACAGCAACAGTATCACGACAGCTAGCCGTCATGTAGAGAGTGCCAATCTTCTTTCCTCGGCCAACTACCATAGCACCTTTTGCCACCTTCCAAGACCCATTACCAAAGTTGAGATCATATCCCTCATCATCAAGCTGACCTACTGAGATCAGGTTTCTCATCAGCTTTGGAACATGTCTAACTTTTGTAATCTTCCACGAGGATCCATTTGACATCTTCAAATTAATGTCTCCCATGCCAACAACGTCTAGCGGCTCTCCATCGGCTAAATAAACTTTGCCGAGATTCTCAGCCACGTAGTTTGTCATTATATCATGATGTGGGGTGGTATGAAAGGACGCTCCTGAGTCAATCACCCAAGAGTCTATCGGGCTGTCAACCGATAGCAACAACGCATCGCCAATGTCTTCCGTAGCAGCGTTGATTCCAGCCCCCTTGTTGTCCTCCTTCTTAGGCGCCCTGCAGTTCTTCTTGAAGTGACCTGGTTTTCCACAGTTCCAACAATCAAATGTTCGTCCTGGTCTGGATTGACCCCTGCCATTCCTTGACTTCGATCTGCCCCTATTTCGGTTGTAGTTTCTGTCATAATTTCTGCTTCTGTTTTCAACATTAAAAGAAGAACTCGTCGATGCCTCTCCAGAATCTGTCCTGCGCACTTCCTCAGCAAGGATACGATCCCTAACATCGTTGAACTTTAGTTTGTCACTGCCAACAGAATTACTAACCGCTGCTCTCATTGGCTCCCAGCTATTTGGTAGGGATGCCAACAAAATTAGAGCTTGCACTTCATCATCGAAGTCAATTTTTACCGATGACAATTGATTTACAATGGTATTGAATTCATTTACGTGTGCAGCAACATGAGCATTTTCCATCATCTTTAGATGAAAGAGTTTCTTCATGAGAAATACCTTATTATTTGCCGAAGGTTTCTCATACATGTCAGACAATACCTTCATCATATCTGCAGTGGTCTTCTCCTTTGCCACATTGTGAGCAACGTTCTTTGACAGCGTCAGCCGAATGACTCCCAGAACTTGTCTGTCGAGGAGATTCCAATCTGCTTGCTTCATCTCCTCTGGTTTCGGACTCAGAGGTTCATGAAGCTTTCTGCCATATAAATAATCTTCAATTTGCATTCTCCAGAACGCAAAGTCTGTACCATCGAATTTACCGATGCCGTGCGTCGTACCATCTTCGCCTCCCATCGTTTCTAAATCACAACACAACCTGTTGCTCTGATACCAGTTGTTAGGATTTAAATCCCAAATCCGACCTTTGTAAGCAGGTTCCCAGGAAAGATTGGAGGGTCACAGCTGGACCACTTAAATACCAACCTCCTTAGACAGAACCTACTTACGCCGTGATGTAAGCGAAGAATAAATAGCACACACAAATTTATAGTGGTTCACTCTCAATGTGAGAGCTACGTCCACATTGCTGCTGCAGATCTTATTAAAGAAGAAATATTACAAGTGTTTACAACACTCAACCTCACAACCCCAATCCCAATTACACTCAAGAATTTTACCACAGAAAATTCTCTCAAAGACCTTCTCTTACTTAGGCCTTTCACTAAGAGTATATCTCTTAGATTTTTTCTCTCTTGGGATGTGTATAGCAAATGATCTTAATGATATCTTACAAATGAACCATAAGCTACCTATTTATAGGAATGAATTTCCTATGATGAGGTAAGCGCTTACATCACGACTATTATGAGGTAAGCGCTTACATCACGACTATGTGAACAAAAGAATTGACTTGTTTGGCCAATTCCACACCTAACATCTGATACGGGAGGTCCATTCATAAACTTTGATCTTCATATTCTCGAGGAGAAGTTTAAGGTTAAAATTTTCACTTTCTTTTCGGTTGAACGAGATCTACTTAAGAGTTATTGAGGTAAACATACAATTTTACTCATACTCCCGAACACTGGGATAACATAATGTATAGATTAACACAAAGTTAGAAGAAGAAGAAAAAAAACAAGTTCCGGTTATGGACAAGAAAAAAGTAAACTGATGAACCAAGTTATCATCCAATTGAAAACAAGTGAATATTTTTAGAAAAGCAGAGGAATAACTGTTTATTATGAGGCATGGATGCAAGTCCCAAAAGTTGGTAGAGCAATAAGACCTAAAGAGCAGTGAGTTTCAAAGTTTGAAGTAACAAAGAACACTGCAACAGAAGGCAGCTAAGAGAAAGAAGGTGGGGAAGAGACTTTGAACTGATTTGATCGTGATTTGCATTCGGAAGGATTCAGTTGATGGACGATGCTGTACGATTTCTTCAACAATGATGTCAATCGTGGCCTAGCTTTCACAAACTCTAATGGTTAATATTGACTTTTTTTTTTCCTTCAAAATTATAACTAATTATTCTGTTAAGTTTTTAACTTCCGTTAGTTTGAGGGACCCAAATCACATGTTTACTGAAAGTTAAATATGCTCAGTCAAAATACACAAGAATTAGAACTGGAATAAGACTATAAATCAGGGACAAAAATCGCCATTTGGCCTTAAAATTTATTTTTGTAACTCTTTTTTTTTTTTTTTTTTTTGTGTGTGTTTTTGGTACTCTTGCTTTTTGTTTTGTTTTGTAACACTATATTAGTTGTAAAGGTAATTTGACAATTTCTAAATATTAAATCTTATGAAAGTTCTTGGAAGTTAGAAAACAACGTTTTTTCTTAAAGTATTGTTGACACCCAATTTTGTCCCTCCTTTATTTAATTTTATTTACTCGGGCTTCTAAATTTGCTGACGAGCTAAATACTTTATTTTCACTACTATTAATATCGCTACTTTTATTTTTCAACATTATAAGTATTACTCTATCACAGATTTTAAACGGTTAGTCATCGTTTCGTTTTTTCGGGTTTGGACTCGTTAAATTTATTACAAGACCACATTTTTGCAAAATCTTTATTCTTCTACATATTAATTGTCTTTACATAATATATATTATACCAGTTATTAAATTAGAATCCCAAAATATTTTAGCGGAGGAACGGTCAACAATTTTCAGCCAATTAATGGCTTAAAATACAAATGCAATATTATTTTCCTACCCAAATAAACAACCCACATTTTAATACCCAACCCACATTTATATCAGCCCATATTTAAATTAATAGACCGGCCCAAACGAATTATTGGCCAGCCCATTACCCGACCCGATCCAGCCCATCCATTTCCCCTCCCCTTTTAACCCTAATCCCATTTCCGCCTCTTTCTTTTCCTCTTCTTCTTTTTCCGCCTCCCTCCTCTCTCCCTCTCTCCCTTTCGCCACCGCTCCCACCTCCCACTATTTCCGCTCTCTCCACTCACCTTTGTCCCCCACTTCGTCTCTCTCCCACGCTCCTCTCTTTACCAACGAAACCCTATAAATATAAATGCAAGTTGAATCGTTTAGAAAAACGGGGATGAACTGAGGAGAAGGATCTGGAACCACAAAACCCCCTACAAAACACAAGTTTTAATCATAAAAAAGAGTCTTACCCAAAAAATAACAGCTAATGTATCACTCTATTTTTATTTTGGTCTGAAGCCTTAATTACTTTAATCGGTTACGAGTTCGTCGTGTTCGAGTAGATTCGTGACCGTCGACACCCACTTCACTGCACCCACAAAAGGTCAGTGTATTTTTCTTTGCTTTATTTCGAATCATAAAGTTTCGATGTGTTCATGTATGTTGTTGTTGCAATCGTTTTAATTTTAGTTTAAAAGTTAACAGCATTGATATGTTTGTGTCTTACCTTAGTTTAGTTTTCAATTTTACTTAGTTATACGGTGTTGGTTTAGAATACATATCGATTGATAGTTACGCCTTTCGATCTTGGGTCAGCCTTAGCTTAATTTCTTAATGTAAGTTGGTTTAGTCAATCTGTGCGTGTGCGAATATTGCTGATTACAACAGGTATATATGAGTCCGTTCCATGTTAAAAGAATAGTGATTGATTTTGAGCATTGTTTTTGGGCTGCTGTGTGCTATGACGATTTCAAAACGAGTTAACTTAAGCAATCGAAAATCATTTCTGTAACCAACCTACTCTATGTCTTGTTTTCATCTCCATGTTTGTTAAATATGTCCATTTACAGATATGAATATCCTTGTTGAATACGGTTGTTTTGTGTGAATTGGTGTTGGTTGTTGGTTTAGTTCATGTTTGGTTTAAGTTTAGTATGCATGTGTTGTTTTGTGGATAATCTGGTCCTCTTTTGTTTGTTTAATAATAACAGTATAGACATGAGTTTTAAGCATAAATTATTGTCCTAGTGCGTATTCTAAGCAGTTGGGATCAAAGGAATATGTTACGAATAATTAGTTTCAGCTCTTGTCTTAGCAGTTTAGAGAAAATACAATGATACGTGGTTACTTAAGCTCAATCTAGGTAGTATAATATGTTAACAAGAATTCTACAAACTGAAATGTCTCCTTTAAATGGTTCTTGGATATTGCTTAAATCTGCTGAATATGTTTAAAGTCTGATTTCAGTGTCTGAAGAAATTTGGGGATACTAATTCCTTTTGGTTCTGTTTCGATCTAGTACTTAGTATTTTAACTTGTTTTCAATTCTGTTGCTGCGTGATATCTCCAATTAATTTCTTAGCTCTACGTTTCTGTTTTGTTTAGAGTCCAACATGGCTTGGTTGATTTTGTAAACGTCTTAACTCTACTTTGTTTTGGTGTGTGAGTTGTGAAGTGTGAATCGTTTACGAATTTTTAGTACTCTTTATCTGCTCAAAATGATTTAGTATGGGCTTTTAGATTATGTGATTTAGCCTTCAAATGCATATGTGTTTAGTTTTACATTCCTGTTTTCATTTGAATATGTTCTCGTTTTCAGTTGAATAGTCAGCCTTTGGTTTTCCTTTCGTAGTTTAAAACGTATATTTCTCTGAAGCTATAGTTATGTAGCTACTGGTCTGGTGTGTCTGTTTGTAGATTACCTAAGATAAAATCTTATTTGTGTATATGTTGAGACGATTGGGAAAATAATGTTCTCTTAAAAAAAAAGGGTGAAGTATTAAGGGTAGGAATATGTTAAGGACAGTCCTATTAAGATTTTGTATCATGGCTTTGGTCATTATGATGCATTGCAATACACGGGCTTTAGATTGAACAAACTTCCTTTCTCTTCTAAGCATTGAAATCGTTTATTTTCTGAACTGATATGCATCAGCTGAATCTGTTGTAGCAAATATGCTAGAAGGATTAGGGTTGTCTCATCTGGAATAGTTGTGTTAAGGATTTAGTAGCTTAATGGTCCTACATGGTCATATATGGGTTAGTCTGTTGTTTAATTTTGATTACTTAGTTTAAGACCTGATGTTGCCTTTTAAAAGAAAAAATGTGATTGAGCACGTTAACTCCCTTGGTTGCTGGATTTTTTTTAAGAGGTACTTATTGCTAGAAAGCAGTTTTTGTTCTCATGTTCATCATCGTCAGTTATGACTTCACTATGCTATATTCTGAATCGGTAAAAAAAAAAAAATCAAAATGCAACGATATGTCATAGCTCCATGTATTTCTAATGTGAAAAACATGTTGCTGTGGATTATTTGGGGTCTTTGTACTCTTTGATTTATACTCTCTTATTGTGGTGATGTTTCTTCCTCTCCATTGAATTACAAGTCTATAGGACACTTCAAGGTCTCAGTAGGTATAAAAGATGAAAATTATATGAGGTTTATATGCTAAAAGGTGAATTCTAGTCTTGTGCATGAGTCAACAGATGTTTCTGTGCATTTTGGCTTCTTTTCATTACGTTTGGTCTTTGTACATTTTCCTATTACTACGTTGTGCTATGACTACAAAGGATTATAAGTGTCACTTCCCTATAAGAGTATCCCAGAACAGACCATGAATTATCACCTACATGAAACATGTTCAAAGCAACTTGGATCCTGCTATGTCCTCTCCAAGTGTGAAATGACAAATGTGTGATCAATATATAAGATTCTAGACTGTTAGCATGTGTTGAATATGTGCTTAAGATGGAACAAATATAATACTTGTTTCAATGCCTGAAAAAGACCCACCTGATGCAACTAATTTACACTTTAGCCTAAATATGCACGTTGAAATTTGACAAGATGAGCATGGTCCCCTATCCTACGTTTTCTTCCTTCACTTCTGAAAACTTTTGAGTGTCAACTAAGATGGCTTTATTTCAAAGTAATTATTACACAGTGTATGAGTTTTCTGCCAGTTTAAGGATCTGTGCTTGTTCCCTTTAGCTTTGAAATGCCTTTATTTTAGTGGTTTAAGGTTACTTTATGATTATATCCTGCACAACTTGGATATAATTTTTCATGAATCAAAAAAAATAATTCTTTCTTTGTATCCCATGTTGAATTCAAATAGCAGTACGAGAATCATGTTTTATAAGTTAGGAATCATTGTAATAGTTTTCAGTTGTTAAGAAGAATTACAAAACATACCTTCTTTTATTTGGAGATCATGCTTATATAGGATGATATTAATCTTTACTTTGAATGGATGTCATAATGTTGCTCTGTGCCAGCGCTATAAACATTTTTTTTGTTTCTTGTGTTACCAAGAATCATATTTCCCCTCTATACCTCTTTATGAATGGGTATACATGAGACATACTCGAACATATACAATATATACATAATCTACTGATTTGTTTTGAACTTATATTTTACATGTTTAATCTTATTCGTTGAGTAGATACTAATCTTTTTTTTTCTTTTATGCATGACCATCGTATACGAGTCCGAGGACTCGTCATCTCCTGCATTCGGTGTTGGGTCAAAGCCCAACAAAAATCTTCTTCTCGAGTCAGCCCCATCCGCAACCAAGAAATCAAAAAAAAAAAATCTGGGCTGAGGCCCATAACAGTGGCAGCGAACAACAGCAATCCAGCCCATTTAAATCATTTTACTTCTTTATTTTATTTTCTTTGTGCATTTACTTTGTAATTACGTGACTAACACTTTTTTCTTATTTTGTCTTTCCTTAGCTAGAATGAACCTTAGTGGCATTAAGGGTTTAGTTTAGTAATGGGTAGTTAATTCCACAAATTACATTCACTTCTATTTTTTTTAAAACTATTTATAGTATCTATAGCATTTATTTGAGTAATGGATTTTCAAAATAGCATGACTACATCATTTGGGTTAAAGGAATCATTTCTCATTATTACCACCTTAGGAATTTCAAAATATCACTAACACACAAAATATGAATCCAATTGTATTTTCATAAACATTTTTTCAAGATTTACTCAATTATACATATTTTTAGCCGAAATTTGTTAAATAAAGAATGATAAAAATGGAAAGAAATTCATGACCTTTTCATCATATTTAAGAACATAAGTCCAGGCATTCATATTCATATAATATCATTTTTACTTAAAGATCACTTTGGTCAAATTATCTTTTAAAAGGCTATTATTTATAGGAAAATCATCCTTTTTTTTTACAAATTTTATTTTTTGAATAACATTACTATATTTTTTATTTAGGGCCTTAGCAATATCTTTAAGTATCATTTAACATTTAGAATCTTCTCTTACGCAAATTATTATGTTTTCACAAGTATTATTTTAAACAACACTATTATACTTTCGTTTAAAACCTTAACAATATTTATAAGTCGTATTTTAAAATAGCTTTCGAAGTATTCTTTTATACAAATTATTACCTTCTACAAATCCTATTTTTCAAACAACATTTCTATATATCTATCTGTAACTTTAGCTATATTTACAAAGCTATTTTCTTTTTTTATAATACTATATTTACACTTAGCCTAATTAATTATAAGTCCGGTCGGTTAACCATTGTTAATGGGTCTTAAAGGGTGCTTAATACCTTCCCTTTAGACTAATTGAACCCTTACCTAGAATCTTAAGTTTCGCAGACCTTAAACAGAGTTAACTTTAAACATAACTTTAATAAACTTCAGGTGTCCTAATTCACCGTAAATAATTAGGCGGCGACTCCTTAAAACAAACCAAACAAAAAATAGGAATCTCCAATATGTTGTACTTCTAATTTAACCCGATTAAAATGGGGTATGACAAGTATATTTAAACTTCCTTTTGATTTTCAAACAAATACATGCACCAAAGTTGTTCTTCTTCTTCTTTGACTGAAATTTTTGGGATTAAAGTCTTTAGTTGTTCAAATTAACTTTTAGCTTATGTCGGATTAACTTAATTTTTTTTTTCTCAATTAACCCATTTTTGGGAAGAATTTTTTTTTTACGATATTCAAGTAATATAAAAATATTTGATGCTACAAATTGTTGTACGATTACGTCAATGAAGTTAACTTATAAATAAAGATGACATTTGGAATTAAATTACTAAAAGTCTTGATGAAATACTTTTGCAGATGTTCCTTCAAATTAAGTCATACAAAAGAACTATCAACGAATGTGGTGCAGCGGATGGGGCTACTCTTCGCTTAATCAGAGGTCTCGAGTTTGAGCCCTAGGTATAGAAAAATCCTTTGGTAGGGAGCGCTCACCCCCCACCCCACCCCCCACCTCCCCCGAATGGAGCCTAACGCGATGCGAATCTGGATATGATCGGGCTCTAATGCGAATACCGAATACCAGGTGGGGTACAAAAGGAATTGAAAAGTTAATAAAATTATTTATTATACTTACTTTAGTTTTTCCTTTTGCTTATAACAAGCATGTTAAGAATTTTTTTTTTTTCTTAATTTTTTTTTTTTTTTTTTTTTAGAAATCTATATTGTAGTTTCTTAAAGGTGTTTGTAGCTTTAGTATTTCATGTTTAACTAACCATTTATCCTAATTTTTCTTGTTCTTTTTCTTTTTTGGAAAAAGAAACCATTTGTCCTAAATTTGCTAGCTAAGACTAAACAACAATCCAAAATGTTACTTGGTGCTATTTCCACTCTTAAAGTAGCCTCAACTCCTGAATTTCGAGAAAATAAAAAAAATAGTTTCTTATCTTTGGTAGGTTTAACAAAATTTGTTTGATACGCGAGGTAAGGTGGAATATCTCAGAATTAAGTCTGAGACTAATTTTATACTCTGTTTGATAGAAGGTATATATAAATTATACGTTCTACCAAAAAAAATTATCAAATGAAGTTCAAACCTAATTTTGGGATATCACAAGTTATCCCATCAAATTTGAAATTATTTTATTCCACTTCTTAGATGGGATAAATTAATCCCGGAATAATTTAGTTTGCGTACCAAACGACCCATTTAAATATTATTTGAGCAGTTTTGATCTTTTAAGTTTGTAAAAGTGTTTATTTTAGTCTATGACCTATATTTGCCAATTTCTTATTGCCAAAATTTTGATGTGCAATTTCTATTATTTTTTACCCCCTTTTTTTTTTTCTTTTGTCTGTACAACTTATTATGTTGCGAATTTTGGGTTTTTGTTGGAATTTCTGATGTTTCTAGTTAGATTTTTTTTTTTTCTCACTATACCGATTAAGTTTAATAATCATAATTTGATAAATAGCAGAAAGAGATTGAAAGCGTTCACTTCTAGCATACTTAAAGTGTTCAAATGATAGTTATAAGACTTTTTTGAACCTACAAAGATAGGTATCATTTTGTCATACTCGGGAATTCGCTTTCACAAATAGAGTACAGAATCACTCCATTCAATAATCATTGATACATTTCGGCCCTAAAGAATGGCGCAGGAATGCAAAGATTTGCCTGAAGAATGTTGGGAAGTGATAATCAATCGTATCCATCGCCAATCTGACTTGGAATCAGTTTCTTTGGTATGCAAACAGTTTCTTGCTATCACCAACCGTATACGCCTCCAGTTGTCTTTAATACACTACGATACCCTATCTAAACTCATTCACCGATTTCCCAATCTTACTTCCATTAATCTTAGTGATTTCGGACGTGATCTTAGTGATTTCCACGGTGATCTTGATTTTATTCTTTTTGACCTTGCCAATTGTGTTTCCAATCTACGACAACTTGATATCTCGAATCACCATAAATTACCCGTTGTGGGATTGAAGGAATTAAAGGGTTTGAGGGTTTTGAAATGTAGTAGTCTCACTTTTTTACGTGACACTGATTTGTATGTAATAGCTGAGTCGTTTCCGTTTTTGGAAGAGCTTGATATTAGCTATCCAGGTTATGCTGTGACTGATTCTGGGATTGAGGCTTCATCCGTTCATTTGAGGAATTTGCGTAAGATCAATATTTCTGGGAATTATGGTATTACTGATAGGTCCCTTGTTGCTCTTTCTATGAATTGTTTGAATTTACAAGCCATTCAGGTGGAGGACACTTCGGTAACTTTGGAAGGGATCCTTTCTATACAGCGTGCTTGTGCTTCTTTGAGTTGGATTTCAGTGTCCAAGATTCACAATGGTTTAGGTTTGGCTACTTCCAGCCGATCTTTACAAACACTTGAAGTTTCTGACTCGATTGTTACGGATGAATTACTCTTCTTGTTGGCCACAGCTTCTCTCCCGTTATCTAGGCTTTCACTTACTAAGTGTACAAATTTCACATTACGGGGTATCTCTTTTCTTCTGTATGAGTATCGGACACTTAAGTGCTTATCTCTGGTTAATGTAAAATTTTTGACTGATGAGTCTATGAATGATTTATCTCAATATCTACAAAGTCTTGTTACCATTGATCTCGGGGGTTGTGTGAAATTGACCATTTATACGTTCTTCACGCTTGCAAGAAATTGCCCTTCAATAGAAGATGTTAACATGGAAAATACTAGTATTGGGATGAAAAGGGGTTGTTTTCCTTATGGTGTGAAGAAACCAAGAATCAGGTCTGTTTGTTTAGCAAATAACCCCCACCTGAATGATGACTCTCTCACAAAAGTTGCTTTATTATGCCCCAACATGGAGAGTCTTAATGTGTACAGATGCAGAAGTGTTAAAGAGGCAGGTATTGCTTTTGCTCTTGTGGTGTGCAATCATATCAGGAACTTGGGATTTGGTAGATGTCAATTGATTAAAAATATAGGAAGAGGCCCTGAACTGCCTAATCTTGAGGTAATCAATGCAGCTGGTTCAGCATTAAGTGATGAAGGCCTGGCCATGATTGGGAGCAGATGTTCTCGCCTATTGAAGTTAAACTTGGATAACTGTGAAGAAGTGACAGCAGAGGGCATACAGGCAATGGTACAAAATTGTACGTCATTGAGAGAGGTAAACTTGACGGAGGAGTGTCTTCGTTTTGTGAGAGCTTGAGGGGATTTTCTTTGCACAGCGGATGTCCAGTTTCATTCAGCTAGTTTTTGTTGGGGTACCACATACTTTGAATGTTATTCCTTTGATTTCAACCATTTTCCATCTTCTCCCTTCTTTCTTGTCTGTCTTGTAATATGAGAACTCCAGACTTATTTTTGTATTACTGGATCAAGATTGAAATGCTACGATTACATAGAATATGCAGTATCCATACACATTTTTCACAGTAACATACTGTGTGGAACCCGCGCCCTCTCCAGTTGGGTGCGTGTGTGAGCCTGACTAGTAACTAGAATACTAATAAATTGCAGAAATTTGGGGGACATTGCATTGTGGAGCTGCTATACTTATGGTATCCAGGACCCTCTCGACATATTTCCTCCAGCATATTTTATTCCTGCTTTGTGATCGCAGTGGTCAGCATTTCTATATATAATTCTGAATATGCTTTGCAGTAATTTTTGTAAGTAGTATTCTGTCTGAAGTTTAATGTCTCGCCTTCATGCTTGAACATCATGCCATTATTTCTAGAGTAAGCCTCAGTTGGCTTGATATGCAGATGTCTGCTTGGTGTGAAAATATATGTAGTCAAATAATGTAATGCGAGTGTATGCATCGATAGAGCAAAGAGAGTTATGATATTCAAGCAATATGATCAACTACTATATAAAATAGTTACATTTTATCTGTATATATTTTCAGATAGAAACTAAGAAGGAATGAGGGTTGGCCCCAAAGAATCGGACACTGAAGAAACCTGTCAGAAAAGAATATTACTGCAACTAATTGGGATAGGATCTCTAACCTACGGTTGACATCTTCTCAAGGAGAAATCACCGATCCTAACTCCCCCCAGTACCTTCATGACTAAAAACCCATTTGCGCACGTTGTGTGTCGCAAGTTTCGAAGGAAGATCTGTAGTTACAGACTCCACAATTCATCCTATAACGGGGTTAGCCCTTACTAACTATAGATGCTTCTCGGTATACTTGTCTTTCTTTGTTGGAGGATGTCCGTATTATGCTTTTACTATTTCAGTTCACCCCACAAAGAATTTCAGTGATGGATCCCTTGCTAAATAGAATATTGAGGTCTGGATGTACAAATTTAGACTCAGAGCTGCGGCATCTTGCTTAGCTACTCTTCCAGAGATGTTGAAAATACTGCAACCTTGTTTGCAACTTTTTCCAGGAAGATGGGAATGGCTGGATTAGTTGGTGGGACCTCTTGCTGATACTCACCCGAACTCCCGTTATATGCAACATTTGCCTGCTGAGGGTGCAATTCAAACTGGAGAAAATGAAATCAGGCAGCTGGTTCAGCATTAAATGATGAAGGCTTGGCCATGATTGGGAGCAAATGTTCTCGCCTGTTGAAGTTAAACTTGGAGAACTGTAAAGGGGTGACAGCAGAGGGCATACAGGCAATGATGAAAAATTGTAGATCATTGAGAGAGAGAAACTTGAAGAAGTGTCCTCAAGTTAGTATCAATTCTAAGTAGTTTGGTGGTTTTGTCTCCATAACTAAGGAGAGTTATTCCGCCCTGTTGCTCTGCTTTTAGTGATCGCTTGAGGGGATTTTACTTGCACCACAGATGTCGAGTGTCATCAGGCTAGTTTTTGTTTGGTATATATATAGCACATACTATACACCATGTCCCATCTTCTGCCTTTGACTGCAGTGGTGTATTATAAGAATTCCAGATTTATTTTGTAAATCTGGATCAAGATTGAATCGCCAAGACTATTACGTAGAATATGCAGTATGTCATTAATGAAACATATTTTTTACAGTATAATATTGCGGTCGTACCCGCCCCCTCTCCCGCTGCGTGCGTATGTGAGCAGCTGTGTAGCTATTAAAAAACAGAATATAGAGAGTAATTTGCTAGCAATTTTTTGTTTTTCAAGTTCCACCAAGCTTCAGACCGAACTTGGAGTGACTGAATATTACAAACCTACTATAAGGAATGCAAAAACTAAAATTAATGAGCTTCCCTTGCTAGAATACTAATAAGAAGTTGCAGAAATTTGACTTGTGTTGCAGAGTTGCTGTACATATTTCCTCCAGCATATTTTATTCCTGCTTTGTGATGGCAGTGATCAGCATTTCTATATATAAATAATTTTAGATATGCTTTACACTAATTTTTTTAGTAGTATTCTCAATGAACAAGCTCGATGAAACTAGGACACCATGCCACAACTATTTCAAAAGGAAGCCTCTGTTGGCTTGATATGCAGATGTTTGCTTGGTTTGAAAATATATGCAGCCAAATAATGTAATGCAAGTAGATGCATCAATGGAGCAAAGAGAGTAATGGTATTCAAGATATATGATGGACTACTATATAAAATAGTTACATTTTATCTGTAGATATTTCCAGAGAAACTAAGAAGGAATGAGGGTTGGCCCCAAAGAATCGGACACTGAAGAAACCTGTCAGAAAAGAATGTTACTGCAACTAATGAGTTAGGATCTCTAACCTACGGTTGACATCCGATCCTAACTACCCTCACTACCTTCATGACTAAAAATCCACTTGGGCAAGTTCTGTTTGGCAAGTGGTGAAGGAAGGTCCTTAGTTACAACTGACTCCATAATTCATCCTATAACAGGGTTAGCCCTTACTAGTTATAGATGCTTCTCATTATACTTGTCTTTCTTTGTTGGAAGATGCCTGTGTAATGCTTTAGTATTCAGTTCACTCCACAAAGAATTTCAGTGCTGGAATCCTCGCCAAATGGAATATTGAGGTCTGGAAGTACAAATTTAGACTCCAGAGTTGCAACATCTTGCTTCTCTTCCAGAGATGATGGCAATACTGCAATAGGAATGGCTGGATTACTTGGTAGAGCCACTTGCTGAAACTGACTGGAACTCCCGTCATATGCAACAATTGTACCTCTTTCATTTGCCTGCTGAGGGTGCAAATCAAGCTGGAGAAAAGGATATCAAGTTAGTATACAATTTCTATTCCTCTATTCTTTCTTGATTTGTAGAGGAGAAAAACTAGGTAATGCTTGCTTATTCTTAGTTTCAGGCAGCAATCTTATTTTTATTTTTTCCTGAAAAAAAGTTGCGTTGAAAAAGTAATTAGCAAATTAATCAAGAATATCCATCCACATGTTCAAGCTAAGATTCATCATTCGCGCTAACCATTAAGTGTCGTTGATTCACTTGCGAAGACAAATTCAGTCTACAAGAGAGGTGTGCATAGGATTAAATAGACCAGCCAAGAAGCCATAAAGGTTACCCATTTTACCTTCATTCTTTTCAGGTTTTGATTTGTATCCCTCTGTTTCTCCAAACTGGCGTGTACTATAGCTAATTCCTGCATAGAGTGGTGTTAATGCAGGAACTTAAACACAATTCAACTATAAGGACAAGCAATCACAAACAGCCAAGAAGAATACCTTCTTCAATTGCTTTCTTTCTTTAATTAGCAAGATCTCCTCTTCTTTCAGCTCAGTCAATGTCTGTTCGTCAGAGAAAGTCAAACAGGCAAAAGATTAATAAGCAATTTTGTAGTCCTGGGATATTGCTATAGAACATTTCCATTCCGGGTCAGGCACTTAATAAGAATCAAAGAAAGTGATGAACCAATGGGTCTTCCTTCAAACTACAAACTAATCCGCATTTACAATGTTACACTTGTGATGAACTATACTATATCTCAATTCCCATAAGCAAATTGTGATTTACATAACTTAGCCGAGGGTAAATGCTAACCTTTTTCTTTCTTGATCTCTTGTTGGTGGTAGCAACATCACTAGTACTGTTAACCTGAAAGTCAAGCAAAATCTGCAGATAAATGATATGTCCCACCAAAAGCATGCTCACTTTCAAAAAATTAGTACTGGATAACAATTTGCTGCAAAGAGAAAGTATATATGGAATGGAAGACATGTCGAGGGGTTTTAGATGGAAGAGGAACAAAATTTTCAGTTACATATTTAACACACTATTCGTGTGTTTAAAACATTAATCACGACTCTCTTTTTTTTTTTTATAAGGTAGAGATTAGAACATAAATCACGACCCTGTTTTTTTTATAAGGTAGATATTATCACGACTCTGTAACAATATAAGCCAAAAAAACGTTTGAGACAATCTGCAATCTACATGCCATCCTTATCCAAATGACCAAATTAGAAAGTTAAACCCATAATAGTCAATAGATTTCTCTTTCAAAAAGCATAAGAGATGTAGGTAAATAGAGAACCCATAATAGAAAGTTAAACCCATAATAGTCATAGTTTGCTTTGACAACTATACACCTGTTTCGTACATAAATATAACCACCCCTAGGACGACTTTTTACACATGCAATTCTAATGAATCCCTGCATTTAAAAACACTTTACTTTTACTTCTTGATTAGCTCGCCAAAGTATAACATTATGCTAACAATAAGAAGCTGTCAAGCAATAGGTATGACACACTATAATCTTAATTTAATTAGCTACAACAGTTTGGTGGTCCAACTTTTTTGACTGCGCC